>NW_024065946.1:0-461568 GCF_011947395.1 Colletotrichum karsti
AGTAGTTCTTAACTTAGATAAGGAATCCCTTAAGCTATCCTAGGGATCTATTAAAAGGATTAGGAGGGTTAAGTTAAAGCTTCTCTTATCCTTCTATAATAGGGGTAGTAATAATATTAATAGCAGCTTAAAGAGTATAGTTCTACTATTTAAGTTCCTAAGTACGCTAGTTAGATAGGTATATAGCAGCCTAAAGTTCTTTAGTAGTATAAGCATTAGCATTAAATATTTCCTATATCTATTAGATATTATAGTTAGCTTATTTAAGCTATTCCTTAAGCGTATTATTATTATTACTATTACTATTATCTTTTATTCTCTAATCCCTAAGTTCTTAAGTAAGGTTGTTGTGGGGGGGGGGGGGGGTCTAGTGCTAGGGGTCTTTCTAGAGAGTTATAAAGATATTATAATACTATTAGTAGTTTTTAAAGGGTAACTTACTAAATAGGAGTAATTAAAGTATTATAGCTAGCTAACTAATAGTAGGGTTTATATTAATAGTAAGTTAGGTAATAATAATAGTAATAGTTTTTTATTATTCTATAGGTCTAATTAAGTAATTATAGGTCTTTAAAGGGCTTAGTAATTAGTTAAGTCCTTAATAAGAGTTATAGAGTAATTATTACTTAGGTATAGCTAAAAGTCTTAAGTGAGAATTATAAGTTAATTACTAAAGAGCTATAGAAGTTTATCCTCAAGTAGACTTAAGTCTATCCTATATATAGGTCCTGGGTAGTCCTATTGCTGGGTGCTGTATATGCCCTGTATGGCTCCCGTATCCTTGATATATGGCTTCTATCTTTCTGGAATACGGATGCTGTATCTTGATTATATAGATCTAATCTCTTATCTTATTATTACGTGACCTATACTATAGTTCTTCCGTTCCTGAGGGATCCTTGTGTGTTCCCGTGATCCTATATATAAATGTGTTATTATAACCGCCCAGTATCCTAGTGGGGCGTCCTTTGTTGGTTATGCCTAATGGGTTATAATATATACCTACCTCCCCTAGAGGATAAAAACTTAAATATTATTCCTTATTATATTTATAGTAGTATCTACTTAAATTATAGCTAAAGATTAATACTACTACCTCTAGGTATACTTGTTACGACCCGTTAGGCATAACTAATGAAGAACGCCCCACTAGGATACTAGGCGGTTATAATAGCACCTTTATATATAGGGTTATGGGAATATATGGGGCTCCCTCTGGGATAGAAGAACTATAGTATAAGTTACGTAACAATAAGATAAGAAGATTAGATCTATATGTTCAGGATATAGCATCTATATCCCAGAAAGATAGAAGCTGTATGCTAAGGATATAGGAGCTGTATGGGGCAGATATAGCACCTAGCAATAGGGCTACTTAGGACTTATATATAGGATAGACTTAAGTCTACTTAAGTTTATACTTCTATAGCTCTTTAGTAATTAACTTATAATTATTATTTATAATACTTTTAGCTATACCTAAGTAATAATTACTCTATAACTCTTATTAAGGACTTAACTAATTACTAAGCCCTTTAAAGACCTATAATTACTTAATTAGACTTATAGAATAACTAATAACTATTACTATTATTATTACTTAACTTACTATTAATATAAACCCTATTATTAGTTAGCTAGCTATAATACTTTAATTACTCCTATTTAGTAAGTTACCCTTTAAGAACTACTAATAGTACTATAATATTCTTATAAGTCTCTACTAAAACCCTTAGTATTAGTTCTTCTTTTAATAAGGGAAAGACCCCTATAAAGAACCTAGCTTAGGAAATTAGGGACTAGAGAATAAAAGATAATAGTAATAGTAATAATAATAATACCCTAAAGGAAGAACTTTAATAAGCTAACTATAATATCTAAAAGATATAGGAAATATTTAATAGTAACTTATGCCTTATTAAAGAACTTTAGGAAGCCTTTAGATAATCTAACTAATATACCCTAGAGCTTAAAAAATAGAACTATACTCTCTAGGCTACTATTAATATTATTACTACTCCTATTATAGAGGGAAGAGAGAAGCTCTAATTTAACTCTCCTAACCTATTTAATAGATCCTTAAGATAACTTAAGGGATTCCTTATCTAAGTTAAAAACTATTAGAACTTCTATTATAGTAACTTTAAGAATAGAACTAAAAAGGTTATCTATATATCTATCTTCCTTAAGGGATAAGCCCTCTAGTAGTTTAAACCTTTCCTTAAGGAGTACCTTAATAAGGAGATACTTAATTATTATTCTACTAAAGTAAGAGATATTTTTAATAGCTTCTAGGGCTTTAAGTCTACCCTAAAGTCTCTATTTTAAGACCTTAATAAGAAATAATAAGCTAAATAAGACTTACTTTGCCTTAAGTAAACTAAGTTAGCTAAGGACTATACTATAGAGTTCTAATAGATCTATACCTAGCTAGATTTAATTAATAAAGGTAAGATCTTTATATTTTATAATAACCTTAAGGATAAAGTTAAGGATAAAATTATTAAGGTTAATAGACCTATAGGCTTTCTCTAATATATTAAGCTTACTATTAAGATTAATAACTAACTCTATAAATAATATAAGGAGAAAGGTAAATAATAATAACCTACTAACTCTAGCTATAAATATTAGTAGTAGCCCTAATACTATAATAATAATTAATATAATAAACGTAATAGCACTACCTATAGATACTATAGTGGGCCTATAGACCTTAGTGCGGCCTAGCATAATAATAGCAATAAGGATAATAGCTAGAAGAAGTATATTAAGTGCTATAACTATAATAAGAATAGATACCTTATAAAAGAATATAGAGTACTTAAGAAAGAACGCTTCTAGCTAGTACCTAAGAAAAGATAAGTTAGTACTACTATTAAGATAATCCCTTATTAATAACTTAGTTAGACTACCTACTTTAATAATAACTATAGAGTTTACTTAGACTCTAAGGAATATATAGGATAGTACCCTAAGGATCCTAATAGAATAGGATATAATATTACTAGAATAAAAGATATTAGTAGGCCCCTAAATTAATAAACCCTTACTATAGGATACTAAGGTAATAGTAAGCTAGAATAAAAAGTATAAGAATAACTTAATAGCCTTCTAGAGTATAGAGCTCTAGAAGAAACTATAACTACTATAATAATTATAAGACTAATAGACCTTAAAATAAATAAATAATATTATTAAGACTAATAATAGTAAACTAGACCCTTATATAGATATATAAATTAACTAGTAGATAGGAGACTATAAAGAACTAACCTATAACTTAGATAAGCTTTATAACGTTATATAATAACATGCTTAGATAGTAGCTATCTATAAGTATAAACCTAATATTAATAATATTAGCTCTAAAGAGGACTCTAATAATAAGACTATTAAGGCTAGTAAACGCCTTTAGTATAGGAAAATCAATCCTATAGAGGATTAATAGATACTTAAATTCTTTAGCACCTTAGGAGAATAGTATAATAGAAACTATAAACTAGAGTTTAGACTAAATAACTACCTATACTTATATATAGAAAGCTACTACTACTATTACCTCTACTAGCTATAATACTTCTTTAATAACTATAAGGAATACCTTAGAGATAAGTATATATATTAATTCTACTTTAGAAGGTATAACTAAGAACCTATTAAGAAGGTCTATTAAATTAACTAAACCTATAGGTAGGAGCTTAAGGAGTTTAATAGATAATTTATAACTTTTAGACTAAGCTAAGAATACCCTATAAGATACCTCTATAATACTAATATAAGCTAATAAGATTGCTAATAAGATAAGTATATAATCTATAGAGAGAGTAAAGCTAAAGTATAGCAACTTAGCTAGAATGGAGTAAACCCTCCTATACTAAAGTATATAGAAAGCTAACTCTAAAAAGTATAACGTAAAAGAAAACGGATTACCTACTAAGAGGATAACTAGTTAAAAAACTAGACTTACCTACTAAAACCTAGGGATAATAATAGGTAGATAGAATAAGGTCCCTATATAGTATAACTAAGGTATACCTAGCTTAATAATATAAGTATATCTAAGTATAGATATAACTTAATAGAAAACTAGCTACTATAATAATAAATAGTAGAGCTTAAGGCAACTTTATATTATTTAGTATAGTAAATAGATAATAGATAACCTAGAAAAGAAAAGTAGAAGAAGACTACTATAAACTTAGTACTATTAAAGGAGAATAAGTCTAGTATAGTAGAGGACGCATTATAGTAGAGATAGCGTACCTCTCTATATAGATCTATAGCTAGAATGAGCAACTAAACTTTAATACTATAGAGATAGGAAATAAATATAATATTATCCTTAGAAGACTATAGTTATATAATAGTAACCTATAGATAGATTAGAGAATAGGCTAACTCTAATAGGAATAGGACTTAGTTACTAAGTAGCAACTTAAGAAGAATACCTTAAATAAGTATCTAATAACTCCTTAGGTAAGAAGATTTATTACCTACCTAAAGATTAAGGATGAGAATATTAAGACGTTATTAGTAATAGATATTAATAAGAATAATTATCTTCTAACTATTCTAGATAAATACTAAGTCTATAATAAACTATTTATAGAAGAACTAGAAACTAGACTACTAGAATATAGACCCTTTAATTATAAGATTAAGCTAAAAGAAGGGAAAGAACTAATATATAGCTTAATCTATAGACTATCTTAAGATAAGATATAGTGCCTAGATAAGTAGCTAGAAGAAAACCTTAAGAAGGGATATATTAGACCCTTAATATTACTAGTAGGATATCTAATCCTATTTATACCTAAGAAAAACGGAAAGAAATAACTATACGTTAACTACTAGAAACTTAATAATATTACTATTAAGAACTACTACCTATTACTACTTATCTCTAAACTATAAGACTTACTATATAGAGCAAACTAGTTTATAGCTCTTAACCTTAAGGGAGCTTATAACCTAATCTATATTAAAGATAATAATATATAGAAGGCTACCTTCTAAATATATAGAGGATATTTTAAGACCCTTATTATACCCTTTAGCCTTACTAATATATTAATAACCTTTTAGAGTATAATTAATTATATCTTATAAGAATATATTAATATATATATTGTTATATACCTAGATAACATCCTTATCTTCTTAAAAATAATAGATAAGTATAAATAATATATATATTAAGTGCTTAAGGCGCTATAAAACGCTAAGCTACTAGTAGAACCTAAAAAGAGTAAATTCTATACCTAGGAAGTTAACTACCTTAGATTTATTATTACCCTAGGAGTTATTAGAATAAGTAAGAAAAAGATTAAAGTAATCTAAAAATAGCTAATACCTTAGAATATTAAGGATATCTAATTATTTCTTAGACTAATTAACTTCTACTAACACTTTATTAAGAACTATACTAGAACTAGTTAAAGCCTTATAGAGCTTACTTAAAAAGATAAACCCTTTAAGTAGATAGAATAATACTAGAAAGACTTTAACTAAATTAAGTAGTATATAGTAGATAATATTATTCTATATATATTAAACCTAAAAAAACCCTTTAAAGTTAAAATAGACGCCTCTAACTTTATAATAGGGGTATAACTCTTATAGTAAGACCTAAAAGGATAACTATAACCTATTACCTTCCTCTCTAAGAAGCTTAATAGACTAAAACTTAACTACTAGATCTATAATAAAGAACTTATAGTAATTATTAAAGCATTTAAGGAATAGAGACCTTATCTCTTAGGAACTAAGTACCTAGTAAAAGTCTTTATAGACTATAAGAACCTCTTATACTTTACTACCTTAAAGAACTTAAATAAAAGATAAATTAAATAGTTAGAGTTCTTATCTAAATTTAACTTTAAAATTATTTACTATAAAGGATCTAAAAATAGATAAGCTAATGCTCTAAGTAGATAGATAGACTATAACGTCCTAATACCTAAGGAAATATAGGTTATCCTCAAAATAAATCAAGAAGGCAACCTTATACTAGCTATTAGACTTCTATATATAGCTAGAAGGAATAATACTAGCTTAACTAGAAGAATATCTACTAAAGCTATTATAGAAATACATACTATACTTATATATAGCTACTAAGGCGTAACTAAGATATAGAAACGCATTAGATAATACTATAATAAAATAGCTATATAATAAGAAGTATCTTTAGCAATTAAGGACTATAAGGTTTATATAAAAAGCAAACCTAGCTAATACTAGCCTTATAGTAAGATATAGCTGCTCTTAGTGCTATAAATAGCATAGGAATTAGTTTTATTAGACTTTATTACTAAACTCCCTAAGTCTAAAGAACTAATAACTAAGGTTAGCTATAATAGCGTCCTTATTATTATTAATAGACTTATAAAGTACTTATACTTTATCCCCTATATAGAGTCTAGTACTATAGAAGACCTTACCTATAAGTTTCTATAGGTGATTATTAGCTAATATAGAATGCTAAAGGGAATTATTTCTAATAGGGATAAGTTATTTACTTCTAAGTTTTAGAGATCTCTAATCTTATAGCTAGGATCTAATTATAAGATATCTACCGCTTTTTATTTATAAACTAATAGCTAGATAGAATAAATTAATTAGATTATAGAAACCTACCTATACTGCTATATTAACTATTAGTAAGATAACTAGGTATAACTACTACCTATAGCCTAGTTTGCCTATAATAGCGTAGTAGGAGAAAGCATAAAGGAATTACTATTCTATCTAAACTATAGATTCAACCTAATAGCCTATAGAGAACTATAATAAGGCCTAGTAGCCCTTAAAGCTATAGTAGATATTAATAAACTTAAGGAAATCTAGTAGGAACTCCTAAAAGAACTTAAATTTATATATAAATAAATATATAAGTATACTAATACCTTAAGAGTTAAGGGACTAACTCTAAAGGAGGGGGATAGTATATACCTTCTCTATTAAAATATTAAAATAAAATAACTAAGTAATAAGTTAGACTTTAAGAAACTTAGACCTTTTAAAATTATAAAGAAGGTATATAATATTAACTTTAAACTTATACTACTAGATACTATAAAGTATTATTTAGTCTTTTATATCTTACTTCTTAAAAAAGTATTAATAGGTTTATATATAGAAGACTATATTATTATAGAACTACTTAAACTAGAATATAAAGTGGAATAGATTATTAACTATTATAAAAGAAATAGAAATATAGAATACCTCATTAAGTAGAAAGGATATAGATATAAAGATAACTTATAGGAACCCATTAAGAACCTCTAGAACTCCTAATAGACGCTCTAGGAGTACTACGCTTTCTACTAACTAGAGCTAAATCTAATAAACTAAACTTAGCTAATAAGGAAGGGGATAAAGCTACATTAGGATATACTATATCCTAATCTCTAATAAATTCTAAAGGAAGGTAGTGGGAACTAGTAGAAGGAGGATAAGCCTCCTCTTATTAATGCTATTCCACCTCAGCCTCCTCCTTTTCTATCCGCTCTAACTCCTCTATACTATTAATACTATAACATACTATACGTATTATTTTCTCAAACTATATCTTCTTTTATTTTTAAAGATATAGTACCTTCTCCTCTATAGCTTATAACTTATCCTCTAACCTCTAGTGCTAGGTAGCAATATTCTAAAGCTTAGCGGCTCCTACGCCTAAGACATTATAATGAGAACAGCCTAAATAGATATATTTAGCATAACGGGAAGAGTTAGAGGGTAAAACCTCATAACTAGCATAGCCCTTCCCTTCACAATAGGAATATATAGGCATAATAATTAAATTTTAAAGAATAGTAGAAAGTAAAGAATTCTTTTTAACTATCTTTTTAGTAGGATAACTATTAGGTAATAATATAGCCTTTTATTTTTTGATATAACCTAATATAGTGTGAGCATTATTAAAGGAAGCAAAATAGGATACCCTCCCACCTAAGGGCAGGAGACCTACTTATATTGGTCTTAGGGATAAGACCCTTAGAGAGGAGACCTAATATTACAACCTATTAGGCATAACACATTAGAATAACCCCACCTTAGATCTTAGCGGCTAATACAGGATATATATAAGTAGTAGTATAGGTATAACTAGGAATCCTCAGAAAGGAAGAACTATAGTATAGGTCACGTGACTTTAGGAACAGTATAGATATAGGAAGCAGATAGATATGTTGGATATGAGCTAACCTAACTATCTATGGATATGTTGGATAGGAGCTACCCCAGCTATCTAATATTAAGGGAACTATTTAGGACTTATATATAGGATAGACTTAAGTCCGCTTGAGACTAGACTTCTATAGCTCTTTAGTAATTAACTTATAATTATTACTTATAATACTTTTAGCTATACCTAAGTAATAATTACTCTATAACTCTTATTAAGGACTTAACTAATTACTAAGCCCTTTAAAGACCTATAATTACTTAATTAGACCTATAGAACGACTAATAACTATTACTATTATTATTACCTAACTTACTATTAATATAAACCCCACTATTAGTTAGCTAGCTATAACACCTCTTGGATTAATAAAAAGTAAAAATCTATAGTTACTACTTTAAAGAGTACTATAATTCTATCCTTATTTATTGAACCTCCTCTATTACTTTTAATACTAATAGTAACTATAAATATCTTAAATATAACGTTTACTCTTGATTTAACTTTATTTAGCTATAGCTTAGCGCCTAATAAAACTAATAGTATTTTAAGACTTCTATTAGGTTTTAAGTTTACTAGCTAAGCTACTTTAAGCTTACCTAAAGTTATAATAGATAATATATAGCCTATATTACTATTATCTATTATAACTAGAAATATAATATATTAATCTATTATAAAAATAGATAGAGCTTTTAATAGATAGATAGAAGTTTTAAAATAATTATAATTTATATTATTTACTTTATCTTAGCTCTTTATAAGGCGTTTTATCTCTATGTTTATATTTCTTTATTTTTAGAGACTTATTATTAAAACTAAGTTTAAGTATATAAATAGCCTTTAGCTTTAGACTATTATTATTTAGCTCTAAAGTGCTAATAAGTATATAAAATATATAGAGATTAGTAATATAAATAATTAGTAGTTTAGAATTCTATATATTACCTATTTTAATATAAATAGTTTAAAACGTATAAAAAGATAAAACTAAAAGATTCTTTAGGGAGAATATACTTAAATTTAGCTATACTTTAAAAAATAAAAAGCTTTTTAAATTATTTTAGTATTTAAAATAATATAGCTTAAAGAAATATACCCTAAGTTATTAAGATATCTAGCTATTATCTTAATTAGTAATAAAGTATTAAATATTTCTTCTCTTAATATTAATTTCTAATAGACTAAAACTTTATTTTCTATAATTAATTAGAAAGAAATAGATAAGTCTAGCTTTTTTATTTAGCTCTACTTAAATAGAAGTAATTTCTTCTTATACCTAAATAAATAGCTATACGTTACCTATATAAATAGTTAAATTAATATAAATATTTATTAGCTTATTAGCTATATATAATACTACTTCAATAATACTAGAGAATAGTAACGTTTTAAAATATAATATCTCTAAATCTTTAGAAGTAACTATAAGATAAATCTTATAATTTATTTATAACTTTAAAATAAAGTAGAAAGAAAAGTCTTTCTATTTAGCTACTTTAATAAGTTCTACTAACTATATATTAACCTTATTATTACTAATAAGGTCTTAATAAATAAGTTAAGCTAAATAGGCTTTATTTTAAATACTTTATATAAAAGAAGTAATAATAGCTCTTCTATACTTAATAAACTTATTAAATTAATTATATAAGTATCTTAAGATAATAAGCTTATTAATATTCTAATTTAAATTATTAATAAAAGCTTATACTTCTTTAGCTTAAGCTTTAAGGAGTTCCCTAGAGATAAATAAGTATAGTTAGAGCTTTAGTAGTAGATTTCTCTTACTATATTTCCTTTATAAAGATAATTCTAAACTTGAACCTCCTAATTAGACTAAGTAGTCTTCTCCCTTTTATTATTTATATCCTTAAAGAACTCCTAATAATACTTTTAACTTCCTTACTAATAGTTAGAGACGTCTTAAAAGTTATTAATCTCTCTATTACTTTATTTAAAGCTATTCTATCTTTTAAATTAGGCTTCCTTCTCTATACCTCTACTACTTAAGAATTATACTAGCTATTAAAGCCTATAAATATAATTATATAGCTAATATTAAGCCTCTAGTAGCTATTATTTCCCTTTTTAATAAATCTTAACTAATTTACCCTATTTAACTAATTTATATTAATATATTCTATTTTAAGGTCTCTAGCTAGTAGCTAGTTATTATTACTTAGCCCTCCTATATAATCTTAGCTAAGACTATAGATAGTATCTACTATATTATTAATAAATACTATTAATAATTTATAGGTAATTTTACTTTTCTCTATATATATTAGCTTATCTAACTTAGATGGTAGTATTATTAAGCTCTCTAAAAGGTTAAGTAATAGGCTATTTAAAACTATAAAAGGACTTAGTATTTTATTAACTATTAAAGTAGAAGAGACTTATATAGCTCTAATAGAAGTATATTATAATATAGGTAATAGTATCTTAATATTTACCTAAATATATAGAAGTAATAGCTTAGCTATATCCTATAGAGATACTAAGTTATCTACTAGACTTTTTAGTATAAAAGGCTATAATATATTATCTTATATATCTAAACTTTAAGGGCTAAAGTATAAACTCTAAAGGCTATAAGTAGTAATATTAATAACTCTACTATTAGAATTATTAGTTATCTCTTTAATAGCACTATAAAATTTAATATTAACTTAATAGCTAGTTAGTATTTTTAGATCCTCTTCTTAATAAGTAGTAATAATTACTATTAGCTAACTAGAGAGAAACTCCTCTTATATTAGTATTAAAATAGAACTATAAAATAAAGGACTACTAAAAACTAGAGACTTTACTACTTTAAATACTAATAGTATACTTATTAGAGATAATTAATCTATAGCTATATCTATAAAAGTATATTAAGTATCTACTCTAGTACTCTAGGGCTTATACATAGCTAATAGAATATTAATTAAGTTTATTTTATAAATAATACTTTAGTTAGGTATCCCTACTAGAGAAGATATAAGCTTTAATAAAAAAAGAAAGTAGTTTATTTATTTAATACTTAAAGGGCGTTATTATATAGTAATATCTAGATATAGTATATATTTCTAAAGAGAAGTCTTTTTAAGACTTAAGCTATTATCTAAATCCTAAGCTAAACTTAGGTTTATATCCTAATTTCTATCTATAAAATAAAGATTAATTTAGTATATCTAAGAATCTATAGCTAGAGGACTAAGAGAGGTACTCTATAAGGTAAAAATTATACTTATAAAGCTAATATATTAAGTAGGCTTAGATCTATCTCTCTCTATAATAGTTTTATTATCTTTAGAATTAATAGAGTTTATTATAGTTTATAAAATAGTTTCTTTAATAGGTTTAGTTATATTAATACTAAGGGCTTTATTAAGCTTAATTTTATATTAGTAGAAGGGAGCTAAAGAGTTATATTCTAGCTATATAGAGGTATAAAGGTTAAGATTTTTAAATTTAGTAATATTATTTCTAGAGATATATATCTTAATTATAGACTAAGTAATTTTTAAAATATAGTCTAAGTTAATATTATAAAACCTTTAGAGAAACTCTTTCTACTATATATAGTTAGTAATATTTATAAATATTTAATAAATAACCTATACTAGCGTTTTTAATTAGATCTCTAAGTATATTAGGACTAATAGCCTTAGAAAACCTATTAAATAATAAGATTATATTATTAACTAATTATAGTACTATAATAGAAAATAATTTTAATAAATTTAGAAGTAGAAATCTATTTAGAGGGTAAGAAGATAAATTCTATAGATTAAATATAATAGCTTTAAGTTAATAAGATATTAGTCTAATACTTATATTTTATATAAAAGGTTACTATTATATATAACCCTTAAGTTATATTAAGGAGTATACTAAAAGTAGTACTACCTATAAGGCCTCCCTATTAAAGTTTCCCTCTCTTATTTCCTTTTTATATAATAAGGTATCCCCTTAGGCTTTAGAACGGAAAGCCTAGCACCTATTAAGGTATTTATCCTATTAATATAATAAGGCAGCTTAAAGCCCCTATTACTATAGAACCTTAATACTCCTTAGTGAGGCTATATAATAATAATATTAGGTTTATAATATATACTCTAACTTAATAAAATAGAGATTTCCTATAAATAACGCTAATATTTATTATTCTAAGTATTACTAAGCTACTAAAGAGAGAGATGTATAAAAAGGTAGTTATATATTTAGGTAACTATATCTATAGATAAATATCTTACTAGAATATACTACTAATAAGGTATACTAATAGTTAGGCGCTTCTTCTATATAAATAAGAGATAAAGAGAAGTATTTAGGTATATAGTTAAATAAAAATAGAATATATAATTAACCCCTATTTATAATACCTTTATAAGACTACTCTATACTAAGGTCTAAGAGGCTACCTAAAAGAATTTAAATAGTAAATATATATTATAGAACCTAAGTTATAGAGTATATTATTAGAGTATTATTAAGATAGCTTCATTAATCCCCTCTTAGCTATACCTTTAATATAGGAGGCTATTATTAAACTATTTAAGTTAAGTATATCCTAACTAACTAGCTAAATCTATATTTATAATCTTAATAAGAGCTATATATATACCTAAAAATAATAGCTTTTAAGAAAGCTATTATTAGCCCCTAAAATAATATTATATTACCTCTAAGCTATAAATATAACCTAAGTATTAGTTTTATATTACTATTAATATTAACTACTTCTTAAGAAGTTATTATACTACTATTAAGCTAAAACTAACCCTTATATAATTTTTATAGAAGTCTATTATTTAGATATATAAGCTAAAGATATTACTAAGGTATCTAGAACTTAATATATTCTTCTTATTTAGTACTATTTTAAGTTAAATATTTCCTAAAGTCTTAAATACTTCTCCCTTAGTTCTTTATATATTATATTACTTCCCTTTATCCCCCTTAAAATATATATTAATAAAATAAGGAATATAAGCTTAAATTTTATAGTTAATAGTATATAGGTCTAATAAGTTACTACTACCTAAGTTACTAAATAGAAGTATATATAAACTATATTTAGTCTTATTTTTAATTATATTAAAATTATTAATCTTATAGAAAATACTAAGATAGATATAAACTTTATAAACTCCCCTAATATTATTAATCTTACTTAAGAAATCTAAGTTAAAGATAATACTTACTCTAAATTAATAATTATTAATTTAATAGAGAAAGACCTTATTTAGTATAAGATAACTCTTATCTTAAAGGTAATAACGCTATACTATAATAAGAGTTTAGAGGCCTCTATATCTAGAGTATTACTAATTAGTGGTATAGTTACTCTTCCTAAAGTAAGAAGAGAGAATAAAGCGTCTTATCCTATATAATATAGAAGATATTATTTACTTATATAGGAGAATAATTAGGTATTTATATACTATAGCTATAGGTATATAAGTTATAATTTTTCTTATTACTTAAGGAAATATTACTAATATATAATTAGTTAATCTATATTTCCTATTTTTAAAGGGGATATAAAGGTCCTTATTATTTATATTTTAGCTTAGGGCGCTAATATAAGGAAAGACTTTTTAATATAGAATATCTAATATATCTAGAGTAGCTAACTTAGAAAAGGTAGTAGAAATTACCTTATAGTTATATTATCTATAAAAGATACTACTTAGAGTTAGACTACTATTTATATTATTATACCCTAATTAACTAGGCTATTATTACTATAGTTAGTTTAAATAAATAAACTTACTTATAGTATATATATTATTACTTCTATATAGATATATATATATATTATATTTATAAGAGTCTTTTATATATATATAGAATAAAGTAGTATATAGTTTATATATTTTATATTAGCTATATATAATATATAAGTAGTAGGTCCCTAAGCGACTTAGTTATATACCTAAGCTACTTTAAGCCCCACACTAAGGCAAGCCTAACTTAAGACGGTAATAACGCTAGCCGGATTAGGCCAAAAAGCCTCGCCAAATCAGTGAGACAACCGCTCTTATATCTACTCTTTTTTTCTAAAATCAACCTCATCATAATGTAGCGAACAATGCATTATGCTTGTTCAAATCTTCGTTCCCGACTGGAATTTCAAACTGAGAACTGAGCAAAAGTCACAAGTTTTCAAACACTTCTAACTCATCGCCATTTCATGAAAAAGCCGTGCTGTTGCGTGACACACTTGTTTTCAAGTTGGCAGTGAAACAAGTTTTTACTTTGAGCTACCTTGGAGTCATCGGATTTCAGAACTGCTCTTCTTTGTACCTTTCTCAATCTGAATATACTTGCTTCATACGTGTTCAGCATTTTCTTTCTTCCAAAGCTTTCTCCTCAAAAAGACCAATCCCAAAGTCTTTGTTGCTTTGAACTGACAGATAAACCCTGCGCTCAGCAACAAAAGACCTGGAGCATGAATTGAGGGCTCTCATGCTTTCAGCAGGTCATTTTGTCAGTTGTGTGCTCTTTGATCTACACGGAAACGTCCCTATGCAGCTTTGTTTCTCTTTGCGCAGCCAATGATTCATATTCCGCAGATATCTTCTTGTACAGCTACATATGCTGATACTCTCCATCATCATCTTCAACATCAATACCTCTTCTACTGACTTTACCTGCTGTTCATGCTCTCTTGATTCTTTTATGCTTTTTTCTCCATTTCTCATCTGTTGTATTTGCCGAGCAGTTTGTCCTCAGACAGCTTAACATGACTACGCAAGCCTCTGATTCCACGTCTGCTTCGTCAAATGAACGCACCAAAACTGTTACATCGAGCGAAAACATTTCAGCTTCCTCCGAGCGAGAAGTCTTGATTTCCCTTCTCAACGCTCGAGAGCCATATTCTGAAGACGACTTGGACGACATATCGTTCGCCCTGTTCGATGATGATGAGCTCGAAGAATTTTACACTCTCTACGATGAAGGCGGACTCCATCCTGTTTCTTTGGGTGATCAGCTTTCAGGAGGAAGATACACCATTGTCAACAAACTCGGTCATGGATCCTACTCCACTGTGTGGCTCGCGCATGATGAGCTGCTGAATCGCAAGGTCGCCATCAAAATCACTGCTACGACGAATGTCTGCGGCAAAGATGGATTTTCTTCGGATGAGCCCGGTATTCTTCGACAGCTAGACGACGACAAGACGCAACACCCAGGCAGTCGGAGCGTCCTTCGATGTCTTGACCACTTCACCCTTCGGGGGCCAAACGGTCTTCATCAATGCTTCGTCAGCGACCCGATCCGTGTCACGCTCGCGCAAACCAAGTTCAGAAGTGAGGGCTTATGGACGTTTCCTGTCCAAGTCGCGCGGGCAATCACTGCTCAACTCATTCTTGGCGTTGCCTATTTGCACTCCAAGGGCGTGGTGCATGGAGGTATTCCTAGTCCCTACTGCCTAAGATGATATAGGAGAAGTACTAATAATGAGAATAGACTTGCATATGGGAAATGTTATGCTGGACATGCCTGAAGAAGAGCTGGCGAAGCTCTCTGTCAAGGAAGTGGTCACCAAGTACGGTTTACCCCGTCAGTATCCCATCGAGCTCTGCCAGGCCGGGGTCGACTTTCACGGACCGATTCCCGAAAACGCTCCTCCGTACATCATCGGGGCCATGTACCTCGGGGACAGCTGCGAGAAGCTGCGCCTCTGGGACTCAAAAGTCCTCATCTCCGATTTCAACGAATCATGGCAACCCGCATTGAAGCAGAGATATCATCTCAACACCCCTGCCAAGGCCTGCGCTCCCGAGGCCATGGTTGCTGAAACGCTGAGACAGCCTATTGGATTTCCTGCCGATGTTTGGGCAATGGGCTGCATCATCTATGAGTTGCTCTCGCCAAGGGATGTTTTCGACCCGGTTTTCCCAAGCTTTGAGCTCGCCTGGTTGAGAATGATCAATATCCTCGGCAAACCCCCAAAGTCATGGTGGGATGCGTGGGAAGAACGAGCTGACTTTTTCGACGACGAGGGGAACTACAAGCCGAACAATAAAATTCCTCACAAGTACCTCCCTCAGCTTCTGGAAGATGAACTTCTGGCAGGTATTGAACGCAGAGAAGAGGATATCACAAGGGTGAGAAACATCGGCAAGAAGAGAGACGACAACGCAATCATCTCAAAGGCAGACGCCTGTGGAGATTTATCGGCCGAGGAGAAGCAGGATCTGGTGGCTCTCTTGAAGAAAATCTTCTGTTGGCTGCCGGAGGAGCGGGCGACGGCTGAAGATCTCGCCAACGGACCGTGGATGAAGAAATGGGGTTTGCCTGCGATCGCGGCCATGGAGCAAGCGTATGCCGACAAGGCTAAGGAGATACCGGTTACCACTTCTGCTATGGCAGTGAACCATGGATACGGAGCATTATGGGCTAACGCCTGGGCGTCCGCAGCAGCGAGAGGGCTCGGTCTCTTTCTTGTCCAACTCTTTGAGAGGGCCACGTCGGCTGTGACTGCAGGGTGGTGGTAAAGATTAAGAAGGGTGTTTGGGATTTGATCCAGAAAGCTAGATTGCTCCTTTTCTTTTGGCGTTTTGTTAGGATATCAGGAATACGTAGTCAATCTCTATACCTCAACTTGATGTGATTTTCAATATAATACTCGGTCTGAGTAGGAGGACTTCGGGGACACACCGCCACTAGATTGTATGACTGTGAATTAAGGCTGAATACTGAGCTCGAATCATCTACTGACATATTTCGGAATACGGGTCGGCCTCGTACATCCCAGCTTTTCATTTCTGTGGTGCAACGGCTTGGGGTTCACTATGCATGGATGAATGATTTATGTATCATTGAAGACAACGACGAAACAGGCGTCTTCGAAGTAACCTAGCAATGCCTTTATATAAGACTCCTTCATCGGAAACTCCATGACTTTTTACGCGGCATCGTGGATACAACTCATACCTCAGGTAAATTGTCCTCTCCAGTTCACGTCTCTATGAAGCATCCAGTACGTGTGAGGACATTTCAAGCCGGAGCCTGTCCTCACACCGCAAGTTATCCAGTCTTGAGCCATTCAAATTTCATGCAGATGTCTCTAGGACAGCGTATACCAAGGCTTTTCATATGGACATGCGCACCTCCGCTCGGGCTCGTTCGACTTCAATATCCGTCACGGCGGTAGATATAGCTGCGGAGAATACCCACATGTTGAGATGCTTTCTGAAGGCCTGGGTGAGCGCAGTCAAGCCTTCTTCACGAAGCCAGCTCACACGGCCAGTGCAGCTGCTAGATGTTGCCGTGGTCACCTACGGGCGACCTCAGATGGCAATGCAATTGGCTTTCTGAAGCTTAGAGACACAGATTCCATCGCCCATTATTGGGAAGGCTACCAAGCCAAGGCCCCAAATTCAGTGTTCTGAAATGCCTTAGTCTAAAACACGATACGCGGAGACGTTTGTTGCGGTTTCCTGATACCCTGGATAGGTTCTTCAAATGAATGGATCAAGAAAGCTGATGAACTTATGTTTGGATTTGCTGGCGGTTCTGGGGAGGCATTGTTGGCCGACGTGCCGCCAAAAACATAGGATGTCTCATCTGACGTTTCCATGAGGGACCTGGCACAGATAAAACCTATCTAGGTAATGGCTGCTTGTCTACAAGGGACATGATTCCGGTGACTGAGAACCACGTAGATGACATTTCACTATCTAAGGAAGTCATAGTAAAGGCCGATAGCACCAAAGTTTGAGCATCGGCATCCGCCTCATGTAATTAATACACCTGTGAGGTGCTACCTTTATGTTAAGTGACTATGCAAGGACCCATTCCGAGTCAAAGCTTCCTTGTTCTGTGTTACAAAAGATATCTGTAGTCAGGTGACAAATCTCCCAACTCCGTCTTCTCATCTTCCGTCAAAGTAGACTCTCCGGCCTTCCGGGCTCTGCTCTTATTCGCCGACCAGCAAGCAATAGCATATATCAAGCAAGAAATGCCGCTGAGGATGACAAATGCAATGCTGATGCTATATCCGGGGATATACTTTGGCGCATCCTTCTTCAGGAAAGCGAAAACCGCGATAATTCCTCCAATATTCCCGAAACCGACTTGCCACGCGCTACCGACCGAACGACGGTGATGCCCGCCGATATTACAGTTGAACCAACAAACTATAACTGGCATAGCAGTATAGGCCCCCATAGCCACGAGGAACAGAGCCGCATATTGAAGTTTCGTGTTGTTGTGGACAGAAATGAGGATCGCGAAGCCGGCGATGGCCACGCAAATCGCGAAGATGGCGAACAGGAAGCGGTGGCGCAGCTTATCCGAGATAACGGCGACGATCATGGAGAAAACGAAGGCCACAGCCCATGGCGGGACGCTGTGGAGCTGCGTTTGGATGCTGTCGTACCCAAAGGTCTGGATGATGCCCGGGGCGAAGTAGGCATATCCGTACGCCGGGACGATGAGGCCGAAGTACATGAAACCCCCGAGAATGATCTTGTAATCCTTGAGGGTGTTGCCGACGTCGCGCAGGGTGATGCTGCGCTCCACGGCCGAGCGGCCCTGGTCGATTCGGAGGCGGGCCGAGACGAACTTCTTCTCCTCGTCGGTGAGCCAGTTCACGTCCTCGGGAAAGTCGGGAAGCCAGAAATAGAAGAAGATGCTGACGACGGCAGTCAGGAGACCTTCGAGGATGAAGATCCAGCGCCAGCCCGCGTAACCTTGCACGCCGCTCATCTTGCCGATGGCGGCCGCGAGAAGACCGCCGAAGGCGCCGGCCAGGGTTGTGCTGTTGAAAAAGAAGGAGTATCGACGCTGGGCTTCGTGTCGACGGTACCACATGCCGATGAGGTAAAATGCTATTGCGAATCATACGTCGTTAGCGGGTTGCGCCCTAGAAAGTATGTGTTGAGACGGGGGGGCTTAGGGCGCGCATACCTCCGGGAAACATTCCGGTCTCAAACACGCCGAGGAAGAAGCGCGTTGTGCAGAGGCCGGCGTAGTTCTGGACGAATCCCTGGATCAAGGTGACCATGCCGAAGCCGAACATGTTGATGCTGAGCCAGACATGAGGCTTGAACTTCTTCAGAAGGATGTTGGAAGGGATCTCGAGGAGGATGTAAGGGACGAAGAAGACGACTAGCGCGTTGTTGTAGAGCGTGCCGTCCAGGCCCAGTTCTGTTGACAGGCCAAAGACGTTGGCGTTGGCGATGTTGACTCGGTCTGTGAAGTTGCATCATCAGCATGCGACTCTGGCTCGGAACTGCGGTGGTGTCTCGTTGCGAGCGGGGTGAGGTTCTTACCGAGGAAGGCTAGCAGGTACATGACGCAGAGAAAGGGAATGACTCTCATGTCCTTCGGCGCATTAGTCGTCTCATTCGCAAAAGTACTGGAGAGAGCAGCTCACAATCTTCCTCACGAGCTTGCTTTCTGTGGTGTGGGATGGACATTCGACGTGCTCCTCATCGTAGCCAGGGCGCTCGAGATCCGTCGCATGCTCGAGGGAGCGCGACGGCGACTCGGCCGGCTTATTCTCCTTGTCGAATTGCATCTTGGGGACTCAATTGAAGGGTTGTATTTCCACCAGAGACGCGCTTCGCGGATCGGGAAAACCCCAACAAGACTCGAGTGAGAGGAAAGACGGAGGAGTTAGGAGGTGCGGCGCAAACAAGCAAACGGCGATCCGTCCAGGGTCGCAGTCGGCTTTTATTTCGTCACCAACTTTTTTTCCCCCTACCCAGCCGTCGCAAAATGAGCTGTGTGAGTGTGGGTCGCGCCGCCGACCTCGGGGTCAAATGGTTCCCTGTAAGACAAGGCCGGTGATCCTCCCGTCTCCACACGACTCCAAAAAGAACGAACCAACACCACGTTGGACTGGAGCTGTCTTGTGTCTTGTTTGTGTCTAGCCCAACCGCGGTGTGGTGGACAAGGGTAGAGGTTCCAAAGGGTATCGATCATCCCCCCAATCTTCGCGAGCCGAACCCCGCGTTTCCGGCTCGTGGCGGCGGTCAGTTAATGCAGACTAGGAGTTTCTGGCAGCTGAGTAATGTGCTGCGTGGAATTGGTCCCTATGACCGAGTTGAGCTCGTATCCGATGCATATCTTCCGAACCAAATAGCTTCATAACTGAAAGGAAGAGCAAAGTCAATGAGCTATCCAGAGAGAGTCATACCCAAATATTAAAGAAAGCTCCATTACCCTATTCCCAACTCCACCGCGGCCCCGGACCGGACTTGGCTCTACTCCACTCCGTCCGCCGATGCAGGAACTGTGACTCTGTGAGTAATCCCGTCGACAAATCCCAATCCTCGTGGTTGGCTCCTGACCGACGGCACCTTGCGTCGGATCTCGCCGCCCAAGTATTTTTCATCTTATTTTTTTTCCTTCCTCGTAGCAGGAATTCCAAGCAAGGGCTTTTCGGTCCGGTGGGATCGAAATGCAGCTGTGAGACATCGCCGGACTTAAGCTCAGAAATTCGGCCGCCGGACACCCGGAGACCAGCCGCTTTCGGTTTAGAATGATGGGAACCACTGTGACTCAAAAGGCCGGCGGTTCGTCCGTTGCTCAGGTGCAAACACTTCCTTCGCCTGGACGGCGGCTCTTGACAGAAGTTCCCGACGGACGCCTCTTTTACCCCGCGAAAGCCAAGACGCGACGCCAATTGTGGTTTTTGGTGGTTGGGAACTGGCCTCGGCTCCAGGTTTTGCATCCAACTATAGAGCAAACAACTCAATGATTCGTCAACTGGTCATGAGGTTTTCAGCTCGAAAGCGCTCGTACTACGCCCAATCAATTACCCAGCCCCCAACACCCTCATCGGCAAACTGCGCTGGATGTGTGTCGTGGAACAATCACTTCGTGACGCGTTGCTTTCAATTTCTGAGGTCACGATGCTGGTCTCCGATCAATCAAGGGTTTCGGCCTCGAATCCAACTCCACATTCGAGATTCCAACTTATCGGATCTCATGGAAGGCAAGTCTGATTAACAATGAGTAATTGCATGCGTAACACATCATATGATCTCACTTATTGAAGCCGTCACGTGAATGCCGTGTCCGCAAGGGAAGGCCTCCTCACAACACTGCAACGGCGCAAGCAGATCGTAGCACCTAAAGCATTTACAAGGCTAACAGGATGTAATTTTGACAACAATTTGCGGTACCTCGAGTTTGACACATGCGCTGGCCAGAATCCTCGATCAGTAATTCTTGAATGAGAATCAATTTCAATCGGCACATATGCTTCATTTCTCTCTTCTAAATCACGACTAAACAGCCAACTTTCAGGTTTAATTCCGACCCATCCGTCCCCGTCGCCGAATACGCCGTCTTCAAGCGTTCATACAACAGTATCGATCTGTATGCCATCGACTCGTAGTAGTGGGTTTCTTCCCTCAACAATGGCGATATTCGTTGCTGAATCGCCTTGGGCACGACGAGGTGGGCAGATAGGTTCAACTAGAATACTGCCTCCCGACTATCTTCAGTCGAGAACCCAAGACGGCAATCTTTTCTCGCTTCAGTTCAGTCTCATCTCTTTGGTACTTCCGTGCGACGGTAGTCTACCAGCCAGATGCTGCACCGAAGCCAACAAGATACAAGCAGCACCTAGATTCGTCCGCAATAACTGAGCCGCCAGATCAATGTGCGTTTCTTTTGACAATTTCAGTGTAGTCGGCCACGATCTCCACAGGGACACACTCAGGAGAGTGGAGAAAGCGAACGGAGTGGTGGCCGAGGACGCAAAGACACCATCTCTGTCGTCGATAAAACGGATATGTCGCGCCCTCCAAGAGTACCCTCTTATCGTATATACAGTCATACGCAGGAACCTCTATGAACATCAGGCAAGCAAAGTCTAAGCAGTTAAGTTTTCATGGCGATACCCTAATTGCGATACCCTAAGGTACGGCCTGTTAGCCGTGTAGAAGTCGTTTGCGTGGTACATGTCGTTTGGCTATATGAATCGTCGGTACAAGAAGGAGACGTCGAATGTGGGTTATCCCTGAGACTGACGTGCTGCAGAGGCGGTGATGGATCTTCGATGCACTCGAGAGTCTCGTCAAGCTCATGAGCGATTGCAGAAGCCAGCTCTGCCTCTTTCTTCAAATCTAGTCCAAGATAGACCAGATAGGAATCACGCCTCCATATATAGTGTTCATTGCACCTGTTGACTTCTCTCCAGGGGATCACTCTAGTTTACCGTTTATGCAGCATTGATCAGCGCTGGAACGGTGCATGAAGGAAGGATAGAAGGAAGGTAGAAGACGGCAAAACAACGTTAGGAGCCTTCAAGAACGGGGCTGCCTTTTTGAAGTGGCCTAAATCAATTTATATCGATAAAATACGGCCAAAAGAACGAGAACGCTGGATGTTTCTCGGGAAACGGCTAATATGCTTCTACAGCTCCGCCACACGCGCAAGGCAAGGTTAGCCGCAGAGATTTCTCTTTTTAAACACAGGACGTGGTTTGGCTACTGCCAGGGGCCAAAGCCAGAAGTCCTGAAAGCCTCGCCTGTCGGACTGAAGCAGCTGATCGAGAAGAAGCTTTTGAACGCTCAGGAGGAGGGCAGGCAATCGCAACCTGGTCCAAGGACTTCGGCGGCTTGCACGTCAAGGCATGTTACCCGGAGTGGAAATGAAGGTAAAGAATCTGCCGATGCCCGACGAACAATGGACTATCTATCCCAGAATTACGCCGATGAGTATGCAGACGCTTTCGTCATGAATGAGCCTCTCAGAAACTCGCCCCAGCATGAAGAGGGTGTGAGGATCGTGGTGGAAACTAGTTCGAGGGGAATTTGGTCACGGATATTGAAAGAGACAGGAAGGATGAGTGTCATTCGGATGGTCTGGAAGAGATGAACAACTGGGAGCGTGTAGGTGCTAGAGGAAGGATGAGATGAAGGCGTGTCAACCTTTCGGAAACGGCTCACATGATGAGAACATAACCGCTGAGTGTTGATAGACGTTCCTACACTCAAATGGGCTGAATCCGAATATACTAGCCCTGAATTGAGTCGTTTCGACGATGGCTCATGCATGGACTACCTTGCCTTAGATGAGATGAACAAATGCAGCATGCTGTAGTCTGCGCAATACAATACAGCCACCCGTATGGTTTTGGCTCGCCATACGCAAGGAGTACACATTGAAGATGAGACGAACGACTTAGATTTCATCGAAAATGAATACGGTATTGAGATTTCGGCCCCGGGATATGGTCTCCGTGGTTTATTTGTAATGGGCAGGTGGGAATATGGTGGATGTGGTTGTAAATGGGGACAGCAATTGGCTGTGCTTACCCCGCACTCCCTCTGCAGTGGGAACCTGAGCAGTGGCGGGGGAAGAGACTGATAAACCTCTATTCCTCGATGACAACACGGGGTTGAACTCCAACTCAACCACAAAAACATTCAGCGTATTTGAGTAAAACTCTTCAATATGACCATCATTCACGTCGTTCAGTTCCAATTCAAGGCGCTTGTCCCAGCGGAGGAAGTCAAGACGGTGAGTCAGACATGCAGACCTGCTGAGGGGAATACATGAGAACTGAACGCTTACCAGATATGCAACGCGATGCTCGGTCTCAAGGATAACTGCATCCACCCGACATCCAACAAGACGTACATCAAGTCAATGGTCGGTGGTCTGGACAACAGCCCCGAGGGCATCCAAGACGGCATCACGCATGTCTTTGTGGCCGAGTTCGAGAACGCCGAGGACAGGGACTATTACGTGCAGAAGGACCCGGCGCACCTGGCTTTCGTCGCGGAGGCGGGGAAGGTTATCCAGAAGGCTCGGGTCGTTGACTTTACACCAGGGGTCTTTTAGATATGAGATAGCGGTGAAGATTGGGTGTTGAAATGAAATCGGCTCACTTGAAGTGAGAGGATCACTTAGCTCACTGAGTTCTCAGACAACGTTGATGACGATGAGAGGCTTTGAGTTAGTGGAACCACGATGACCGAGTCCAGGCCCGGCGACAGAGACCAACGCTATCAATAAAACACTTGGTTTCCAAGAACCCAAGGACCCAGGGACATGGGCGGTGGGATGTGATCTAGGATGAATGCAAGATGGCATCATTGTGCGGCCCGAGAATGAAGAAGGTGAAAAATGCGCGGTATGACAACGGAACCCGAATTGAAGGATCCAATGGCACAAGCAATGCAGGGACGCTGGAAGCGAAGCAATCAGGGTCCAATTGCAGCCTGGAAACCTGGGATCGCCTAGTGTCGCTGCCTGAGGGTCAAAGGCCAGAACCCAATCACGATCCTTGCGCTTGAGCCAATCACGACCCGGGAAACAGCTCTCAGATGGTCAGTGCTCGGGTGCAAGCGGGGCGGAACAGGGTACCAGGTCCTACGTCATAGGCGGCGTGATGGGAAAGTACCACAGCCCTCGAAGTATCCGGTTGCTTCTTCTCCTGCTTTTTTAGCTGTGCCCCGGCCAACTCGGTACATGGGCAGTCATCCCCGGGTCATTCCAGTGTCCGCTTCCCCCCTCCCCCGCCAACTTCCAGCTGCTCGCGTCCACTCTACCTGAGATCATCAACCGAACACTGCAAGGGAAAGGTACCGAGGCCTCGTGTTTCTAGCCCTTCCTTAATCTGTACTTTGTACGCTTCACTTTTCATGGATCAGGGGACCGTCCCTGGCTGAACTTCTCCCTAACGCCATACGCCATACGCGAACAGCCAACAACGAATACCTACCTACCTTCTCTTCCGCACCTGCTCGACGCATCCTATTTCTACTTCTTTTCTACCACAATTCGAGCATCGTGGCATACCTCTTACTGGTTAATCGCTTTTGATACCCCTTCACCGCCGCACCGGATTCCGTCCTCATCACCCCTTGCGCTGCTCGCCATACCAGGCATCTGACGACGGTACCCTTGATTACCCCGCCAAGCTGACTTGCCGTTTGCGACGGCGCCCTTGTCTGAGCCCGAAGTCGTTAACGAGAACGAATTGCGACTCCATCCTTACAGGAACATCTTCAGTCCTCTACCGCGACGACCGCTTCGCCATCACCAACAACCCAATACTCTTCAGCCACAATGGCATCGCATCCTACCCTGATCAATCTCCCTCCCCCCACCTCCAATCCAGACACCCCGTCTGAGATGCCGTGCGCAATCCCTTCCCCATCCTAGCCCACATCAGCTAACATCTCCGTCGCAGAGGCACCCCGACGAGCACCACAACGTCCCTGTCGGCCCTCTCTACCACCGCTATTAAAGATGGTCACCGAGGTCACCTTCCCCAGGGCCCCGCGGGCCGCGGCCACGCCCATCACCCCTCGACGACAAGCCTCGAGGCTGAACGCGCCGACCGTATCTCGCGCCTCGCCGGTCTAGAGCGAGTCTCGACACTACGCGCCCCGCCGCATCACCAGAACGCGGGCTCATCTTCTCTTTCTCCTCAGACGACCCCAACCTCTACGACCGGCTTTCCGCCCAACTACCCACCGAATCAACACCTGACCCCGGCCTACTTCGACGCTCATGGCCAGCCCACTGCTGCTACCAAGATGAGCACCGTCGGTACTGCCAGCGCCACTGAGAGCTACGTCGGCGACGACAACGAGACGCGCACCGCCCCCGGTGAACAGGATGAGGATATGCTTAGCATGGATACCAACTACCGCGAAGCCGACTCTGTGACCAGCATGGGCGCCGAGCCCGAGCATATGGATGAGGACATGGCGACGCGCTCGACTGGAGGCTACGACGACCGCATGAGCGATGACGGATCGGCTAGTCTTGTTGGCTTCGGCGAGGGCGCCAACAGCACGGTATCTGGCCCGATCTACCAGCGTCGGCCCATTCCCGGCGTTGCTGGCCAGGGAGGCATCTGGGGCCTTGAGAGAAGCGCTTCCGGCCTCAGCGACGGCATCCCGACGCAGCGCAATCGCGACGTGGCCATGGGCGGAGACACCCCCATCAGTGCAGCCGCCATGCAGGAGAGGAGAGACGCGCGCATGATGGACGGCATGACCAACGACGGCGCGGGTGTCCCTGACGAGGAGATGTTCGTCGACACCACGAACAAGCCTCCCATCCCCGTCTCGCAAATGGCGGGACAGACTCCGCAACCCAATCCGAGCACAACACCCACAGCACGAGATGCGGCCGAGCGCATGATCCGCGATCGTCTCGACGGAGGCGAGGGCCGCGTGGGCAATGCGGCGCTGGGAAGCCCGCAAAGCGGAGAGCGTCTGGGCAAGTTCTACTTCGAGGAGCGGAAATAGGCCCTCATCAAAGAACCCCGCTCAGCGGCAAAGCTGTCAGGATGACGCGGCCGCGATCTTTGCTTTTGTGTTTTACGAGGGAAAATATGTGGAATCGAGCGTCTGCTTACATGAAATGGTCGGTTTAGTTGCTTGGATGGGAAGAATACGGTTCGGCTGGGTTATAACATGGGCCTCTAGGTATGGCTGCTGGAATGCGAGTTATTGATCATTGCAAGCTTGATGACCTTTGTGCGTACATGTTGCGATCTCTCGGACATAAGATGCGTTGAAAGTCGCAGCAGGCATGTGACAAACATCGCGCTGCAGATAATCGTCCCGCACAGGAGCCAAGCAGCACAAGGTGAGATCTTGAATTGCTCATGTTCTTCATCGACGGACACCGTCGTATCATTCCAACCAAGCCGGAAGGCGTCGTATGTGGACCTCTTACCTCCCAAACCAGCATGATATAGCTTGCCGATTATAAGATTACTAAACTCTCATAAGCAGTACTATCCCATCCTCACTTCGCCATTCAAGAAACCAAGCACCATCCATCCCTCCGACCCGCTCCCCTCGCCGAAGACCCCGGAGCACGCCCGCGATGTAACGCTGACCTGACTCCACTGAGTCTTACCACATCTCTCCGTCCCCAAAAAGACGAGGCACCATGACTCCAAAGAACGATGGGCCTCTCCAACAGACCAGGCCCGTGCCATCCGTCCCAACTTCCGAACTGCCGGCCCCCTCATCTTAAGAAACGGATTGTCAATAGAGAGAGAGAGCTGGGATCGGGACATGGACCGGGCCTACGGAAGGATGGACACATCTACCGACAAAAACAAAAATCAAGATAGATTATCGTCTCCGCGCCCTAGCCCAGCCCGCTGTCACCATAAGGCGTCGTATTACGGCACAATGCCGTCCACCAGTCCGCCAAAATGCGGGACTCAAGAATCGCTTTTAAACTGCTCCCCCCGTTTGTGATCTTCGTCGCCGTCGTTGTGGTGTGGTACGTCGAGCCGGATACGATGAGGTCTCTTACAGTCTTTACCGCGTTGCTGCCTTTCATCCTCGGCGCGCCGCATCTCTCAGGGGGGAATGATGCCGCGGCGACGTTTCTTGAGGATCTGATCGCGAAGACGCGGGCTCTGGAGGGGTCTTCGGAGACAGGAGTGTGTCGGCAGACGTCGCTTACTGTGGACCTCGGATACGCAAAGTACGAGGGCTACACCAACGCCACGACCAATCTCAACATATGGAAAGGGTACGCGCTGTGATCTCCACGAGAAACCCAGGCCGGGTCCTAATAAACCTCTCTCACAGCATCCGCTACGCAGCTCCCCCGACGGGACCCCTCCGCTGGCAACCCCCGCAGCCCCCGTCCGCGTCTGCGTCCAACGAGACGCTCGCGGCGACGGACTTCGGCCCCATCTGCCCGCAGAACTACCCCGCCATCCCGGGCCTCCCCTTCGTCCCGGGCTCCGAGGACTGTCTGTACCTGAACGTGTACGCGCCGGCCGACGGCGGCGCCGCCGCGGGGGGCCTGCCGGTGATGGTGTGGATTCACGGCGGGGGCTACGGGTTCGGGGACGGGAGGCAGGATATGGCGGAGATCATCAACGCGAACGGGAATGGTTTCATCGTGGTTGTCATTCAATACCGAGTGCGTTTTTCCTCGTCCCTGTTTTAAAGTGTATTGTATTTAGAGATCTGCTGAGCTAACTAACACCTCCCGAAAACACAGCTCGGCGCCTTCGGCTTCCTCGCCTCCGCCGATGTCAAATCCCGCGGCGTCGTCAACGCGGGACTCCTGGACCAGGCATTCGCGCTCGGCTGGGTGCAGAGCTTCATCTGCCTCTTCGGGGGCGATCGCGACAGGGTGACGATCGCGGGGGAGTCGGCGGGCGCGAGTTCCGTCATGTACCACGCCCTCGCGGCGGGCGGCGGCCTCGGGACGCTATTCTTTTCGAACGTGAGAGAGCGGTTTCCTTCCCCCGGTGTGGTGTGGCTTGACTTGGAGTGCTGACGTGTGAGGAATAGGGCATCGCGGCCTCGCCGTATCTCCCGTTCCAGTACGGCTTTGACGCGGCGTTTCCGACGGAGCGGTATCGCGCCTTTGCGGCGAAGGCTGGGTGTGCGGAGGCGGGGGATGTGGTGGAGTGTCTTCGTGGGAAGGATAGTATGGTGCTGCAGCGAGCCAGTGCGAATGTTACCTCGGAGCAGACGTACGGGTTCTGGTACTTCTTTCTGTGCTCCGCTGAGATACGTTTTGGAAAGCTGACGAGATTCTCCCCAGGGCGTTCTACCCCGTCACCGACGGCGTCTACATCGAGAGTTTGGCTAGCGAGCAGATGGGACGGAAGAAAGTGAACGGCGAGCGATTCCTAGTCGGGGTGAGTCTTCATGCGGGACAGCTTTCCGGCGTGTCTGAAGCTGATGTGTGTGGGTGCCAGAATAACGCGAACGAGGGGCCCCTTTTCGTGCCCCCGAACATCGCGAGCGTCGATGATCTGACCTCCTGGCTCAAACTGGAGTTTTCGAATCTCTCGTCAACACAGATCGACGAGATCCTGGCTGCGAACCCGACAAGAACGGGAGCGAATGACACCCGTTTCGAGACGAACGGACTGACGGGTCTCACGGCCATGGATGTGAGCCAGGCTGGGACGGGGCAGCTGCAGCGAGCCATTGTGAGTACAGCCGAGCATCTATCGCCCGTCGTGGGCTTAAGTTGCTTTCCTCGCTCTCCTTCTCATTTGTTCACGCAAGACTCGGGACTAACACGCACCTCGCGACCCTAGAACATCTACGCCGAATCAACCTTCGTCTGCCCGAGCTACTGGCTCTCGACCGCCTTCACAAGCCCCTCGACGTCCGCGTGGCACTACCAGTACTCGGTCCCCTTCGCCTGGCACACCTCGGACATACCCGCGTACTTCGGCCCCGCGACGCCCAACCAGGGCGCGGACCTCACGCTCGCGTTCCGGCGGATCTGGGGCAACTTTGTCACTCGGAGCGATCCTTCGATCGATGATGAGGTGGTCAACGGCGCGTTGGGCGGTGGTGCGAGCGAGTGGCCGGCGTGGACGGAGACGGGGCCGAAGCAGTTGAATTTGAACCAGACGGGAGGGGTGGCGTACGAGTTCGTTACGCAGTGGGGGGTTTCCGTGACGCAGTTTGCGGAGCCTGGGCTGGTGACTGAAATTGAGGTCGTGCCGGCGGACGAGTGGGAGGGTGGACGCGGGGGGAGGTGTGAGTTTTGGAGGAGGTTGGCGCCGAGTATCCCGGCGTAGGTGGTACGCTTGGAGTGAGTTGCATTGACGTGTTGTGGTCTGTCGCAGCATGACTTACCACTCGAACACAGAATCCCGTGCCGAACTCCGCAGGCAGAATGCAAGAGACATAGATCCATTCGCAAGACGCCAAAGCACTTATGTTGTAATACACGCTTATTTCCACTATGTCAGCTAAAACATGGTGTATATCCAATGCATCAGATAACTAAAGACTTGATGACGCTGGCGATAGGGGGTATAGATGTGAACAAGACAGTAATCGTGCCAAACAAACTCATCGAAAGACTCGACAGCGCAGCCGCGCGGGGATCAGTCCGCAGGAGCAAGGCCGTCGCAATAGCCGACGAGTTAGCACCCAAAGTGACACCCCTCGTAATGTAGTCATCTGTCCAGACACATTAGCATCTTCCCATCGCCCGCCACAGACCACACTTTCTCTCTCACCTTCGGGAATCCTAAACCAAGCCAGCATCCGCTGCCCGACGAGAACGCCGACGATACCACTCATAATGGCGACGGCCGCGACGGTGTTCACGTCGCCCCCGAGATTCTCCGTCGCGGGGATCGCGAGCGCGAGCGTCAGGCTCCTCGAGGCGAAGGCGAGAGACCGCTCGGCGCTGATGCCGATGGCGAAGCAGAGCTTGGGGTACGCGAAGAGGCAGCCGATGGACATGACGATGTTGGGCAGGACGATGGCGACGAAATGCTGCTTCAGCTCGCGGCGGTACTGGTACATGGGCAGCGCGAGCGAGATGATGCTCGCGTCGAGGACGGTGCTGAAGATGTCGCCGGCACCCGGCAGCCGGCCGGAGTTGGTGTGCAGCCAGAGGTAGGTGTAGTTGGCGCCGGTGCGGAAGGAGCGGAGGGTCGTCGGGAGTGAGTCGCCGCGGATGGCGGCCAGGGCCCAGATTGCGAGGACGGAGAAGAGGGAGGAGACGAGGACGGGGTGGAGGTATTGGCGCCAGGTTGGGGGGATCGAGGAGGCGGCTGTGTAGATGAGGATGATGAGGGGGAGGTGGAGAGGCATGCCGTAGCCTGTTGCGTAGTAGATCGGGAGGCCGATGAAGACGCAGATCGCGGCGTAGACGGAGAGGTCGAGATGGGCGCAGATCCGGGCCGCCCAGAGCTGTGCGCGGGGCACGGGGAGCGGAGCTTGAGGCGGGAGGGAGGTGTTCTGGATCGTCAGGGCTTCGGTCGTGTTCTCGGGTGAGGGACTGTTTGTTGCCGGGAGGAAGTTGTGAGTTGCGTTCTGGGAGGGCGGCGGCGGTGCGATGGTGTTGAGAGACAAGGAGGATGGTGCGGCGGAAATCGTTCGCGATCCAGGGGTCGATTCGGTTCGCGGCGGGGTGTCGGCCAGGGGGATCTCGTCCGTCTCGTTGCCCATTTCTTCCGCGCGTTCTGTGAGTGCGCGTTTGGATGATCCAAGGAGGAGTTGAAGGCCTCGAGTGAGGTAGGCGGCGAGGGCCATCATCACGATGAAGCCGATGACTGCGAAGATTAGAAGACGGGACTGATGTTTCGTCGGACAGGATTCGCTCACTGAAAACGGCGATGATCTTCATGACTTCAATGATTCCAATGGACGGACTGAGAGGGAGCATCACGAAGGATGGCGTGAAGAAGACGTTGATCCAGCGGAGGGACCAACCAGCCTGGGATGGTCAGTCAACATATGAAAGGCTGCGTCGAGGTATGTGACCATACCGGCACATCAATCACGGCTACGATAGCCTTCGTCTTGTGGTTTCCGAGAACCAATTCAGAAAGCAAAAGAGCGAAGAAGAGTAAGATGAGGCAGGCGACGGATGCTGGGAATGAGACGCCGACGGTTTGGAAGATGACGCTCACCCCGAAGCACGCGGCGAGCATCACCATGATGCCGAAGGGGACGTAGAGCCATGAGACGAGGAGCTTGGGCGCGGATTGCAATGCGGCCTGCAAGTTTTGTTAGTAATGTTGAGGTGGGTGTTTTCCAAGATTGAAGAATAAGACGAACCAGTTTTATTGCTTCAATGGCATCGAGGCAATTTGTGAGCCACTGAGGCCCGGCATTAGGGCGGTTGTTCGAGGTTGTCATGATCGCGCTCCGAGGACAAATTTCATCGCAGGCCACCTTGCTCTGTGAAATTCCAGCAAAGAATGAAACGAGCAGAGTTTATATGCAACGATGGCTCAGGCGCAACTTACAAAGAAAAAGTATTCTCAGAGAATGACGTTAGAAAAGATGATTCCGTCACTTATCATGCCTGCATGAGACGATATCGCCGGCCAAATTAGTCAATTCCATTTTGGTTTTAGCGAATCAGCTCCGATGCCGCGCCGAGACTAAGACGCGGCGGGAACTCTCGGCAGCATGTGTCCACTGTAAAACGCCCTCTCAGTCAGCGTCTGAACTCCGCTAAAGAACGTTTGGGCCTGCGATTACTGGATTTCAGGGGTCTTTACTCTGTGCAGGCCCGCTGATCGGGATGGCTTCCGAGGGAGCGGGACACATCCGAGGGCGTGGTTGGTGATCCGCGCTGCGGCGTTATTTTGACGACGTGCATCTTGATGCTGATAGTCGATGAGGAGACTTGCGATCCGGCCTAGATGTATTCGTAGCCAAGTTGTTTAGTCTGAGGCCATTCGACAGACTTGTTCGGCTAATGTTTTGCAACGGCGGCAAACTGTTGTTGTGTTCATTCGTTTCGTCGCCAACCCTGCGTCACCTGGAAACTCATCAGCGTGGCATTCAGGTAGGCTTCAACAAATCCTGACTACAGCATTGTCCAAACGATGACACGTTGCAAGTCTCGGGCTGATGGAAAACACTTTTGTAAATTAATTCCTGGTAAGACTGAAAAGTATCCTTCCTCGATGTGTGTGAGCTCGCAGCCTAGATAAAAGTCTCTCAGCCAAGCTCTTCCCAAATCGCGTCTTGTGTAATTCCATTTGGCATATGGCTCCAAGACCTGAAAGTCGTCAGTGAGTATCCATGAGATCATCCAACCAGATTTGCCCTCTCTTTCTGAGAGAAAGCGCCATGTCGCAGAGTATCAAAGTCGCACCATATGAAGTAGTAAAAGCAATGTGTCGAAATCGTTGTAGATGGTCATCGTCTACTGCTTGGCGCCAGTCAATGTGATATAGGGTGCCATCAGCACCCGGAAACCGACGTTCTCGCGAGGAAACTCGGGGTATTTGATCTTGTTGTCTTGCATGATGAAGGCCTCCCTGGTCTTTTTGAGGGCGTTGAAGACATCAGTAACGGAAGAGATCAGCTCGTTGTTGAGACTGTGAGAGTTCTTCACCTCTACCCAGGTTCTCTTCTGATCGGTGAATGTCATAAGGCCTTGATGGCGAGCCTCACCTGGGAATACGATTAATATGGAATGCTGGTAGATAATGAAAGACTGAAAACTTACGCTCCTTGCGCTCCACGAAGTCCTTCACCTCAGCTTTGGTTTTTTTGATTTTGAGGTTTGTAGTCTTGAAGTGTGTAGTCTTGAGCAGAACTACCACGAAGACGTTCTCGACGTGGGAGAAGTTCTTAGCAAAGGCTGCCAGCTCGAAGGGACAGAACTTCATGTCCATGTGGCCTCTCGTCATGTCGGTAAGGGTCGGCCAACACTGCAAACGGCATTTCAGGCCATGGAGCTTTTCTTGGTCGAAGCGGATGGCGATGTTCCGAACGTTGGGTGCCACAATTCCGTGCGAACGCAGGTATCGCTTGCACTGTCTGGCATACTGGAGCCAGTTGTCAGGCATGACAGTGGAAGATTTCTCCATGGTGAAGACGAGGAGATCCTTGGCGCCACGTACGGCGAGACCGGGATTCTTGCTGATAGACTTGAAGTCGACTCCGAGGCCGAGCTTGTGTTCGATGAACCTCTTGAAATCCGGGAAAGCTTTGGCGAGCTTGAAGAGCTGCTGAAACTCCGACTTCTCCTTCTGCTTTCCCGACGAGATTTTGGCTCTTGCTTGAGGACCTTGGCCCTCGAGTCTGATTTCGGCCCAGACCATGGCCGGGTCGTAGTTGACCGCCGCCTCGAGAATCATGTTCTTGATCTCGGGTGGAAGCTGTGGGAAGCGACGGAACTGGGGCTCATCATTGGACCGGACAGGCGCAGGGCTGGTCATGGTTGCAGCATTGTTGATCGCGCCGTTCGAGTGTGTCTCGAGGCTGGTAGAAGCCATGGTGGTCGTGGGAGGCTGCAGCGAAATGTCAACGCTGCTGCTCTGAGGCAGGTTCTTGGTCGACAGCTTATTGGTAGGTAACGAAAGAGCAAGATATGGCTGCAGGGGAAGGTTAGCTTGTTGTCAAGTAAAGGAAGGAAAATGTGAACTCATACCAAGGCTATTGTGCAGTAGTAAATATCGCAGGTCGGGATAGGAAAGAACTCAAAGATTTGGGAGCAATAGCAAGAGGAAAGAGGTGAGGAAGGCGAGCGAAGGAGGTTGTTGAAAAGATGTGCTCATGAAATATTCTTGTTGGTATTTGTATTGAAAGTGAGGCGTGAGAGGTGGGTGAAGTTTCGGGAAACTGATTGAGGAAGGAGCAGCTGGGCTATCGGAGTGACGAGGGCGAGAGTTCGGAAACCTCGGGCAGTTAGGATAGAATAGGAAGTAACGGTGAAAGTAAAGGTGACATTGGCTCGGTTTGCGGCGTAAGAAGGTCGATATTTGGCCGCAATAGAGGCAGACGAAGGTGTCGAGTTGCTGGCTGTGGCAAGACTTGATTCGTGAAGAAAGGGGATTCTGAATGAAGAGTTGAAGAATTCGGGAAGAACTGAGGTTTGCGCGGTGAGGATTATGGCAAGTTGGTGGCTTCGGGAAGACTTGGCTGTGTTCAGAAATGGCAGCCGCCAGATATCTGGCCGGTTGTTCGGGCTGCAGCTGCGTCTCTGGGGTGTGGAGCGAAGATTTTCGAGAGAAGACCTAGTTTGGTGGTTTTGGGTGAAAGGATTTCGAAATCCTGCGCTGGGCAGCTTTGTCTTCTTCTGTGTTGACCTGGGTTAGTGAGCCTCAACAGCTCAAGTAATATCTCTCCATCCGGTCCCGAGCAATCAACCAATATCCATTCGTTTGAGCCGACCGAAAGGAGACGCCTTCAATTGGAACCGTCTCGGTATCTTATTGAATCGTGTTGCACTTGAGACTCGGGTCGAATGGTACGTTGATATCCGTAAAAGCTCTACAGGAGCTGTGTTGTCGATATTTCGCACTTCCCCAAGGTTTCTGGCGTTTTATTCCATCGTCATACCAGTTCTCGGGCGAAACCTTCGTTTCCTGTTGCGGTCCGAAACTGAAGGAAAAGGGCTTCTGGGAATTGGATACCTCTTGTGTGGCCTGTATCTTGACATACTATCGCTCTGGGACATTTGCGCGGTGTTTCCTCCCCTCCCCTGGTATTCTTAGTCGGGATACCAGCTCTCGAGACTGCCAGCTCGCCTCCCCGAGATTTCTTTCAGCAAGTGGGCGCTGAGCCTCCAGTCCCTGAAATTCGACTCCAGTGCTGGCTTCTTGCGATCGTTTCGAAGTGCTCATGGAGGAAGCCACATCGTACGTGGACGGGCCAAGTCGGAGGGTGTGGCGGAACTTAGTCGTTCGTAGATGAAGTCATATTCTGGGTCTCGGTTGGTGCTCGGGAGAGGTCGACGACGATGCCTGGTGGCCTTCCGGTGACTCTAATCTGATCGTTCGAGTAATAGCCGGACGAAGACCACCACACGTAGAGAGTGTTTTGGTGTAAGTTCTCGAGCCGTCGCCATCGTCCACGTACCAGTCGCATTTCAGTCGGTCCTTCGCCCTGCCCTCCGACGAGGAAGGAGCGCTCCTTGAAGCCTACTCCACGTCTCGGACTCGACATTATCAGCGATGTGGATGACGGACGTTATCTCCACGATGAAGACAAATTCCACCAGAATATCCCACTTCTATGGCAAGGAGACAAAATAGCATGTATGAAGTTCGTAGGCAAGACATCGTTAACCCAACCGAACTATCTACAAGAGTGGAGGGCTAGTGCTTCTTTCCGGTCAAAGACGGGCAGGCGCGCCCGCCTTCGTCCCTACCTTAGGTAGATACAAAGAAAGAAAGAAGGAAGCAGCGTTGAGATTGATCTTGCTTGCCTCGAAAGAGCAAACAATGAATATTGCTCCCACCAAAGTCGCACCTTTCCATCACACACGATCAACCTCGGCAAAGTCCAGAAGGAGCGACCACGCCCTAAACCGTAGCAGCCGATCCTCCGCCAGACCTCAACATGACCAATCTCAAAACCAACACCTCACCTCTCCCTCAAGCGCCTGATCCTCAGATCAAAGCTTCGAAGTTGACACAACAGCATTCTCTCGACGCCATCGAACCTATCCTACAAATGGATCATCTCACCGCGATCAGCCACGCCACCCAGCCCTCATCCCACCTCAAGAAGAACAAACACAGTCGCCACATCCTATTGTCACCTCCCGACTAAAACACCTCCCTCCCCGGAAAGCCTTCCACGCGGGACACCTCACTGACCGCGCATTCCGAGTCCTTGATAATCCCTCGTCTCCGGGAATGCTACTGGCGTATTTGGGAGGCGCGAGTCTCGGTACCGGAGGGCTGTGCCTGGGGAGGGGAGCGGGAGGACGCACTCTCTGCTTTGCCCCGCTGCCGACGATAGTCCCGTGGCAAGGCATGCCGGGTTCTCCGTCAGGGGCGGAGAGCAGCTCCCCGCGCCGACCTCGGTCCTATTATTTCAGAAGATTTGCTTCATTCTTGATCTGTTAGCAAAGTCGGGCAACAAAGGCTCTCAAGCGGAAAGGAGTAATCGCAGCCACTGCGAAAACCGAGTAGTATCTAGTTGACAGTCACGTGAAATCAAGCAACGAGAAAGATCAAGTGAGTGGGGGAGAACAATAGCATTTGCCATTCCAAACTGCTCAGACAGCTATCTAGCCCACCAATTCTGGCCCAAGACGCGCTTCGAGAGTCCGTCTCGGCCAAATCGGTCCAAAAGCCATCCAGTCCATCCAGCGATTCTCCCCCAAGTTTTTTTGTTGATTTTCTTGTCGATGTGAGTACCAAGAGCCGCTGGCCTTCCACAACACCAAACGAAACCGGGCTTCCGTCCAAGGGGCCGCTTTGTAGGCGACGAGGATGAAAACCGGCCATTGGGTGGGAAGAGCCAGACAGCAATAATGATACTCGGGTATTTCTGCGGTTGCGCGTCGAGCCTGCTCTGCCGAAGAGAAGCAGGGAGTATAGGTGTAGAGTACGTAACGGATGGCCAAACCACCGCTCACCAAAAGACATCTTGGTGTAAACCGACGACAACGCTCTTCCTCCTCCTGTCCCGGACGAGGTGCCTTCCAACCAAAGTCTCCCCATTGCCAAAGAATACGTATGGACGAGATGGGAAACCATGCCCCGAAAGACGCCGTTGGATGCCAAGTCACCCCGACCGCCGTCCGTGTCGTATCCCAACATTCAAGTCGTCTCCGCGATCGATTGATTAAAACTCAAAACACACCGCGGTGCTCAAACCGGTCGATGAGCTACCGGACCGCCCTGTCTCCGTGTTTCTTGCCGCCCTCGGGCCGCAAGGGCCAACTCCACTTTTTCCCCAGAAAAATCAAATATGGCCGTCTTCCATGCGAACGCCGCCCCGGGGCTGATGCCGCTCAGCCGCTTGTTGATCCCCCCAAAACGCCGTCGTTAAGAATTAAAGAAGCAAATGAACATGAAAAGATGGGATCGGGACGTTTCCACAAACAAGAGAAGGGCTTCGTTCAAGACCAGACGCCACGCCCTGTGGTGGTAGTTGTCGTTTTTTTCGTTCGTTCCATGAGAGCTGCCCGTCGTCTCGCTCGTTCTGTCGTCTCCAGACAGCATGCAGCTTCCAGCTCAGGTCGAAAATGCTGTCGTCAGAAAGCCGAAAGGAAAGGGAAAAAGAAGTCAAACAAAAGACCAGTAAGATCCTAGGGTATGGTACAGGCCGAAGTTTTCGAATATGTAACGAAGCTTTTTGTTGTTTGGCGACGGGTGACGGGTCTGATTGAGTGTTCGTTCGTTTGTTTCGTGATCGTGAGTGGGAGAGAATGTGGAAGCCCGTGTGTGTGTGTGTGGATGAGATGCCCGACCCTATCTGATCGTGCCCTGCCATCTTCAAAACCAGAGAAAAAGAAATATGTACAATCCAACCGCAGACGCCGTCGCGCACTCCATCGCGACGAATACTCCGCAACGCCTTTCTATAAGGAAAAGTTGAGATGGTTCAGCCTAGGACGCCTGTCCTTGGGGCTGCTGGGCATGGTGGCCTTGGCCTCCACGTCCGCGACCACCGTAGCCACCGCGGTTCTGTCCACGGTAGCCACCACGACCACGGCCACGGCCTCTGCCGCCGCCCTGGTAGCCGTTCTGTTGATGAGGGTTCTGTGTTTGCCAGTTGCCAGGAGCGGGCTGCTGGACGCCCGGCGGCACTTGCTGGCCGGATGGCGGAAGCTGGCCCTGAGGACCAGGCTGGCCGGTCTTGAAGTTGGAGATGGGTCTCGGGATCGACTCGGGGTTCTCGTAAACGTAGAGGGACTTGTCGATGCTGGCGGGAATGGGCTGGATCTCGGTGCCGAGGTCCTTTTCGATGTTGTAGAGGTTGAACCTGTCATCCCAGTTGATCAGGTTAATAGCCAGACCCAAGTGGCCATAGCGGCCGGAGCGACCGATGCGGTGGAGGTAGGTTTCGGCGTTTTTGGGGAAGTCGAAGTTGATGACGACGTTGACGGCCTGGATGTCGATACCACGGGTGAGAAGATCGGAGCAGACCAGGTTTCTGCAGACGCCGTTGCGGAAGTCGTGGAAAACGCGATTTCTCGCTTGCTGGGCCATCTTGGCGTGACTGTAGAAGCACGAGTAGCCCAGCTCGGTGATCTTCTTGGCCAGCAGCTCGACACGGTTGGTCGAGTTGCAGAAGATGATGGATTGGTTGATTTGCAGCTTGGAGAACAGGGTGTTGAGGCAGTGCACCTTCTGCTTCTCCTCGACGAAGGCGTAGTATTGGGTGATACCGCGGAGGGTGAGCTCGTCCATGAGGTTGATTTCGTAGGGGCTGACCATGTTCTTGTCGGAGAAGTCCTTGACGGACAGGGGGAAGGTGGCGGAGAAGAGCATAACCTGGCGGTCCTTGGGGTGGAACTGGAGAAGTTGTTCGATGACGGGGGTGAATTCGATGGAGAGGAGTTTGTCGGCTTCGTCCATGATGAACATGGGGCATTCGCTCAGGTCGGCAACGTTCTTGCCCGCGAGGTCGAGGATTCTGCCCGGAGTACCGACCACAATATGGACGGGATCCTGAAGACGGATAATATCGTCGCGGAGGCCTGTACCTCCGGTGGTGACCATGACGTTGATTCCGAGGTGCTTGCCGAGGGTTTTGCAGACTTGTGATGTTTGCATGGCGAGCTCACGAGTGGGGACGAGGATGAGGGCTTGGATCTTTGAGACCTTGGGGTTGATCTTCTCGAGGGCGGGGATAACGAAAGCTGCAGTCTTGCCGGTACCGTTCTTCGCACGGGCAAGGATGTCGCGGCCGGTCAGAGCGACGGGGATGGCCTCTTCTTGGATGGGGGATGGCTTCTCGAATCCAGCCTCGAAGATGCCCATCAGCAAGTCTCTCTTTAATTGGAAGTTTTCGAACTCCAGGCCCTTCGTGTTCGTGACATCCTGCGAGCGACAACGTCAGCGTGCACCTACGGCGTTCGGCGTCGGCGACTCTTACCTCGGTTTGTTGTCTGTTGTCTTTGGCGGGCAGCTTCAGGCTCTTCTTCCAGTCTTCCGATGCGGCGCCATCGCTGGGCTAGTCAGTGCTACGCTCACGGAGACTCGAGTACTGCAGATTGTACGAACCCCAAGGTCGTTGCCTTAAGCTTGTCTGCAAGTGCTTCCGCCATTTGAAGGTGTGATTGTGGGTTATGTGCCGGGTGGCAGGAGGGGGAGGAGGATCGCGATCGCGGAGGGGTGTGTGTGGTGGAGGGGCGTTGCGCGCAAAAAAGATGTCTTCGGACTCGAGGGGTTGCCGTGGCGCAAGTGGTGAAGATTGAGGGAGTTCGTGGAGCGCGATGTCGGTGATTGCTTTTGATGGTCGTAAGGTGTGTGGTTATGTGGGAGCGGAGCGGAGGAGAGAAGGAACAAGTTTGTGGTGAATGCCGTGCGGTGCGTCAGGCGGTGCGCCGCAAGTTTCCCTCCGGGGCAGGACCCCTTGCGTAGCGGGCAGGTAGGGCCACGTGACCTGCACCTGTGAGAACACTGAAGCTCCTTGGCTGGTGCTGCCCTGATGAACACAGTTATACAGCTGGCTACCTTGGAATTTATCTGCTTTTATTTACTTATCATCTAAATTAAGAGAAAAACAATAAGTATTAGTGGGAGTCATGCAGCATGAAGGAGTAGAGGAGAGACAGGGCACGGCAACTGGCCAGAATGATCGGGTATTTCCCGCCTCCAAGTCATCTATTCGAGTAACTAAACGTTTTATTCTTCCAAGAAAAAAGGCATGCATTCCATCAACTTCACGTGGTTTCCGCCAGGGTTCGCTTCGAAAAAGACTCGAAAAATGCCAACTGCGACCTTTGTACGGCAAGTCTTCCGAGGCTTCGAGGGGCTACTCTAGGTATCCCCCTCACCGGAACCTGAGTCCTCTCATTGGATCTATACCGAGGATTCCCCGCCCCAGATCCCACAGCCGATTGGCCAGAATCACCCCCGCCGGATCGCTGCTGCAGCGGAGCTATCGGATCGGGAGAAGGAGCACTGGGCGCTGAAGAGCAGGTGCACTGGCTCTGGCTCTGAGCATGAATGCGTCAGTTGAGTAAAGGTCGAACCACTCGAGTCTAACAGCCACAGCTAATTAATTCTCTCACATCCATCACCGAGCACCTCATTAAACCTCCGAGGCTCGCTCCCAAACAATGACCTCCCAACATCACTCTCCTGAACCCCCCTGAGTACCCGAGTTCGTCCCAGATCAAATCATCAGCATGGTCCTAAAGACAGCGCCGGCCTTCGCCATCTGCACCTCCAACAACGTCCTGAACCTCTTCGCGGCCCCCGCACACTCCAAGTCCATAACGTCACCACCCCGACGCCAGACCCTCGACGCCAGACGACCACAACGCAGCACAACATCACGATGCTACGCGACAGAGAGAAACACACAGTCAAATCCTTCTGACGATGGTCCCAAGGCATGCCCCGCCTGGCCGGCCTGCGCCAACCCAACACCCTACGACATCTTCGCAATAGACAAGTCCGCACCTTACACCAAAGCTCGTTTCGCCCAGCTCGTGAAGCAGTACCACCCCGACAAGCACCACTCAACCCCGCTCGACGCCCTCTCCCCCCAGGCACGCCTCGAGCGGTACCGCCTCGTCGTCCTCGCGAACGACATCCTCAGCAGCCCCGACAAGCGCAGCGCCTACGACTCCTGGGGCGCCGGCTGGCACATGCCCGGCACCGGCGTCCGCGACGACCGGGACATTAACGAGATATACCGGCAGGCCGACCGCGCATGGCGTCACAGTCCGAATAACCCGGGCATGAACGCGACGTGGGAGGATTGGGAGCGGTGGCACGGCCGCAACAATGGCAAGGAGAGGCAGCAGCCCGTCTTCATGTCCAATGCGAGCTTCGCGGCGCTAGTGTTGGCTGCGCTGGCGGTCGGGACGGTGGCGCAGACGACGCGGATGGATAATAACTCTGCCATAATTATCGAGAAGAGGCAGCTTCACGAGGCGAATATCAGTGACGCCCTCAGGAGGCAGAGTGCCGCCGTGGCCGGCAAGGGCAGGGAAGAGAGAATCGAGAGGTTCCTGAGGGAAAGGGAGAATCTGAATTATGACTTCGCGCCGGCCAAGCTTGATGCGAGGCACGGGTCGGATCCCAAGTAGACGAGCCGCCGACAGGTGCGTCTTCTACTGAGACGATGTTATGATACATTGTACACTATCACAGCGTTCTGAGACGCATTTACATGGATTTACACAGCGAATTTTAGCTCAAGATACCGAATTCAGGAGGAACTACTCCGCTGAGCGATGACGTCCCGCATCACCTTCTCGGCGTTGGCGGGGTCGATCCGCTCCGTCTGGCCGAGGCGCATCATCTTGCCGACGAGGTACATCAGCTTGCCCTGGGGGTAGACCTTCTTGGTCGCAAACTCCTTCAGCACCTTGTCCTCGCCCTCCACGGCGGACTCGGCCAGCTCGCGGTACTCAGCGGTCGATAGCTCGTGGAACCAGAGGTCATGGGCTTCGATGGCCTCCGTGACAGTTCCTACGCCTTCGAGGCTGCCCAGGTAGAGTGCGACCAAGAGTTCCTTGGCAACCTTGCCCGTGATGCGTCGGTTCTTGAGGTGGAACAAGATCTCGGAGATGGCCGTGACCGGGACGGCGTCACATTGGCCATCGGCGGTGATCTCCAAGGTTCGGTCGCCGGCCGCGGGGTCCGCTTTGTCCGCTGTCAAACGACCGAGCTCGTGAAGAACCCAGTTGCCGACAAGGGGCGCGTAGGTCTGAAGCTCCGGAGTAGATCCGTCAGTTTCGGCCAGCTGAGCTCCAAGATCATCCACGATGCGGTAGAAATATTCAAGCCGGCCGCCGTCATCAAGTGACATGAGTGAGACCGCATCCTTGGCCGTAAGCCCGTACTCGTGGATCAACTCATCCAGCTCGGCATCGGGCAGCTCCTTGACAGAATCCCGAACATGATTGACAAGATCCTCCCCAATCACCAACGGCCCGAGATCGGGGTCCGGCATGTACCGGTAATCCACCTCGCCCTCTTTCCCTCTCAAGCGGCGCGTGTGCTTCGAACCCAGCGTCCAACCGCGGGTCTCGCTCGCGATCGTCTCCCCAGCCTCGAGCGCCTCGATCTGCCTGTCCCGCTCCGCGATGATGGCGTCCTCCACGGCCTTGATGGTGCTCAAGTTCTTGATCTCAGTCCGCGTGCCCAGGGGAATCCCCGGGTCCCCGGTCCTCCGCACCGAGACGTTGACGTCCGCACGCAGACCGCCCGTCTCCATGCCCGAAACGCACGCGTCCACGGCGTTCAGCAGCACCTGGATCTTGCGCACGAAGGCGGCCGCCGTGCGCGGGTGGTGCAGCTCGGGCCTGGTGATGATCTCGATCAGGGGCACGCCGACGCGGTTGAAGTCGAGCCAGGCGACGTCGTTGGGCTGCGCCAGCGTCTTGGCGGTGTCCTGCTCCATCTGGATCTGCTGGATGCCGACGGTGACGCCCTCCCCGTCCTCCGCGGCGATGCCGTCGCGCGCCGTGAGCGCGATCCGCCCGTTCCTCGCGAACGGCTCGTAGTACTGCGTGATCTGGTACCCCGCGGGCTGGTCCCACCAGAAGTAGTGCTTCCTGTCGAAGCGGCTGACGGGCTGGACGTCGCAGCCGAGCGCGAGCGCCGCGCGCAGGGCGGGGATCAGGGTCTCCTTCTGGAACGCGGGCTGGCTGCCGGGCGCGGCGACGTCGAAGAGGGCGACGTGGGAGTTGGGGTCGTCGTTGAAGGAGGTGGCGGCGGGGGAGAAGAGCTTGCGCGCCGTGTTGAGCTGCGCGTGGATCTCGATGCCGACGGTGAGCTCCCAGCCCTCGACCGTCTGGTTGCTCCCTTTTGGTCTTTGGCCCTTGGACTCTTTCTTCTGCTGCTTCTTCTCCTCCTTGAGTTTCTTGCGCAGCGGGACGACGGGCGGTGTCTGGGAAGGCGCGGCTGTTGTCGCGGCGGTGGTATATGTTGCCTTCGACGCCGCTGAGCGTGGCGCGGATGGCCATGCTTGTGCGGAACGGGCCGGTAGGCGGGTGTACGGTCTTCGGGTCGGGGCCAGGCATCCTTGGCGGGAGAGCTGGCCGTTGAAGAGGTAACGCGCCAAATCACGAGTCGGTATGCGCGTCATTTTGATGATCGGGGGTGTATGTGTCTATCGTTTCTGGAACGGCGGTTGAAATTTCGCCGGAGATCAGTCCACCACAACAGGTTCTCGTGGGATGACAGTCGCCTCGTGAATCTTCGTGGCTCGCACGCGATTGGTCGTAGACAAGCCTCTTTGAGAACCCGGCGTGTATGCTGTACACCCTCTTTTGATATCCGAAGAAATGTGTTCGACGACGAGTGGCTGCGGGGTCTCGGGGGCGCCTGATTGGACTGGTTTGCTGGTCGATGTGGGAGTTGTCGAGGCGTTCGAGGTCGTGTTTAAGCAGCCATTGCAGACAATCGAATTGTTGGTCGTGACCCAGGCACACTTCCGTCAGTGTTTGGTCGCAATGGGATCGAGGAGCTTGCGGCTTGAGCTGGGGATAGCTTCAAGAGCTCAAAACTAGCTAGGTTCGGGTGAGCTCTTCGGGCCGCTCAAGGTTCCGGGTGGGATGTCGGCAGAAAGCTTATGTAATGTTCATGCCATGCGCTTGGGATCTTCAGCGCCTCCATGCCAGTCATTCAGTGGAGTCTCGCGTGGTATGTCGCTAACAATTGCCGGGAGAGAGAATAGAATTCCGTCATTTTTCATTGTCTTCATGAACATCTTTCAAATTCCATTTTAGGCGCAATAGAAGTCATCTTCAACTTACTAAGAACATCCTGCTCACCCGTCGACGTTTTAGTGTTGTTAACTTTGTTATCGTTGTTGTCGTTATTGTTACTGTCATCGTTGCTGTCGCTGTCGTCACTGTCGCTGTCGTCGCTGTTGCTGTCGACGTCGTCGCTGATGTATTCAATATGATACCTAGGTATGTCCAGCATCATGTTCTTCTGCCGCGAGGGTGTCGACTTTCCTGCCGTACACCCATTTCCTTCCGCACCACCAACAAAAGCAAGGCCAAGGAAGCACCGCCCTCCCTGCCTACAACTCAGCTCAGCTCGTTCGTTGTTGCGTTGCTCGCCAGTCACACCCCACCACTGTGCTGATCCAGTCTTCCTGGTCATCTGAAACAAATCCGTCTACGGCTGACACACTCACATCCCGATCATATGGCGCCCTCCTTTCCATGCCGTGGGCTTCTTTTTGCCAGTCGGTTGCGACTGAGCTGTTCCTCAAGCCCCAAATAGAAACCCCCAATCCTCCCTCTGCTCCCTACCTCGGGAAGTGATGATCAGATGCCACCCTCACCTTCGCCACACACACACACACACACATATACTGGATGCCAATCACCATGATGGCCCCCGTCTGAGAGCAGCAGTTCATCAGAATCCTGATCTCACCTGTAGTCACCCAGCCCGATCCCGTCCCTCCCGGCCGTTGGGCTCCCTACTCATCCATTAGGAGCTTTCAAGTCCCTTACCCTCACGAAGCTTTCTTCTTTCTCTACCCCGACTCTTCTGTAATGTGTACAACTATTGATTGATCAGCAATCCTCGTGTGTGCGATCGCGATAACCCTACCAGCTAATCTGAGACATCCTCGTTGTCCACCAGCCACGTTCTTCTGAACCACGAGCTTCACTCGACCTCAAACGGCGCAATCCGCCCCTTGAGCTTGATCCCGCTGTCAGTCTACAGGACAAGTTAATCAATCCGACTCATCACACCACGAATTCTTAATCGCCATGTCATCCGACTACCGTCCTCCAACGGTAGCCGATAACGCCCCCGATTCCATAGCCGACAGCCAAGGTTGGCTGGCCGCGGACCCGGGCGACGGACTCTCGCGTAGCTTGGACGCCGCTCATGCGCCGGCTCCGTTTCCCCATGGCGCCAGCGATAACGCTGGCTACGCCAGACATCACATGCCACCCGAAGACGACAACTCATCCTCGCCCGCGCGATCGCGCCCGAGGAGCGCAACCGTCCGGCGCACTTCATCCCTGCCCGTCTCGCCAGCGCACCAACCCGAACCACACATCGCGATGAGCGCAGGCGACGGTCAAGCTGAAGCCGCCGCGGACCCGGAGTCTTCCTCAGATGAGACCGTCGTCCAGGAAGCGACATACGAGGACGAGGAGCTGGAGCAACCGACGTCGCCATCCACATCGACTTTGACCAACTTCACAGCCATCACCGGCAAGACTCACAAATCGGGCAGCTCGAGCGGCAGCGGCTCGACAATCACCCAAGCATCCTGGCCTCGGCGCAGAGGCAGTGAGAGGTCACGACAGCACAACAAGTCTCAACTCAAACCCCGTCGCCGGAGCCGCTCTCCACGGTTCCAGCCTCAGCCCACGGCGCTCAGCTACCTCGAACCAGATTCCCCAGTCGTCACCCCAGAAGCAATCCAGCGCTCCGTCGAGCAGTCGTACTGGAGAATGCCGGACGGGAGTTACCAGTCCCCCTCCACGCGGAGCACCGCCTCGACGGCCTCGAGCAGCTTCCAGAGTGACGTCTTCTCGGAGCTCGACCATGAGACGGACCGGAGTAGTTCTCCGGACCACAGCGCCTATGGAGACTCGCCCAACTCGATACCGGGCAAGTTCGATGCGCAGGTAGCGGCGGCGCAGCAGAGGCAGAGGGGTTATCGCAACTACGGCACGCCCGAGATGCCCAGAGGGAACGCGAACCTTCCTCATCTTCCGCCGAATGCGCTCCAGCCACGGTTGCCGGGCATGCACCAGGGTCACCCAAAGCATCTTCCGAGGGCGGAGAAGCTACCTTTGACGGGCTACGAGCTCATCGCCTCTAAGCTTTGCGGCGGGGACTCGGATAGATCGAGTATCAAGCCCATCTACCGCCGTTTCGAAGCCCTCAACCACCGCCTGCTGCTCCATCTTCAAGACGAGCTCTGCGAGCTCGAGGAACAGCTCCATCGCCTTGACACGGCAGACACCCAGACACGGCGCATGCAGCAAAACTGCATACTCCCGGCCTCACGTCGCCAAGAGGCCCTCACTGCCGGCGAACTACAATGGCACAAGACTGACGTGCTCGGCAAGATTGGGTATAAGCTCGGGCAATACAGTGCGCACTCTACCCTACCGCTCCCCGCTCCGTGACTGACCTCTTTCAGACCACGTCTTGTCGTCTTTCAAAGACACCCAGCATCTTCCCGACGCGGATCCGCGGGACATCGACTACTACCGCGCCTATCTCGCAAACCACCAACCCATCGTCGAAATCGAAACGCGTTTCCTCGACCCGGCAGACGACCTTGTCTCCCTAGCGCGTCCATCCTCGTCGTCTTCCCGCGACACCGACTTCTCATCTGATGAACTCAGGACGCCGATGCCCCGGAAGCCGGTTTCCCTCTTCCACGGGACTAAGGCGGAGCGTCTTCGGAGTATTCAGACGTTCCTCGTCAACAGCTACCCGCTGGCCGTGGCCGTCGCGTTCGCGGCGGCGTTTCTGCTCCCCATCCTCACCTTTGCCGTCATCCCCGGCTTTGTCGGCCGGATGGCTGTCGTGCTTCTCGTTGCTGTTGGCGTGGCCCTCGCTGTCGTTCAGGCGGGCTTATTCGGGACGGGCAAGGATCGCAGCGGTGCCCAGGCTGCCACGGAAGGACTGCTTGTGTCGGGGTTGTACGTGGGGGTTATGGCTGTTGTCGCTGGGTTATTTGGCTGACTGTTCTTTCATCTGTGACATGGAAGTGCTTCTACTTTTTCAATGTATTTGCTGGAAGTTGGATGGTTCTTGAAGATACCCTTAGAGTGTGTATTACGATGATATAACTTATATATGGCTCACGAACTCTTGGTAAACTCAAGCTTTCTGGCAAGCCAGCACCCAACAGTAGCACCAGTTACCGAGCCGCTGCCATCTCTATGAAACACAACCGTCCAGTCGCCAGGAGCCGGCGCGTCCATCCCACGCGGACAAACGAGCGCCCAGATATCCTGTCCGATATACCGCATTATATGAGCAGGCCCTTTTCCCAAGAAACCATCAAAAGATCCGAAAAGCAGCCCTCCTTGATTATCGCAGTGAAAGACGGAGTCAATCTCAGCGCAACGATACGCGCCGTCAAACGACGCATAATCAACCGCCCCGCCCAGCGTAAGCCGGGAAGCTTCGAGGGTCCGGTTCTCCTTCAGCCGCCGGATCTTCAGCTGATCTCCTGCGATCTCCGCAATCATGCCAGGAGACTCTCCGCGTTTGGGATTCGTCAGGGTCACCGGCTCCGGCGAGCCAGAGTACGAAATGACAACCTTGCCCTTGACCCCCCGAGCCACCGTGATCGCCAACTGCGTCTCCTTGTCCAGGAACGTCCCGATCCACGCGGGGTCCGGCTCGACGGGGCTCGTCTCCGCCCTCTTCAGCCCGAGCAGGCCGCGAATGATCTCATCGGCCGGCGCGCCCGAGCTGCCCTCGTGGTTCAGCAGCACGACCACCGAAAGCCGCTCCTCCGGCGCCTGGACCCTGTACAGCCTGAACCCCCGCAGCGCGCCGCTGTGTCCGACAATCTTCACATTCTCAATCTTCCCGTGCCCGAGCCCCTGGCCGTACGTCGCCGGCGTGCCATCGCTATACGCCGGCGGCGTCAGCGCAGCCGCGTACCAGCTCCCGGGCTCCCTCGCGAGTCGGTCGAGATACTGCTCGTAGGCGACCATGTCCCCCAACGAAGCCACGATGCCCGCGTCGCCCGCCCACTCGATCCTGTTCTCCGCGGGCACGTAGCCCCGCGCCTCGTCCCCCTCGTACCCCACGCACGGCGGCGGCAGCCCCGCCGTGTCCGCGCACAGCCGCGCCGTCCTCATCCCCGCCGGCGCGAAGACGCGGTCCCGGAGCAGCGCGTCGAGCGGTTGCCCCGTGACCTGCTCCGCGACGCGGCCGAGGATGTGGAAGTTGGTGTTGGCGTAGGAGTACTCCGTCCCCGGCGGGAAGTGGAAACTCCGGAGCCGCTCACGCATCGGGCCGCCGTGCTCGGCGATCGAGAAGCGGCCCTCGGGCTGGGCTCCCCAGAGCACGCTGAGGGCCCAGTAGTCGCGGATCCCGGACTGGTTGTTGGAGAGGTGGTCGATGGTCAGGCCCGTGCCGTTGCGGGTGAGTTCCGGGGGGAGAAGCTCCGCCAGCTTTGCGGAGAGCTGGGCTCTGACGTCGGCGCTGCCGCCGGCTTTCGCGGGCGGGTTGTGTTCCAGGTCGTAGAGGAGGGCGCAGAGCATCTGTTTTGAGATGGAGCATATCGGGAGCAGCGTGTCGGCTGTCATGGGGATCCTGCGGGTTAAGTCGGCGTAGCCCCAGACGCGCTGGCCGATGAGGGCGCCGTCTTTGAGGACGGCGATTGCGCCGCCGGGACCGCGGACGCGGGCGGGGATGCCCTCTAGGATCTGGGCGGCGGTTTGTTCTGAGACTGGCATTGGGATTGAGTGATGAGATGTGTCTTGAGGTGTGTTTGACGAAGATGAATGAATGTGTAGGATGAAATTGTACGGCTGTTAGAGGTTGAGTTTGATCTTACCAAGATAATCTCGCTGTGTGGATGTATGGTCTACCCCGCTCACCCCGCCTTGACTCAAACCATGGATGACCTTGATACGCACGGCGAGAGTTGAACTACACAACAGGATGACCATTCCACGAGAGAGTAGCACAAGGTGTGTCTGACTTATTCCGAAACTTGATTGATCGTCGCACTGACTTGATATACTACAAGAAAACAAAAGCCCATCCGCCCTCATTCCCATCCTAGTCCTCAACCCCAAAGAATACCCTGAAACAGCCAGATAGGCTCGGTAGCAGCGACGGGCTCAGCAGGTCCAGTAATGAGAGACCAATCCACAGGCAGCATCTGCGAGCAGTGCAAGAAGCTCAAAGGGTGGTACTCGGCCTCCTCGATCTCGTCCTCGAAAAACTCGTCCTCGAATACCTCGGCCCCGATGGCCTTCACCATCTCGCTCTTCTCCTGCGCCAGGCGGTAGAGCTTCTTCTCCGCGGGACTCATGGAGCCATACATGCCGGAGCCGCCTCTCATGCAGTCGCATTCACTCTTTGCGGCCCATGCGAGGTCCTTGGGGAGGTTCTCCGCGTCGACGTCGCGCTCCGGGTCCCAGAACTTCAGCTTCCGAAGACGTTCCTCGTCCCAAAAGACCCAGCCGCAGCGCCGGAAGCCGTAGCGGCTCGTCTGGCTGGCGTTCTTGAGGAGCTTCCACGCGAGGTTGGCCTCGCCCTCGCGGACGCCCGGGTTGCGGCCGAGGTTGGTGGGAGGATCGTCGTTCTCGTCTCCGTCATCGCTGTTGTTGTTGATGATATCGTCGTTGTTCATGGTGTTGCTGTTGTTCTCATCACCAACGTCCCCGATCCAGAGCCAATCGGCATCGGCGCCGAAGTGCGCTGCCTCCGCGGGGTCCGCGATCTTCGCGAGGATGGCGTCGCCGTGGACGCGGATCCAGTGCTTGTAGGAGCCCTCGTCCTTCATGAGCATCGAGTGGAGGAAGTCCAGACCGAAGGTAGCGAGGTGTTTCAGGAAAGTGGACTGCGTCCAGACGTCGACGAACTCGAGCTTGCGGACGGGCTTGTTTTGGAAGCCTCTCTTCTCCATGTGGAAGAGGCTGCGGATGTGGCCGGCCGTCTGGGGATGGGCGGGATCGTACATCAGTACGAACCAAGAGTTCCTGTTGCGGGCCTTATTCCAGCCGGGAGTGTGGAAGTTCATGCAGAAGTCCTCGCTCGCGCGTGTGATGGCCACGGCCATGTAGTTAAGATGCTTCATCCAGAGGAGGGTGTGGAGATCGCCGACGTATTGCTGAACGCTGAGGACCTCCTCGACCTCCCAGGCATCGAAAAACGTCTTGAGGAGTTCCTCCTGCTGCCTCATCGACCAGAGCTGGGGACCGGGACGGGCTTGGATCACCTTGCTGAGGAGCTGGAAACGGCAGAAGGCCCTGATGAGGCGAACGCGCTCCTCGGGACGGTAGTCGAAGACATAGTCGGGGAGGATGGCGACCTCCTTGCGACGGTCCTTGTTGACCCACCAGGGGAAACACACCTGGTCATTCTTCCCGTTGAGATTCTTCGCCTTGTCCGCGAAGTCCTCGACGAACGGGATGACGGTCTTATCGATGAAGCACGCGGCGGCTCTCTTCTGGGCCTCGGTGCAGTTCTCGACGAGGTCCTTGTGGCGCCACTTCTCGAGGTGGTGCCTCATCAGCGTTCTCTGCGTCTTTTCGGGGGTCGCGCGGTCTACGCGAGGGAACGTGATGACGGCCATGGCGTCGGGGAATACGGCGGTGACGACGCCGGCGCCAAGCTCGGCCTCAAGGTACTGCTTGCGGAGAGGCTTGGCGGCCCTGAGCATCTCGGGGGACTGCGAGCAGATGCGGAAGACGTCTCTGCGGTTGTCGAGGGAGTTGAGGATCTTCTTACGGATCTCGAAGGGCAGTGCGCCGAGATCCATGATAGTGGCTTGTGAGTTGGTCGTTGGAGATAATAGGGTGACGGTTGAGATGGGTAGGAAAAGGGAGGAAGATGAATGACGAGTGTACAGAGGCGAGAGAGCAATCAATCCTCGAATCTGGGAAAGACTATATTATCTTGAGCCAGTAGTGTTGACGCTTTCCAGTCAGCTAGGACTCGGTGTCGAAGCTACGTAGGAGGGAAAAGACAGTTGGGCTTCACCATTTGTAGAAAGGTATTCAAACTGTTGAATTTCAGAGAAGAAGGAAAGGAAGGATTTGATCGTATCAAGGTGCTGTTCATCAGGGCTGGTCTTCCGATAGCCACCCACAATAACATCCACGGGAGCACTTTGCCCAGCTAAGCTTCTGAGATTGCTGCCATTCACCCACTCAACAGAGGCTCAAGATAACCCTTCGAAATTGAGGCAGCCTTTATCCTGATTCAAAGCTCTCTTTCTGTTTCTTTGATCATACTTCAAAGTGAGGCCAAGCTACTTTTGGAACTCATGAGCTGCCCTCTAAGCAACTTGCCTTGAGAGCTTCCAAGCTCTTTTAAAGTATCATTTCAGCTCTCAAATAATCATAGCAGTTATCTATGGTCATCATGAGTTTTGTGCACTGAAGCTGAGTTGTCTCCGCTGAATGTGAGTTGTCTGCGCTCTTCCAAAGAGATCTGCTGCACTCTTCCGTGGGTTTCCGTCACTGAAAGACCATCCAAGAAATCCCATCGCCAAGACAACCCACCTTGCAACCACCCCAAGCCTCAGACCTGGTCTGCTCTCGCCCTTTTGATCAAGACTCAGGAGACAGACCCGCCCTTGATGCCCTCACGACTAAGCTCAACCTAACACCCATCCTCCACCGGCCAATCATAAAATTCACAGCTGAAGGCTTTTCAAAAGCACACGATGTATTTCCCATGGCACCCGCCCTCTTTGGTCAAATACAAGAGTCTCCCACCAGCTGTTGACTCAAAGGGCTTGCTCTGCCCTCGCCTCGATCCCTCCCTCTTCCCCCTCGGCTATAAAAACCTCTCCTCCCCAAGGCCAGCCCACGAAACTTCCTCTTCTCTTCTTCTTTTTTCAGCTCTCGCAAATTCTTACACTTCACAAATCGCTACACTTTGCCAGCTCAATCGCTTATCAACATTCCTCTACTCAACCAAACACATCATTCATTCCATCAACAGTAAGTCCATCGCGTCGTTTGCCCTCCAGATTCTCATTCTCATGCTTCACCAGATCGCAAATATGCGCGTTACCATGAACTTCAAGATCGCCGCCGCCATCCTGGCTCACCAGGCCACTCAGGTGGTTGGTGCGGACTACATCCAGTTCGCCCAGTCCTCTGACCTTCGTAAGTTCTTCTTCCCAGCATGTCTTGGTGGTTCAACTGACATTTCTCCAGCGGAGCCCAAGCTGACCACCATCCTCGGTGATGGCATTCATCAGCCCATTCCCACTGGTGGCTCCCACGGTACTATGGGTAAGTCCTCATTCCATCCATTCTCTTCTGCCATTTCTGACATTTTCCAGTCTTCGAGACCGAGGTTTGCCGCCCGGTCACGACCACCTCCTGCGACATCTTTCGCGTCACCTCTGTCGTCTCTTCGACTCAGGCCGTCAATACCTCGGTTCCCGCCGTTCTGACTACTCCTGTCGAGACCTCTGAGGTTCTCACCACGGTCGCTACTGAGGTCCTCACTACCACCAGCGCCTCGACCTCGGTCAAGAGCACTGCCACCGAGTCCTCTGCCTCAGTCACTGAGACCCCCGCTCCCACCTCCGGTGCTGAGAAGCAGGTCGATGGCGCCGGCCTCGTTGCCGGCCTGGCTCTCCTCCTCTTGATTTGAGCAGTGACTTGAGCCATTCGGGCATACGCTTTGGATGGATTGACACTTGGGTTTCTGGTAGTACTGGCATTCTTGGCCTCAGGATTGGCGTCTAGGTAGATCATTTTGAGGATTGGGGTTTGGCTCTCATGGGCCGCGTGGGCAGGATTCATTCGTTGCATGCTCTAGATACCACCAATCGATCATCATCGGCACACACAATCGCTCTCTTTCCTTCCATGTGACATGCTTTGCGTAGTATATTCTCGGGGGTTGGCAGCGATTCTCAGGCTGAGTTACCAATGATGCGAGCGGACCTTACGCCAGGTTCGCCAGCCATCAGCGTCGGCCGGCAATTTACGATCACGAGTTCGTGGCGACACCGGAGTTTTATTGATTAACAGAAACTCCCTTTGTTTACAATAATAATCGCTTGAGTCAAACGACCACCATTTCATGTATTCAGAGTCTTAGAATGGCCTGGTAGGCCATGCCACAACCACGAAAAAGGGAGCGCGCGTCGCGACACGTGCCCTCAAAGGGTCTTGTTTTTTTCCTCCAAAAACGGAAACTCCCAGAAAATTCGATTTTCCTGGAGTACTGGTGAAAAACAGTGCCATTGAGGGACTACAGTCGGCCTCGGAAGCTGCTCCGGTGCGGCAGTCGTCCTTTGACTGGAGCCATTAGTGGAGCCCCGGGCCGGAAACTTCGGTGCACGCCAGCTGGGCTTCGGCCTTTGTCCGGAGTCGCGGAAAACAACGGAATATCGTGGGAAGATCTCTTGATAACTTGTATGAAGTAATTGGGCATTTTTATTTTATTTTATAGATATTTCGATAGATTGTTGGGTGTTGTGGTCATGGTATTATGGCTTCTTGGAAAATGACGGGAACAATTGTAACACGCAGCGCAACACACATGCGACAACGTCAGGAAAATAGCTGCCCCAGTAGTTTTTAAGAAGCCGGGAACGGCGCAGAGCACTCAGAAACATCGATACTGGGGTTCCAAAGTAAATAGCTGCTTTTTGGTGATTGCAAGCTAACAAAGCAGCCATTTGCTTCGGAGCCGAACCCGGGGCCGAGTGACGTGCGAGATCGCAGCGTCCAGCCACACTTGCGCCACTGACCTATCCACTACTGCCCCACGCGCGCCGTGGCGTCGCAGCGGTGACATCCATCCCGTCCCGTCCCGTCACCATCACCATCCTCGCCTCCCTCCATCGGAGGACCGGCGTCGCGGCGAACCCCTCCCTCCCATGCATAAACCCACGACATATGCAAAGGGCAAACGATATGGCATACTTGGATACCTTCCGGAGCTGGGCTCGAAGGAGGCCGTGCTGTGAGAAACCCTGTTGCCCCTATTTCTTCCCCGCGCAAGCTGACACTCGACGGGAAACGCAGATGGGATCTGAACGCGACCGTCTCCCCGCTCCTCCGCCTACCACCCGAGATCCGGAACAAGATCTACTCCCTCCTCCTCTCCTCGCGCCGGATTCACGTCATGCACGACCCGAAGACGTCGGGGTTCCACTGCGTGACGCTCCGGCCCGCCGCGAACCCGTGGACGTACGTCGAGAACTGCGACGACGAGCACGACCACGATAGCGACGGCGAGAATCAGGAGAAGAAGAAGAATAGGAGGAACGGGCACAATAAGAGGAAGAGCAAGAGGAAGGGGAAGCGCCACCTCCTCAGCAGGGGCCTCACCCTCCTCTCGCCCGTTTGCAGGCAGCTCTACCACGAGACGGACCTGATGCCGTACCGCGAGTGCGCCTGGAGCTGGGCGACGCCGGGGCTGATGGAGCGGTTCCTGCTGACGGAGCGGCGGTGGGGGGTGCTGCAGCGGCGGAGCGTGCGGGAGGTCTGCGTGAGGGGGATACCGGGGTACGGGAACCTGAGCAGGCGGCTGAGGGTGTTTCTGGGCGGTCTGGAGGTTGTTTGGTTCTGGGATGGCGGGGGTTGGATTTGCGAGGTTGTCGAGAGGTGGAAGGAAGAGGAGGCACTGAGTGTTGGGAGGCCGAATTGAGAGGTGCGAAGATGTGTGGAGTTGGTGGATGAGTGGTTGATTGCATGGCTGGAAAGGCCAATTCGGCTCCTGGATCTTAGTGACGATGGCTAATGACGACCGAATGAAAAGATGCCCAGGCGTAGAATAAGAGAGAAGGCCGAGTAGAAGTGGTAAGGGCATCAGCATCATATAAAATCACTAGAACATTCACTGACCGACATGAAATATCTTCAACAGGTTTAGAATGTCACCCTATCTTCCACAAAATGACACCAGGAAACGTCTTTGAGCTAGTATCCCTTGTAGCTTATATCCTGAGATCCTATATCTTGAATACTAAAGGCGGCTACTAAATGGTATCGCCTTTCATCCTCACTCTCGACTTCCAAGTCTCGCAGTGACCGCACATAATCTATAGGTCTTGCACCCAAGAAGGGCGGCATTTCACTGATGATAGTTGGCCTTTCTTCAGGGAACAGCATTACCAGGTCTTTGATGCCGGAGTAGGCAAATGAGACAATCAGAGACGGGCTTGGCAATGAGCAGGTCTTCGTACTTATTAACAGATTTCCATCGGCTTGAAAACATACAATTCAAGTCTTTTATGTATGCTGGCCGCGAGTTCTGTTGGTTGAGAGCTGCGTACCGTGCTATTCGCCGATGCCGTGCTTATTACATCACTTTATGTAAGTGAATCCTTCGAAACCGCGAACCAACCAGGATCTGCTTTTCAATCCACAATCGTTGATTCCTCACACTGCCGGTTCCATCTGTCCATGTGCCGCGGGCGGATATACCGAGTGAAGCGGGGTTGCGTCGTTGAGGTCAGGTGGTCGAGATGCGATATTTCTCTCCATTTTTGTAGTTCACGTTTCTTGAAATCTTACTCATACAAAGTGCGCATACTTTCTCCTTGACTCTGTGTTGCTATCATTTCTCCGGGACCGACTCACGCTAGACAATTGGTCGAAACAAGCAAGATCCACGATGTCCTCAGAACCGCCGACGATCATAACTCCAGACCAATCTGCAGACTTTGACCACCACAACTTGCTTGAGCAGCCTAAATTCCAGGAAAGTCTCAAGTTCTTGGACGACGTGAAAGTTAGTTCTTATGTTGCTAGATACTACTGGTAGACCAAGGTTCTCTCTAACACAAGAGTTACAGAGGCGATTTGAAGCAACTCAGCCGGAAGTTTACCCGGCGTTCATTCAAGCGCTCAGTAATTTCAACCAAGCATCTCCGACAACACAAGAGGAGGCCGACAGAAATCTTGTCGAGATTCACTCCAAGGCAACGGTGCTGTTTCAAGGGCATGAGGACCTGTTGGAGAGGTTCGAGAGCAGTCTCCCCGCAGATTACTTCCATCAAAGGGCGAAGTCGGAGAGTCAGGTTTAGGAGCAGTGTTTTTGGATAGATAGTTGGGTTTGTTGAATTAGCGCAGCTTCATCTATTGGTCAATAATATTCGCTTTACTTTCGAAACGTCTTGCTACTATAAGCCACGTGATTCCTCTGTTGTGCGTGTTACGTGATGCGTATGTCGAAGGTGCATTAGCACTAAACGAGTCCCGTAGCGGCTGTATGTCGACTGCTTCCCTGACGGCCGGAATATATTGTGTATATACCAGTTGCGTGAGCTCTCGATAAATCAAATCTCATGGAATGAACGCTCTAGACGTCTGCCTGTTGGGCAAGTCCTATGCTGAACAGCGTCAGCTTCCTATCACTTGAGCCACCATCGCCAACATGTCGTTCAATCATGCATAATGGTCAGTGCCAACTCCGATGCAAAGCCTTCAATACGTCTTCCTCACGAAAAGGGCTAGACGAAAGGCTCTTATATGGTATATCAAGCCCGCGTTCCGTGGATTGCGGATGTGACCGTTGAAGGGGCGTGATCTTTCCCCTCACGGTTCCCTCACGGGCTTACAAAATCCCGTCACGGATTCATCCGTAAGTGCCAACGCCAACAAACCAGCTATTGACCTTTTCCGAGGTTCTTTTCCGCAAAACAACCTATCAGCTCCCCTGCCTCATTACCCCAAGGTCTTGAAGCGACTCAATGAACTGACGAGTTCGCGTCTTCCCCATGTCCTGGCTAGCGGAGCACCTCCGCACTCTCCAACCTCCGCATTCCCTTCGACCAACCACGAATCCCCAATGCCGCTTCCCCGCAACATTCCGACCGGCGTCGTCTTGGCAGAAGAGAACCTCCCGGGCACATGCCCACGACGAAATGGTAGAAGGCCCATGGCAGCTGGCTCCTCATTGGTTTACGGCTCTTCCTGATGAGAGAATGCCACTGCCAGACCGGGAGTTGTCTTGTCGTTTGCAAATCTCAGCCAATGGCATGCAGAGCTCGGTACTCCATACCCCAGACTTGGCTCTTCTCGTTTGTGAAGTAGCAGCATGCCAGTCTCAGGCGAGAATGAGGAGTACGAAGGTTTGGATCTTCCCTGAATGTCCCTGGGGTGAGAATTAGCCAAAATGCGCTGATGGTGCTGGGTGCCGAGCCCTCCCAGTGGCATGGTTCGGACGCAATGATAGCCGGTTCGGTCGATGAGCGGGTGTAACTCGAACTTATGTATCTCCAGCTGTTATATATTCCCGACATACGACCCCTCGGTGCCACCTCTCACGGCTGCGTCTCCTATTTCCTGTCCTGCCGTCATAATTCACCCATTGGTCTATCACGCATTTCAGTAGTTTGGCATGGCATCCAAGGCCGACCATGAGGTCCAGTACCTCCGAAAAGCAGCTGAGAACGAGCTGGAGGAGAAACTGGGGCAGTCGGCCATCTTCGAAGCGAAGCAAGCTTCAGATGACGAGCACGCCCAAACTCTGATGCAAGCCCTCAGCCAGAACCGCAAGGCGGTCTTCTGGTCGGTCATGATCTCCATGTCAATCGTCATGGAAGGGTAAGGAAACATCTCTTTTCCGTCTTACATCCCCACGCGCATAGAACGCTGCTGATGTCGCGGTCAAGATACGACGTGATCCTTATCAACAATTTCTTCGCCTACCCCGAGTTCAAAAAGAAGTACGGGAGCTGGTACGGCGATGAGATCGGGTATCAAGTGTCCGGCCCTTGGCAGACCGGTCTCACCATGGCCTCCACCGTCGGCGCCATTTTCGGTATGATATCTTCAATCACGTGTGTCGAATGGAACTGATGTTTGCGCAGGCGGTCTTATGAACGGATTCTTCGCTTCCAAATACGGCTACCGATGGGTCATGATTGTCGCGATGGGATTTCTCAACTGCTTCATCTTCGTCGTCTTCTTCGCTCATTCTGCCGGCATGTTGCTTGTCGGCCAGATCCTGTGTGGTTTCTCGTGGGGTGTCTTTGCCACGCTTAGCCCTGCCTATGGTAAGTGAGCCCTTGCACGTACTCTGCGATTCATTTATGAAATACTGAGTTCATGATCAATCAGCTTCCGAGGTCTGCCCAACCAACCTTCGTGGCTACATGACGACCTATGTGAGTTGCGCTCCATTCTGCAGGATACGAATTGTCTCCTGATGCCGATGTCTAGGTAAATCTCTGCTGGGCGACTGGTCAACTCATCGCTGCAGGCGTCCTCCGAGGGTGTCTCAGCATCGAAGGGGAGATGGCATACAAGATCCCCTTTGCGATCCAATGGGTAAGCTCCATCCACAAGACAGCTTCGTCATCCTCACAGCCACCCGCCGATATCTAACCCGCACAGCTCTGGCCCGTGCCGTTAATGGTCGTCTCCTACCTCGCCCCCGAGAGCCCCTGGTACCTCGTCCGCAACGACCGCCTCGAGGAAGCGCGCCGGTCCATCGAGAGACTCAGCGGAGACAAGACCCAGGACCAGATCAACGCGCAGCTGGCGATGATGGTCCACACCACCAAGGTCGAGGCGGGCGTGACCCAGGGCGTCTCGTACAAGGACTGCTTCAAGGGCGTCGACCTGCGCCGCACGGAGATCTGCTGTGTCGCGTTCGCCGGGCAGGTCATGTCCGGTAGCAGCTTCGCGTATACACCGACCTACTTCTTCACGACCGCCGGCATGGATACTGCCAATGCTTTCGAGTTGAGTCTCGGAGCTAAGGGCATGGCTTTCATCGGGACGATGATGTAAGATTATGATGCGTTCTTGTGATATGCGTGGCCTTGCTCATTGAATTGCAGGTCTTGGTGGCTTATTTCTTATTGGGGCCGTCGTCAAATCTACGTCACCGGGATAGGGGCCTTGACCGTCATCTTGTTTATCATTGGCATCCTGGATGTATCTGCCGGTAAGAAAGGGCTGTGGCCGTCTGGGGGCCTCTGTGTCTTCTGGTTGTTCATCTACGTAAGTCCAGATCAGCCCTCCGAGATACGGTCTGAGATACTGACGGTTCTGCAGTCACTTACGATCGGACCGATTACCGTAAGTCTCTAGCAGTTACATACATACGGGCTACCTGGATGTCCAAACTAACAATTCATCAGTACAGCGTAATCAGCGAGACATCTTCGGTCCGCCTTCGTCCTCTGACGGTCGTGCTATCCCGAAACGCATATCAACTAGTCAACATTGTTTCGCAAGTATTGCAAACTTACATGATGTAAGTCAACCACCACAAGCTGGCCAATCGAACGACGATTAGCACGGTGTGTACGAGGAATGCATGCTGACTCTTCAAAGGAACCCTACCGAGTGGAATCTGAGAGGCAAAGCGGGCTTTTTCTGGGCAGCAACTGCCGGAATCATCTTCGTGTGGTCGTTTTTCCGCCTGCCCGAGGCCAAGGGCCGCACATACGAGGAGCTGGACATTCTATTCGCCCGCGGCGTGCCGGCTAGACAGTTCTCAAAGGCTCAGGTCGACGCGTATGCGTCATCGAGCCAGGCCGAGGATGTTCACGAGGCTACTCCTCCGAAGGAGGATAAGTGAGCAACGTCATGGCTACGACTCGTAGAATCGTATGCCCAAATCAGGAATATCTTTTGAGCACAGTCATCATCAATGTTCCGAGCTTTCCGCATGTATTCAGGTTATTTGGGCTTCTGGCCAGTGACAATGACGAAATCGAAGATGGGATGAGCGCCTCTCTTCCGAACTGTAGCTGACATCCCGGCGTTGAGCACGGTGACCTCGATCTTCGGCCAGCCCAGAACAACCTTGAAGAGCGCCGCTGCGAAAGCCCCCAGCCCGTCCAAGTGATTGACACCCATCAGAGACCCCATCCGCTTCAACCTCTCATCTTTGGGCCAGCTACCCATCGGCAACTTGAATCTCTGCTAATCAAACCTCGCAAATTCCGCCTTCTCGTCCACCGTTTCATGGACGACACAGGACCCATCGTAAGACCAATCTTCTCCCACGCCTCCACGAGCCTGTCTATCATCTTGATCATGGCGTTTTCGGGCTTCAGCGAGCTGCGCTTCAAGTACAGCGTATTGGACGACTCCTGGAACTCGACCAAGCCTGGCTTGGGATTCTCGTAGCTCAGTAGCACCAGCCGAGGCCAGTCTTTGATGGCCGGCCATGTACGGGCAGTGGATGTAATCGTAATGCTCAAACCCCGTCCAGTCCAGCTCACGTCGTCGACGATGGCATTTCACGTTGGGCGGGATCTAATCGGACCAGATGGTTCCGAGGTCGTTGCCGACGACTAGTTCAGCTTTGGCGGTGCTTGTCGCTGAATTGGATCGGCCATATCCCGGTGCCAGTGCACATGTCGAGGATCTTGAGGCCCTTGTTAACGAGAGCTAGGTAAAGCAGGTTGTTCAACAGCCTACAGAAGACGCAATGAATCATATCGAAGCAGTCCTGCTCCTCCTCGTCGTTGGGGAAGTTACAGGCGCCCGACCGGTAGCCATGGTACCAGCGACCGTGCTTCCCACTCTTACTTGGACGTGATGGAAGGAAGCCAGAGGAGTGCTGGTCTTGGAAGTCTCATCGCTGAACGAAGACTCGATGTCGTCGTGATTGACCTCAACCTCCACCTCCGCCGCTTCCGCCACTTCAGGGGCGGGACGCGGTGGCTGAGCGGCCGCCTCCGAGACCGGAGAGGAACCAGCGGGTGTGGGGTCGGTTCCGCCATTCCGGGCGGACAGCTGCGAGCTGGAATGTGTCAAACCTTGATTCAACGACAAGTGGGACCGCAAAAGACGTGACCCGGACAACTGGGACACTTCATGCAGAGGGAAAAGAGGAGACAGAAAAGGAGAGCCCGAGACCGGGCCGGGCTCCATCGGCTCCAGAATCCTGCAGCGGGAAGCGCGGTCTCAGGGATTCTGTCTCCACGACATGTTGCAGGCCTTTGGGTTGCAACGATCATGGAGTTCCGCTATGTGACGGGGACTGCATTGCGTGAGCATGGGTGTTTGATATTCTCCGAGACCCCGGCCTAGTTCGGCCCCGCCAGGCCCACCAGATCTCGGACGCTAAGGCAGACGCATCGGAGTGGGGGCGCAAGGGGCCCCGGAGCCTGTCCTGGCTCGATCTGACGGATCTCGGACGCACGATCAGAGATCGATGGCGCTAGGCCAGGGTCCAAATAAGAGGTGGAAGATCGGACGCGCTAGACATGGGACACATAGCGAGGTGTGGAGTGCACCGCTCGATTGCATGCGCATAACTCGGGAAACGCATGAGCATAACCCGCCCGATAACACGATTGAATTTCATATTGCATATCGACTGTTCGCATGTAGTCACCACTCACCATGACCTACATTTCAGAAAAGTGCGATCACGAATTTGGTTTTTGCGAATGATTTCGTATTACAGCTAGCCCTGGCTACACCCTTTTCGCAATCTCCCCCCAATTCCTACCATTCCTTCAATTCGTGTCATCGCACCATAGAAACTTACAAACAGACTCTGTATGTGGATGTCTTAATTCCAAGAATGTGATAATTCTATGGCTCTCATCTCAACTGATACAAGTGAGTTCGAGATTGAAACGCAAAGGCAAGCAACTCAAAGTTTTATGATAAGATGACCTTGATAGAAACTGGGCCTCTTGTAAATCCCAGGTATAAAAGGTTTTACTAATGGCCGGCTAGCAATTATCTTTTCCTCCTTGTTTTGGTTGCCCTTCACCACAAGCAACTTTCTAATCCCGAGAATCAGTCACCTCCTCATCCCCAGATGAAATAGATTCCCGCCTCGTCTCACTAGGCTTCTGAAATCTCAAACCAGTCTTCGTGGGCTGGACTTCTTGGAACAGCCGGCTCACATCCCTCAAAATCTCTTCAGCCATCGTGGTCTCGACGTCCTTGTATGCAGTTCTTCTTCCGGACTCCAGAAAATACCTCAGCTCACTCTTCAACCTCCACGGCTGCAACTCGGTCTGCCAAACCCACTCTTGGAACCCCTTTCTCTCTCTTGCCATCAAAAAATCCCATGCGTCGATTCGCTTGTAGACCCTCGGCGCTAGAGACAGGTATGGACTCCACGCTCGACGACGGAACTCAAGGTATCCCAAAGCATGCAGAAAGGCGAGCGACAGAGTCGTCTCATCCGAGTCTGCTTCCACCTCGATGACCTCGCCTAAATCTCCCTCCACCGCATCAGTCTCGTGTATGGTGAAACCTTCCTGCAGGAAACCGAGAACCTCGATGAACTCCGCGGAACGGAGGTTCAGAATTTTGCGTTCCATGACCACGGGAACCTCGATCAGTCGATGCACCCCTCTGTAGTCCTTGAAACAACACCGTCCCGTGTTCCAAACGCAGAATCGACAGAAATACAGCTTCTCGTCCTCCTCTTTGCCGCATTCGTCGCAGAAGTACTCGCAGAACACCGTTTCCTCGAATTCTCCGTCTTTCTCTCTGACCCATGCATCCACAATAAACGACTGCGTCAGTCGCACGGCCTCCTCGTCGTATCCGCCGCGGATGAGGAGCAGACGGGACAAGTCTCGGATGACGTGGAAGTGTTCGTCAAGCGTTATCTCCGAAGCCAGCAACTCCAACACGCACCGAAGAATGACTTCGTCCACCTTCGCTCGGCCCTGGGCGCTCAACTCCTTGTGAAGACCCCCCAGTGCAAGGTCCAGCGGCGTCAACTCTTTGAGGCTTTCGACCTCCATCATCGTCCTGAAGACGTCCGGTCCGTCTTTTGGTCTCAGCTTGTCGCACGCGCCAAGGATCTTTGTCGCCATCCGTGAAGCCGAGTCGGACGGAATGTTCGTATGCAAAACCGTCTCTCCGTAGAAATCAACGTGTCCGATAAAGTCAGCCAGTCTGAGATGCTCCAACAAGACGTCGAGAACCTTGACCTCCTCATGATACACGGCGACTTGCAGAGCGCTCCTCCAGCAACTCTCAAACGCGGTCTTGCCCGGCGCTTTCTGTCCTTTGACCGGATCCGCGCCCATGTCCAACAAAAGCCGCACAGTCGGCACATCCCCGATCCGGCACGCTTCCCCGAGCACGGTATATCCGACCGAGCTGACGACATCGTCCACGCCAAGACCGTGCTGAATCAGCGCCTCTATGATCTTGAACGGAGGCGCGCCGCTGTCGCGCGTGAGGGCTTTCGCGACGCAAGAGGCGCATGATGAGCACCGCGGTCTGAAGTCCGCGCCTTTTTCGAGGAGGAAGGTGACGAGTTGGAGGGATCCGGACTCGCAGGCTTTCATGAGCGGTGTTTCGCCGTCGTAGGAGGGGGTGTTAATGGTCTCGGGTGCCTTCTCGTAGAGGAGCTTCGCAATCTCGAGTTTTCCTTCCAAGCAAGCCGACCAGAGGGGAGTTTCGTTGTAGTGGAATGATCGTAGATCAGGGTCGGCACCCGCATCAAGGAGGCAGTTGACGATCTCGAGATTACCCTCTCTCGCAGCAATTACGAGCGGTGTTTCACACACCAGTCCCTTCTGGTTTTGGTAATTGACCAGCTCCGGCTCGCGTTCAATAAACAGCTTGCAAAGCGGCACGTTGTTCTCCATGACCGCTGACTGCAGGGGTGTTCTCGCATCTCCTGGAGAAAGAAACCGTTTTGTATCAGCGCCGCGGTCCAAGAGCAACGTCACAAGCTCGGGACTTTGCGCGGCTGCTTCGTTTAGAATGTGGTCGAAGCCTGTAGCGATGTAATTGATATTCGGCGGCAAACTGTTTTCGAGTAGCAGCTTGATGATACCAATGTTTCCTTTTGCCACGGCCGCTCCGAGGGGTCCGGGCAGGCCATACGCTTCTTCAAGGGTGGGATCTGCCCCATGGCTCAGCAAGAGCTCGACCATTGCGTAGTTTCCTTTGTCGACCGCCCTGGTCAGTGGTGATCTCGAGTAAAATTTCTTCTTAGGATCCAGAATATTAATGGGACTGTTGTATGAGAGCAGTAGCTTTGCTATATCCAGATTACTCGATCTATTCTCGTTATTCTCGCTAGGGTTCTGATTAGCTCGGGTCAACACTGTTTCAATAGTCATACCTTGAATCATCTCCACCCATCTTGGCAAAGTCCGCATCGATATAGAGCGGCGTTCTGTCTGTCGCATTCGGGTGGCGGTACGGTCTCGCGCCGGCGCGCAGGAGCATCTCGGCGGCTTTGAAACTGTTCCCTACAATGGCGAAAGAAAGCGCCGTCTGGCGGATGGACGCGCCGTTCTTGGACTTTGAGTCTGTGAGAAGTTCAAGGTCCAGGTCCGGCCGCTCGAGCAGATGTGGTAGCCAGTCCAAGTATTTAGGCTGTACCAATAGGTGAATGGCAGCATACCCACCGTCGTCGATCTGATTGACGTCGTCGAGGAATCGCAGGAGAAACAGAAACGTCTCGAAACGCATGCCGACGATGGCAGACGTCAGCGGGATATGTAGCTCCGGGGACGGAAACTTGATGTTGAGATCGGCGCCATGGAGAACCAGATCCTGGATGATCTTGTGCGATTTCGGAGTCCACCTGGTGAGTGCTTGGTGGATGGGAGTCGAGCCATCCACGGTCGCGATGTTCGGATTCGCTTTGACGCGCAGAAGCTCGTTGACTAGAACCAAGTTGCCGCTCTTACATGCCAACCAAAGACAGGTCTCGCCTAGGAAGGTCGACATGTCGACGTCCGCTCCAGCGTTTACGAAGCCGTCGATCATGTCCGCTATGAACTCCCCATCCGTGGATTCGGTATACCTACTGAAGAACATCATCGCCGTCGCGCCTATGGCGGGATCTCTGCGGTTGATTAGTTCTGGCCATTGGAGAAAGTGATTGACCATGTCCGGCAGCCCGCGAGGATCCTTCGCTGCATGCATCAAGGGCGTGAGGCCATGGGGATCCCAAGCCATGTGATAATGCCTCTCTCTGAAGGAATCCGCAAACTGCGCAACCTCTGGGAATCTCCGCCACGCGTTCTGTTTGAGTCGCCAGAAGAACCCCCACACGCCGGTTTGCCAGGGATACGTCTCCGGGTCGTCCATGATGATGCTCTGGTCGACGAGATGAACGATGTCGGCGGCGTTGGCCGGGATCAGGGCGATGACCAGGGAAATCACAGATTTCGGCGAGTCGAAGAAGTTCTGCATGTAACGACACCAGACCCAGTAAGACTTGGAGTTGAAAAAGCGACGCAGCTGAGGCAGCAGCTTCATCCTTTTGTCTTTCGAGAACCTCAGATGCCCCCGCCAACTGTTTGCCGCGTACTTATAGAACAGGTGTTCTCTGGCTCTCTCCACGGCTCCGAAGCCCCCTTCGAACACCGGCTGCGAGAGATACTTGATGCACAGCGACGCCATGTTGGCGTGCTGCTCCTCCTTGCTGATGTAGGAAGCGAAGTGGATCCCGAGCGATGGGTGAATCGGGGAGACCTCGTACGCGTCCGACACCTTCACGAGCCGAGCACAGCGGTGCGTCAAGATCGTCTGGATGTCGATGAACTTGAGCCGTGGGTCGTGGTGGAGGCAAGAAAGAGCGTCGCGGATCATCAGGCCGCTGACGGGGGTAAACGTGCCTAGAATGACTTGCAGCGCCGACAGAGCGTAATTCCCGTTATCGACGCTCTGGAAAAGAGGAAGAAGATCGTGGTCGTAATACTCTGCCAACTTTCGCGGGCAGGGAAAAGCTCGTCTGCTCATGGAATATCCGTACTCATGCTCCTTGGCCGTGGCTATCCCATCCTCCATTGCGCAGTGAGCGAAGAGAAAGAACGACCCCGCGTTCTCCTTGATCCACGGCCCTACTTCTTCCCGTGGGTCTTTCGTCGACTTCACCGTACACAAGTCTTCCATTGTCTTGTCGACGTATGTGCTGATGGATTTCCTGATATCCTCGTCTTTCATCTTGATTCGGGTAGCTCGGACAGACGCAAGAGACATTACTTCGTTCGGAGTGTACGTGAAGAAGAACTTGAATCTGACAGTCTCTCGCGGATACAACTGATTCGGCGGCAAAGGGGGTACCGTCGTCAGCGGAGGCACCGGCGGCGTGGCTCGAGCTCCCGGATGTTCCACCAGACTGGCCACGAGTTGAAGAAACTCCCTCACAAAGGCTGCTTCGCATTCATTGATCCCGTCTATGATTAGAAATACGTTCGTCGTCTTGGTCGACCCGAAATTCAGCTGCAGCTTCGTCATGAGCTGGCGGATAATGTCGAACAGAAATGCCAAGCTGGGCCTCCCTTCATCGTCCGGGTGTTGGGACTGAGCTCCCAGTAACTCGAACCAAACCGGTCGCAATCGAAACATCGCTTTTACGAAGTGCTCCATGATCGGGGGTCTCTTGTTTCCCGTGACGCTCACGTTGCAAAAGAACGGGAGCACGATGTTCTCGACCGGTCGAGAGCCGTCCCAGGACAGATGGTTCACGACGGACTTGGCCAGGTGCGTCTTGCCGCAGCCGGCGGGCCCGTAGACGAAGAAGTCCTCAGTAGCATTGGACTTGGACCACTGGACGAAGTAAGGATGGGTTTCTATCCATTTGCAGGTTTCGGGCATCGGGTTGATGTCATGTCCGAAATGTACGTCGCTCCAATCGCCGAGTTGGCTGACGAGGCGGTCTCGACGCTCCTTCAAGTAGTCTGAAATTGATTCAGCCAGATGCTCATTAAAAGTGGGATTTTGAAACCACGCCAGCGCATACCAGTACTCTTCTTCCTGAGCCAAATCTGATAGGAGCCGCCGCCGAGGTCACGCATTGGCGGTGCCATCATCGGCGGACGGCCAACCGGTGGACCTGGCCTATTTGGCGGATCTGTCTATCTGTCAGTAGTGCTCGATATTTCGTCCTCACTTGCTTACCTGGGTCCGGCGGTGGCGGCATGGGACCCGGGGCCCTCCTTAGTCCAGGCGGAGGCGGCGGAAGAAACAGTCTCTTTGACGTATCCACCAATGCCCTGTCCATCATGTCCGCGACTTGTTCTGCAAGCTGCAGATAGATTTTGTCCGAGGGTGAAGGGAATCGGGTTAGCTGGAAATGATTGCAGTCTATTTTGGTGGTCTTGCTTTGGGGCGAGTCCAGCTCTGCGCGCTGCTTCGGTACGACCTTTTCAACTTTGTCAGAAAACGATGGTCAAATATTCGAGTGAGATTTAATGACTGGTGAAGTCATTTGACCCTACTCACTAGTGCTTTGTGGGGTTCGGCGCCCTCGACAGGCAACTCAACACGTCTTGTCGCGACGAAGTTGAGAATCTCGAGCCCAGATGGTAGCCTGTCGATGAATGCAACGTTAACTTCTCGCACTGCGTCCGAATACTGCCTAGTATCCTCCCAGGAGGGCTTCAAGGAACCCTTTTGAAGAGCCAGGGCCGCAATCGTCTTGACTGCTGTAAGAACTCCCTCGGAATCCGATCCGTGGTGGACCGTATCCAGGAAAACGATGCCGAAAGTAGTATTACTGATGCTGAAGTATTCCGGACAGCTGAGGGCAAGGAGAATGGCCTGAATCTGATAAGCTTGTTCATCTGCACTGCGAATCCGTCGTCCGTACCTTTTTCACGATGATACCCCCAAGACCATGAGCTATGAAGATCGTGGGTCCTCCCCCCTAACACGAGCCTCGTGAGCGGGACGTCCATCGTGAGAATTCAGTCGAGACTTACGCCGTTGATGGTGTACCCCGTCACCATCATCGATAGAAGCTCATTGGCGTGGAGCGCGATGCTGGACGGGGTCATGTTCACCGCCGGCTCCGAATTGAAGCCGTACGTCCATACTCGAGCCGAGTTCGAGAAGTTCCCCAGGAACTCGGGATCTGATATCCAAGTTTTGCCCGAGTCGTCGTGGTGCCACGTCGTCTTCGGGGAACCCCCAATGTCATGGACGTAAATGAGACTGATACGCACAGTCAGCTGAAATGGAGTGGTTTGAGTTATGGGCGATTGCACACTTCACTTGAGATCGCCATCTCGGCGGCACCAGGTTGAGGTTCGGCGGATAGACGACCTCCAAGGCCGGGATAATCATCGCGAGGACCGTCCGAGGCCGTGGTATCGCGTTCGCATACGCGATCTTTGACTCGGCTTACGCTGTTGGAGACGATGATGCAGCCCCGCAATATGTTGTAGAGATGAAGATGGACCGGACAGCAAAGACTCTTGGTTCCCCTTCAAGAAAAGTACTCACACCGCCCGAATCAGGCTGCAGTCTCTCATGATGATGATGACTGCAGAGCCGCCCGCCCTGAAAGGCGGCCCTCATGTGAGGAATTCTCGCCGTCGGGGCTGGACGATTGGATCCTGCGCCACGCGAGCTGCATGTGCTAGTCTGGGGAGTGCCCGTTTGGCCCCCAAATCTCTAGAAGCGCCACGCGGAAAGGCGCCAATGAAGCTGGACTTTTAATATGCATTGCCAGCGCAGCCTGGCTTTAGCTGATGCGCAATCCTTGCTCTGTCCAACGTATATTCTCACGACCGCTGCGTGGTCTTTTTTGTTCAGTAAGCTGGGATTCACTAGTCCGGTGGTAGTCTGTTCATGACTGCCTTTTGACAACCGGGTGAAAACCGCTAAATTCAATGTAAAAGAACCATTTTCGCGATGCTGTTTATGTATTCGCTGAAACCATATCTATATTGATTCAATACTTTTCTTTCTAAAAGAAAGTCTAATGCATATCACTCCTTAAACCAATTGTTCGCCCGTTCTCCAAAAAGAGGCATCTCGTATCATGACAGGCCAGAAGGTGACGACGAGACGGACTCAATCAGCCCGCGATATCCCTCAAAACACCGCTTCCCATCATCTTTCTTCACCAGGCGCCCCGAAGACACCATTCTCAGAAACTCGATATCCTCATGCTTTTCCCACGAATAAACGGCACTGCAGGCGTCGCACTCGGTCGCCCTGGGACGCTCCACCCCGCCGCCGTCGTTGTGTTCCGAGCCAAACGCCCTTACAATATCCAGTCGGTCGACATGGGCACACAGGACCCGCCCGTACCGCCTCTCCAGCTCCTCCAGATTCCATTTCAGAAAATCCTCACTCGTGGTATTATCGGCAACATCCCGTTGAGCGCTGTTGAAGACGGGCAGGGTCCAGGAGACCTCCACCTCCGAAAAGACATCGAACCACTCCGTGTCGTGCGGGTGAACCGTCATGCTGGGCGGCCTGGCGAATCTCACAGCGGCGCCGAATTCGTCGAGGTTCAACAATCCTCTACACCTCTCGCAAGCCCTGACGAGGGGCTCTATCCGGTCCTCCTTCCCAGCTTGCCGGAGCGCGAGACCCGTGTCGAACCACTTCCAAACATCAACCATAGGCACCGATAAGTGACTACACACCCGTATGGACCCCGTGACGTCGTGACACATCCGCTCGCCGTGCGCCTTCTCGCGCTCCTCCTCGGAGAAGAGCGCCGAGGGGTGCATGACGCCGCAGAAGGAACAGAACAACAGCTCCGGCTCCGTCGGGGAGGGCGTCTCGAAGAGCGGGTGGTTGCGGTTGTACTCGTGTCGCCTGAGGTTCAGGGTCCATGACTGGAAAGGAAGGAGATGCCGGTCGCGGTCTTCGGGTCTTGAAGGTCGGCGGCATCTCTTGAAGGCTGGTATTTCGACGGGAGTTTGGTCGTTCTTCCTCGTGGGCGAGCTCGTGGTTTTCTTGGACGTTGTGTCGGCGTGCGTGCGTCTGTGTTTCTTCGTGTAGACCATGGGCTCCTCGAGGACGTAGCCGGCTTTTTTAGAGGGCACCGTCTCCTCGTCCCTCTCGGCGCACGCCTGGTTGTGTTTCTTCGTGCAGAGCATAGGTCCTTCGGATAAGTACCCCATCGTTCCGTAGTTCACTGCTCGGTCGGTTCGCTCGACGTCCAACACAGAAGCGCCATGAGTATTTGCCGAGAGTGATGGGGAATCTTCGCAATCACGGGTCACCGTGCAGTTGAGGTGAACCATTATACGACTACTGATATTTCTGGTGTCGTGATATGAGGCGTGCTGGTGATTGATATTGGGATTGGGAGGATATATGCGGGCATGGAAGGATATTCTGGGAGATGGATAGCCGCATCAAGCGCATCGCGCTCCCGAGACTGCATGTTTTAGATATTTTATACGTTTGGGTTGATTCCGCAGAGGTGTTTCTTTGACTTGGTTTGGTTTGGTCGACGTGGAAGGAAGGTTCAAGAGCTACCGGATCGAACGAACACAACATATCCAGGTAGTCTCGCAAGGTCGTCTAGGGTAGTTCCTTCCATAGACGAGTAGAGAAAAATCTCACCCATCACCGCCCGCGTTCTCCAGGCGCATTTGACCAACATGACAAGCTAACTTTCACAACTGGGAAAACGTCTTCACAAAACGGGCGATAAAGGAGAAGATGTCCGAAGACTACCGGGAACCAAGTAACTGTAACGGATCTGAACCGGGAGGTTTCTGCAAGGTAATATGTAGTAGGTTGGTTAGCTATATACGGACCGGGAGCAAACGGTTGGCCAAGGCCGTTAAACCGCACTTCATCATCATGGCAGACGGAATCATTTTCAAAACTGTTAAACATTTCAATCAAAGCGGCGACGAGGGAGAAAATGATGAATACTTCATCCTCATCTTTTTCCCCGTCCCTCCACTGGCCCTCAAGATAACCCCGTTTTGCCCTGAAACGCCGTGCCAATGCAAAAAAAAGAAGACTAAAAAGGAGGAAGCCTCGGGATGACTCTTCGCCACATCCACAACCCAACCCCGTAAAACACAAAACCGACACCTTGCAAGACTTTCGTTCGCTAAGCTCTGTTTTTTTTCCCTCGCCCGGGCCTCATCTTTCTCTCTTGGTAGATAGGTCATCTCCTGGTTGTGCGTGTGTGTGGCGTGATGGGCGGCGTGTCTATATCGTGTCATGTAAACTTCCCCGGGTTTTTGCTTTCTTCTCTTTTTTGTCTTTTTCTCTCTTCTCTTCCCTTTCCTCTTCCCCTCCAACCCACCGCCTCAAGACCTTTTTCCAGCCGAATCATATCATTATTCCACTGTGATCATCAAAAGTTTCCCCCCGATAAAACGCGCTTTTTTCAAGACTTGGAAACCGCGGCCGTGAGGACCTGGGTCCTGAAGAAGCCGCCCTTGGTCTTCTCGATGACCTGCTGGTAGACGTTGTTGGGCGGGTGGTTCATGATGACGGTGCCCTCCTGGGAGTCGATCTTGGCGTCGAGGCGGGTCTCGCGGATGAGGTTGACGATCCACTTCTCGCCGTCGTCCGGGTTGAGGCCGAGCTTGGCGGAGAGGTCGCGGATGTTCATGCGGCTGAAGATCTTGCAGTAGCTCTCGCAGATGAGGTGGCGGGCGGCGTCGACGAAGGCGTCGCTGGAGGACATGAGGAAGAAGTCGGCGCGGCAGACCTCCTCGGCCTTGCGGAGGGCCTCGCGGGCGGCGTTGAAGTCGTGGGCGACGTAGAGGGCCGAGACGAACTCGGTGATGGGGTCCGAGTACTCGTAGGCCTCCTGGCGGACGTAGCGGATGACGTCCTTCATCTGCTTCTGGTGCAGGCTCGAGTTGCGCGAGCGGGAGCGGCCGGTGATGACGGCGGCGATGACGTAGCGGAGGACCCAGGGGCACGAGGTCTGGATGGTGTTGATGTAGGCGGCGGAGAAGAAGAGGTCGAGGATGGGCTCGCGCGCGGCCTCGTGGTTGAAGAGGGGGAAGAGGGCCCAGTGGACCAGCATGGTGCGGTGGTCGAGCTGCGCGCGCGGGTTGTTGAAGAGCTTGGAGTCGATGCCCTCCTTGACCTTGAGGATCTCCTCGACCGAGGCGTCCCAGTTGGTGGTGAGGATCTCGGAGGCGAGCTTACCCCAGGTGGCGGACGAGACGCGGTCGTTGTCGGTGGAGAGGACGCGGAACTGGTAGAGGAGCTCGGCGGCGGCGCCGTAGTTGCCGCAGCGGAACTGGAACTGGCCGAACTCGTAGAGCGCGTTGACCATTTCGATGGTGACCTGTGGTTTGTCCGGTCAGATTTCAACTCGGCGAAATGTGGAGCACAGGCGCGGGGAGGAATGGGGCCAGGCCAGACTCACATCGTGGTCCTTCTTCAGGAACTCCAAGTTGGCAACCTTGTCGCTGCGCAGCGCGCCGACGACGTCCTCGCGGGTCAGCAGCTCCGAGATCTTGGCCGTGTCCTGCTCGTACTTCTCGAGCTGGGCGATGACCTCGTTGCGCTTCTTGGTGTACTCGGCGGGGGGCTCGCTGCCGCCGTTGAGGTCCTGGTACAGCTGGGCGACGTAGTCGGCCATGTTGGTGTCCTCGAGCAGCTTGATCTTGCCGGCGAGGATCTTGCGCGCCTTGTCGTCGTCGCCCTTCTCCTCGGCACGGCCGGCCTCGAACTCGATCAAGGGGAAGACGAGGTGACGGGAGAGCTGCGACGCGAGCTTGGGCAGGATGTTGTCGCCGTCGAGGGCGGCGTAGACTTCCTCCATGATGGGCGATGTGTGTATGGGGAGAGAGGGGTCGAAGTTGTAATCGTCGGCCTTCTTGGTGAAGATCGGTGAGGGATCGGAGCGGGGGGGTTTTTCGTGAGTGTCGTCGGTCGGCCGGTTCGACTTTTTTGCTCAACTTTTCGCTTCACGGACGGGCGGGCTGAGGGGCATAAAGAGTTTTGGGCATTTTTTGCCAAAGGGTAGAAAATTGGTGGGGGGTTTTCCCGCGTGCCGAGGTTTTCCCGCTCCCGCCTAATTTACGAGCCTTTTCCCCCAGCAGGACCGTGCACAAGCCGAACTCGTGATTACCTAATGGGAGAGAAAACGCACGGCTCACCTCCGGCGGGTTGTACCGAGCTTCTGCCGGCGCGAATCCCTTCACCAGAAACTTTTGGGAGCTCTGTATCGATAGACCGGCCAGCCAAGTGACCCCTCGACGCAACGACCGCACCAGTCACGACTCGCCTCCCCGGTATTCAATTGAAGTCGCCAGAAGCCGCCACAATGCGCTCCGCCATCACCAGAGCCGTCCTCGCCAGGCCAACGGCCTCCGCCATCCCCAGAACCGCCTTCCTGCTGCCCTCGCTACGATTCTCCTCCACCCAGAGCAGCACGCCTCCTCCTCCCACTCCCGCCCAGACGCAGACGCAGATGACCAAGGCGGCGAAGCCGTACATCATCGGACAGACCGCCTCGGGCTACTGGCCCGTCTACAAATCCGTCAAGTCCGCCGGCTCCAGCAAGTACACCATCATCAAGAAGATCCAGGGCGACAGGAACGCCCTCGCAGACGACATCGCCGCGCAGCTCGGCGTGCCCAGGGCGGACATCAAGATCAACCCGGTGACGGACCACATCAGGGTCAAGGTGCGTTCTCGAACCGAAATGGCTTCGTCTCGCTCCCATGGCGGGGTTTTCCTTTCCCGTTCAGCGGCTAACGAAATTCACTCCTTCCACAGGGCTCTTACAGGGTCGAAATCAGGAATTTCGTAATCAGCGTGCTGGGCGATTCCGACGCGTTCAAGAACAAGCCGGCCGATACCACGGCATGAATGAGTCGGGCGCGCTGCGGAAAACGGACAGAATTGGAAGAAATATCAGACTCTCAAAAGGCTACATGTACAACAAACCACCACTGTATCATACGGAATGGAGATGGGATTTGTTTTCTAAAATGAGGAGAGCAAAGTAGATGAAGACGTGGCTTTGCTCTGGGGGGGCATAAAAGCCCGACTGGTGAATGACACATGATCAAAGCTACTACTATCAGACTTGAAAATGTAGCATACTTCCTCGATAAGAAGGCCAGTGACGAACGATACTTGGAGGTATTCTTGCATTTCCGCGTCATATATACACCTATGAAAGATTGGCTCCTGTCAAGCAGCCGTGCTCCATGCTCCCAATAATTTCCCATCAGCGCACCCGTCTCTTTTTTTAGTTACAACACTTATACACTATCCGCGGCCCGCGCTGTACGGCGCCGCAAGTACGCAGCACTTGAATTGGCTGGCGTCATCCTCAGAGAGGCTCCCTCGATAAAAATGCAAGTCCTGGACTCCGTGTCTATGCCATGCATGGTCCCAAACATCGTAACACCAGAAGCTCTACCGATCCACTGCCGCGTAAGCCGTGAGGTTCTTGATCACACCGTCCTTGGTCCACTCGGGTGCCCGCATCAGCATCATCTTGAAGAGGCTCTCTTCGGATGGCAACGCATCGGCAGGGAGCGTCGATTTGGGATCGTTCGGATCTCGCGACTTCTCAGCCAACCGCCGCAGGGTCGAAATACCGCATGTCGCGATATATACCAGTCCTGTGTCTCGGCCGGCAGGATCGCCCTGACCGCTTCGCGTTTGCCAAGGCTGTTCGAACTGCGCCCCCAATACCTGGACGAAGTGATAGAGGCTTTGCGCAAATCCGTTGCCACTGGTGAGCCACGCCTTGGCGATGCCGGTCTCATGCCCGGGTGCCAGGGATGCTATGATATCAGTAGCGAGCAGACCCTGCATGAGCCACGGTTTACGGTCCTCGATGAGTCGGAAGAACTTTTCGGGAGTTTCCATGTGCGCCACCGCTGATTCGGGGGACTGGATCGGAATGACTGTTGTCGCAAGAGCAAAGGCCCGCGTCAACAAATCGTATTGCGGAGTGCTGTTGGCATCCATGGCGAATATTGTCTTGTAGTGGGTCCGGTTGGGCTCGTCTCTAGCGAGGAACCTGGCCAAGGCGTCAACCGCGTGGAAGGCGTAGGTGTGAACACCGGGCTGGTATGGGGGGAAATAAAGCTTGTCTTCTACCGCGACAGGACCTGGGGCCGGGGCGAATGCCAACAAGAAGTGCAGCAAGCAGAGCGCTTGCTCACGACCGGGTATCTCCACGGCACCCGCGATGTTGGACAGCAGAATGATGGCGTCTTTCATGAACTCGAGAGTGTTCGCGCTCGTCCGGAACAGCATGCTGCGTGTGCCGAGGAACCGAATGACGGCGCACAAAAACTTGATCACCAACTCGTCGCCAAGAACCATGTGGTTCTCGTTTGCCGCCTCCGGAAACGACAGGTTGCGCAGGATCGTAATGATGCACGAGAATCTGTCAACCGCCCGGTCGAGCTCGTACTCTGGCGATCCAAACTTGGGGAGTTCCTTGACGCCCATCTTCTCCGTCCAGCAAGCACGCGCCACATCCTCGTACGGTACAAGTTGAATATCTGCAGAGGACTCTTCCGTGTTCTCCACGAGGAAGTCTAGCTGCTCCTCTGCGCATTCCAGCAAGGCCTCGATTAGTTCTTCGCAGTACTTGAGATGGATGTGCAAAGCCTGATGCTGAGTTGCTGTGACGGTGGCCAAGGTATCGAGCGCCAGTCGAACTTCGCCGTGAATACCGGACTCCAAACTTCGGGTGAGCGCGTGCAAGTCCACGTAGCCCAGCTCGTACGGAGGCGGGATGTCTGGCTTCAGGCCTTGGAGCTCCAAGCCCTTCAGATCAAAAGCGCGCACGTTGATGCCGCCAAAGGCCTCAAGAGGGCGCGCGCTTGGGGTGTACTCCTCCGATTCCTGTGCAAGCCGAAGCATACGAGGCTTAATAGACGCAGCCATAGGGTTCTGATCCATGGTGGGAGGAGCAGGCATCGGCATTCCACCGGTCTTCGCAGAAGCAGGCGAAGCTGCAGGGAAATTTGGATGACCGGATGTCGGCTCTACACTTCGTGATAAACTGTTGCGGGCGTGACCCTGAGGAACATTTACTGGCGTCTGCTGTCCTGGTGGCTGAGGAGTCTGGAAACCGTTAACGGACGCCGGAGGCTGGCCGCTAAACGACCCTTGCTTAACAGGCGTTTGAACTTGAGGCGGCATCGGCGGTTGGCCTTGCGGCATCATCTGTTGCTGGGGTATTTGGCCTTGGGGAGACATCTGCTTGGTAGGAGTCCCTTGGGGCGGTTGACCAGGCATTGGTTGATTGGGCATGCCCTGCTGTTGTTGCTGCATCATGCGTTGTCGGTTCGTCTGCGCAACCCACGCCTCCTCAAACCTGAGCAGGTTTCTTTCGTATATCTCCTTCATCATCTGCGGCGCCTGGGGAATTTGTCCCGGATGAAATCCGACGCTGTTGGAAACATGCGGCCACTGGTTCCCTGCCGTGGTTGGTTTGTAACCGCCCTTGGCTTGAACGGCTTGGAACAGAGTCAACAAGTTGACAGGACGATTCCCAATAACGGGGCTAGCGTCGAGTTGGAGTCCCTTGGCTGTCATGAAGGTGCTGAGGCTCTTCATGAACTGCTCGGGATCGGTCCGGGGCATCGGGCGCTGCTGCTGCTGAGGTCGCATTGCGCCCGGGGGCATTTGACCGTTCGGCATCTGCATACCCGGGGGCTGCTTCGGCATCATGCCGCGACCTTGGGCCATGTTTTGAGCTTGCATCTGAGCCGCCATCTGCATATTTTGCATGTTCTGCATATTCTGCATGTTTTGCATGCCCTGCATGTTGCCCTGTTGTAATTGTTTCTGAAGTCGCGCCTGGTAGGCAGCCATTTGCTGCTGTTCCATCGGATTCCGGGGCTGCATGTTGGGAGGCAGCATCTGGTTCGGCATCTGGCCCATGTGTTGTGGCATCTGTCCCATCTGCTGGGGCATCATACCGCCGGCCATCGCGTTCGGGTTCGGGGAGGGTCGCGCGGGCGATTGCTGTGTCGGCGTGTAGTTGGGGTTGAAGCCCGGTGGCATATTGGGGACGTTTTGCATGTAGGGATTCGGCTGGGGCGTGCTGTGTTCGGATGGATTCGGCGATGCCTGGGGAGCGAATTGCTGGGCGCCAGGCGAGAAGGGATGCGGCGATGCGGTCGCGACTCGTTGGGGCACGCTGCCTGGGCGAAGCTGGTTCGCCATGATGGGAGATGGCGTCGCGTTCGCAGAGCCATTCTGGAGATGGGGATAGGGCGATGGCTGGCCTTGAGGTTGTTGGGGCATCGCGCCCTGATAGCCGGGGAAGGTCTGGGGCGTCTCGGAGCGCGACGTAGGCAGCATGCCGGGATTTTGTCGCGGTGAGCCGGCGAGGCTTTCTTCACGAGGACGAGGACGTTTGGAGGGGATGACGGAGTTTGTTTGATAGGCGGGGTTCTGAAAAGATGATGGCGAAGCGTTGCGCATCTGGCCATTCTGCATGGCGGCCATCTGCTGCTGCTGCTGTTGTTGCTGCTGCTGCTGTTGCTGGGCCTGCTGGGGATTGGCAAACTGGGCGGGATTGAAATGGGCAGGGCTGCCCATGAAGGCTGAAGGATCCATCATGGCTCCAGCAGCATTGGGATCGTTCATATGAGGGAAGCCGTTGCCATTGTGGTTGGGGACCGCGGCCTCGTTCATCCAGGTGCTCATGACTGTGGTCGGCTTTCGCGACCCATCGAGCGATTACTTGCAAAGTCAGCGACGGGATCTCAATAGGCGCAGGTCCATTGAGATGAAGCGACGAATGATGAGATGGGGGAGTGACACGGCAGCGGGACGTGATGGCGATGCAGACTTGTCGCGCGCGTCGCGGTTGTGTGGGCGTGGACGTGGACGTGGACGTGGTGCTGGTGCGGTGCTGGTGCTATGGTGCTGGGGGGAGCGAGCGGACGAGTAGCGGGTGTGCGTGTGGGAAATTTGGGAGTGGAGCGGCCGCTTCTGGTGCTTGCTTTGGCTTGCTTTGGCCGGGACGCTGGACACTGGACTGGCGACCGGGCTGTGGCCAAGTCTTCGGGGGTGGTTGATGGGGAAAAAGAACGAGCAAAGGAACGAAGGAGAGAGCAGGCGACCAGGGAGACGAGGCGAAAAAAAAAAAAAAATTAGCTAGGGACAGTAGGGAAGTAGCCCAGGAAACAGACAGCCTGGTTCCCCAGAGAAAAAGAAGGCGCGACGGCCATGACTTTGCAACAACGACTCGAGTCGCATTTGTCCCAAAGCCATCTCTTTTTTTTGCCTGTTGCTTCCCTTGTTTTCCTTTTCATTCTCGGCATATGCCTGTCTGCCTACTGCTATACGTAGTTTGGGAAACACCAGCATTAGGCAAGGAAAGAAATGGGAGAGACGAAGGAAGTGAAGCCTGCAATGCCGCAGTCGCGAACTGGCGCGTCCACGGCAGCATCATCAACTTCAACAGTCGTCATCCATCAAAAAACAGCACAAAAGCATCAAAAGAAAGTCACGAGACAATTAAAATAGGACCTACAACTTTATCGGCGGCCCGGGGGTGATCGGGAAGGGGGTGCGAGGATTGGAAAAAAAGGGTACGACTTTCGGGGCGGCGGCGGAGGAGGAAGACAGGAGACTGCTCGGGTCGTCGGGGGGGCCCAGAACTGAATGATCGAACAGAGAAAAAAGCAGACGGTAAGGTGCGGCGACACCACCGGACCAGCAATGAGAGGCTGGGGAAAGAGAGGGTGAGGGTGGCCTGGTCTTAGCTAAGTCTCCCGTCTGTCAAGCTGCGAGAGAAAAAGCCCCTCAGGCGGATTCAGGCTTGTCGATTGATGTGCGTGCTGCTGCAGCTGATACTGGAGTCGGAGTCGGGTTCGGGTTTTGGGTGGGAAGGGAGCGTGTTAGGTTGCGTGGATGAACTGGCGAGGCGAGGCGAGTCTGAGGTGTCTTTCTCTTTCTCCTCGCTGCTGACAGGAGGAGGCGCGAGTCGCCAAATCACCCTCAGCCATTTTCTGCCACTTGATTGGTTTCAACGCCCGGCGCATTGCAATGTTCCCAGACGCGCCGCTTGTCTGTTTGCGGTCTAGCGTGCCTTGGACTCCGTAAAGCCTCCAGCCGGGCACAGCCGAGAGCCAATCAAAGGCCAGAGTTAGTGAATAGTGGGTTCTGTTAGTGTTGCTGTGTTCTGAAGGTGACAACACTATCGCACTGTTAACACTTCTCATCGCTCATGTAGGCAGGTAGGCTTCAATCCTCTGCATCTTGTTAGCCATTGCTCGTCTCGTCACCGAGAATACCGTTCTGTGTCTTGGAGATCCCGTTTACAAGACTTGCTCTCCTCGAGTACGAATACCCTTCTGCCTTTGATCGTCGATACCCGTCCTCATTTGGATTCCGAGATAGTGTCGTCACACTTCCATTCCTCAAGCCGGGTAGCTTCGGTTGATTGCGCCTCATAGCTCTCGACGCCTCCTTCCACATGGCCTCGGTTTCTCATGTCTCAGGCTGTCTCTCGCGCCAACACAGGCCAAGATGTCGCAAGTTAGTGAACTCGAGAGGGATGTGTGATAGCAATGGTGCTGTTGAGCGGATTCGCGTCCTTCGAATGACGATGTTGCCCAGCCCGACAACTCGCTGTACTCAAGGTACTACTTCTCAGGCGCTTGCTTGGAAATAAACCCAGTTGATGGAATGTCAAGTTGACACCTCATCATGCCCTGCAATCCAGAAACGTGTCCGGTGGAACGTCCTCGCTGCTGCAGATCCTGGACACGGGGTAATGGCTGGATAATCGCGAATGGTGTATCTCAAGACCACCGCTGCCGTCCTTGTCCCTGGTTGACAGCAGAATGCTCCGCCAATGAAGCCCAAAGCAGGCCAACTTGACATCTGCAGGCGCGTCTTCCTGTAACATGGCCCTGGTTAAGGCGGCACCCACAATGCGCATCGCCAACCCTGCTCGAAACTGCCGGCCAGTTGTCATCCAAAGTGTTGACGCTTCCAGACCTCTAGGGCGGTTGTGTAGCAATTTGCGAAAAAGCAGTCGAACGCGTCGGCTTTTGATTGTCTCTGTACCGGCATCGATGCAGCGGTAAGGCAGAGGCAGAGGCGGTAGCGTCCGGGCTTTTCTGAGGATTTGCTTTGTCGTTTTTGGGGGGTGGGATCCCATGCCTGACGTGGTTGGGCCTGGCCCGGTACTGGCCCGTTAGGGTAGTGGCCGCGGTCCCATGGCTTGTCCTCTGGAGATCTCTTTTCGCATGATGAAGTGACTTTTCGGCCTGCTTGCTTGGGTTTTGGGTCGGTTGGGCTCCGGCTTGACTACCTCTTGGTCGGTTTCCTGGTGCTCTTATCCTCGAAGCCGGTGACACCGACTGTAGTGAACTGCCGGATCGTCGGGGCAGTTTTCATAACTTGGAGCGAATGATGGAGAATTGGTGGCCAGCTGGCCAGAGGTGGCACAGTACCCTTGTCGACGGCGTCCGTCAAGTGGTCCCAGCCCAGCCACTAGGTACTGACTGCGTGGACGCTTGGTGGGAGGGAAACTGCGCTCGACGGTTGTACTGGCGTGCTTCGCGAAGGCGGCGATTCTGGCGATGATTCTTGCTCTTCGTATACTTTTGTCTGTCGTCGCGTGTGGGCTGTTTTGCTGGTCGATTGAGTCGATTGCTGAGACTTATACAGCCCGATAGTGGAGGAACGATACGATCGTGAGGGCGAGTTCAAGGTACCGCTTCCAAGTCACTGCCTGTATCATGGAGGACAACAGCGGCCGCAGATGGGCAGCAACACGAATTGAAGCATAACGAAGCAGCAGACGGCAAGAAAAAGAGGCGACAGAGAGGCGGAGGAGAGATTTTAAAAAGGAAGAAATAAAGAAGAGAAAGAGGGGAGGAAGGGGGCACGTTGGGCGATTTATGTGCAGTACATGGCAAGAAGTACCTTACCGGCCGCCTCCTTCCCGCCTGCGTCCATTTTCTGTTTTCCTCCGTACGACCCCACAGTGTCTGTCCATCTTTCCTGACGGTGCCTCGATCCGCTCCTTCCTTCCAACCTGATACAGCGTTCTCCCAACCAACATACACAAGAAAGAAAGAAATATAAAATTGACGGAGATTCTGTCCTGATTTGTATCTGCCAGCAACATATCGAAAATATTCTCGGGGAGGGAAACAGCGACGGAAAGAGGCGTGGCATTGCATCGGATCACAATGGCACCAAATGCCCCTCCCTCCTTCACACCCACCTCACCCCATGTCATCCATCCATGCCGTCCCTCTCGACTACCTATCCATTTCAAAGCTTTCGAATTTGAGCTTGATCGACTTGCTCCATACTATCCAGCGTCTCTCATGGCACACCACCGCGATATCTAACCTGCTCCGCTTCGTGCTTGCCCGCCTATCATCGTATCCGTTTGCTAGACGGACTGCCCACTGAGCACGAGAGCGATTCTTCCCTCATCTCACCTCATCACTCTCTTCTTCTGCTCTTCCCATCCATCTCGCGTCACACACTTTTGCTACTGAGGAGTAAATGACCTGGCCAGCCTGTCTCGATCATGTCGCCGGGGGCTGGTGGCTTTTTACCTTGCTGTCTCGCTTCTTAGGTAAGTGGATGGAATGGATGTGCATCGCTCTATTCATTTGCCTGGATTCCCTGCTCTGTTATTTACCGAGCAGTTACTTTTCGTCTACTATTCTCATCTGTTCTCATAGTGCAGAGCATTACAGCTTTTGTTCATCATCCATCCGGGGTTGTCACCACGCCTAGCCGGAACGAGATGAGACGAAAAACGAGACTACAGCACTCTTGAGTTGCCTTCTCTCAATCACCCTCATCCCTGCGCCTGTGGCCACAAGACAAGCTCGTAAGACCCTCATCGCCAACGCTAAATCCCTACGTCCTGACGATTGAATCGATACCAAGATATTCCGCATTAGTCTCACCGCTCAGGCCGATTTCGACGATGCGTGCCTGGATGGACGTCGTTGCTCCCCACCTTTGGTGCGATGGATGGATGGCCTTAGCACCCGAGATGCCGGGTCTCTCCCCTCACAAAACTCGTGACCTTGTTCTCACCGAGCCAATCCAGGTCACGGGATCCACAGCGTCCAGTCACACACAGTCCGGAACGCAGAAATCTTTCCGCCGAACAAGAACCGGCAAGCCTCAACAATCTGTCCAGAACAATCAACACGGAAAAAAATGAATCGTCTGATGATGAACCGGAGCCGAAAAGTGAGCCTTGCATCATCGTTTTCATAGCGAAACGTGCTGGTAAAAGTAACGGTCTAGCGCAAACGTCGGCCCCGCAGAAGGGCACAGACCTTCAACGCCATCAACCTGGATGCCGCCCAATACAATGAGTGTTCATTGAGACGCTTGAAGAGGTCAACTCACCAGGCGTACCAGATCTCATTCGGCGACAACGTCATCACAGTCGCTTCACTTTAGTCTTTCAAAAATGAGTACATCTACATTGATCTTTGGGAAACCAATGAAGAAATTTGATCATGATGTGAAAACCTGAATGTAGGCTGTGTTGGTGCATAGAGGTATTTTCACTCTTTGGCTGGTTGAAGTACATGGCTTTGGTCCGCCTGTAAACTCATAACTCGGTGAGTTCGATCGAGAACACCAAGGTCGATCAGGTTCCTACATGTGTCTATCCATCCCGCCTCGATAAGATATCTCATGCGAATGGGATTCGCTGGAACGGCGCCAACCACTGCCTTCACTTCATATCGAAATGGAGACTTGATAACCTCATTTGATGCAGTCACCCAGGTTCTATTACCAAGTTCTCAATAAACTCTATTGGTGTTTTATGTCCTCGACTTCACCGAGCAAACTCTGCTTGTTGTCTCCTGCTAGTGTGATGACTTGCAACTCGTACGAATTTTACCCAGTCTTCAGGCTCTGCTTGCCCATTCAACCTACCAGTAGTCATTAGACACGGCTAAGATGGACATGCTCCTCAAAGACTTGTCCGGCTTCTTCACTTCCAACTCGGGCATCATGGCATGCATTGGAGCACTCAGCCTCATTCTGGCATGCTTGCGTATCGGAACACGCCGCAGTCTGAAGACATCTCGGAAGACATCAGAAGATCAAGTCCCAGCAACATCAGCCGACGATGATGAGGATCAAGAACCCGAGTCGTACGACCAAGTTACCCACCCGCCCTCGCAGCCCAGGATGGTTCAGGTACAGGTCAACGAGAACACTCAGCTCCATGATCTCTCCCCGTCCTTCCTGGTCCTGACCGCCGAACCTCACCAGCCATCCCTCATGACACCTCCCTCCAGACCTGCCCAAAGACAAAACTCATCCACCGAAACTGAATTCGACACCCGTACCAGCTGGGAAGTCGCGTTCGACCGGAACCTCCGCCACAGCAACATCCTCCGCCTCCCCGACGAATTACTACTCAAGATCCTGGGCGCGACAAACACCGCGGGCCTCTTCATGCTGCGCCAGACCTCGTTCACCTTCTGGCGGCTGTACCACGACAAGACCTTCAGCAGGTACCACCGCTCGACGGACTATTTCCGCCCGAAGAGGGCCGTCAAACGATTCGAGAACAGCCCCGAGACGGTCAGACAGGCCAAAAAGAGCGCCTTGTGCGGTTCCTGTCTGAGAACGAGGGACTCGGCGGACTACGACCGACGAATCATATTCATGCAACGCCAGCTGCACTGCTCCCGCTGCAAGGCAAACCACCGATACATACACTTCTCGCAAGATCAGCGAAGGGAGGTCGATAATCGGGCACGTGAATGCGTCGGCGCGCAGGGCAGGCTTAGACTGTGCGCCCACAAGACGGTTAATCCCGCGGCGCTGTTGCGCTGGGTACGGCAGAACGGCGGCACGTCGCTGAGCCCGCACGACAGATTCGTCGTAGACAAGTGCCAGCGCTGCGCGGACATCGCCTTCCACAGCGGTCTCGGGGGCCGTTCGCCGGAAGTCAGCCCGCCTGCGATATCCGTCTTGAGATCGACGTGGCCCGAATACCGCGGCAGCGCCGACGGGACTGGAATTACGTATCTCGTCGAGTGGACACTGCCGGTTCTCGAGATCCCTCGGAACGAACGCGTGTCGGACCAAGACGTGCGAAGGGCTTTGGAGGGCTTGGGGGAGATGTACGGGGACATCCTCTGTCCGCACTTCACCTTCCGGAACGGCCAGCTCCTGCGGCCCTTCGACCCGCGACACTGCGTCTGTTTCGGCCACGACACGAGAGTCGGCGGCGGCGGAACAAACTACGATTCCGATTCCGAGTCGGGTATACATGCCTTCAGCTGTCGGAAGCGAAGGTGTCAATTGCCGGGAGACCCGTCCAAGAGGACCTTCATATCTCATCCGTACGGCAGCAGCATGCGCCGCCATGACGTCGAGTGCGGCTGCTGCAAGACGACGTATTCGTGGAAGCGAAAGGGCGGACACGTCTTTCTGCAGCGGGTCTCCTACGCCGCCGTGGATAGCCCGAGGAAGAAGTCGACTGCGAGTTTTCACAAGTTTCTTGAGCCGCGATCGTACGGGGCGACGTCTGATGAAGAGACGAAACATCTCTTGTGGTGCGATGATGCTGTCTGCGAGAACGGCAGGAATTGGGAGGTGTATTCGAAACAATTCTAGTGATCAAGACATCGAACCATCAGATCGATACGTGTTAACTGAAGTTGCAAGATTGAAGTATACTCAAGTTCCGAACTTATGAATGGATAGTATCGTGACTTAGTGCTCAGCTATGTCTCTCGTCATGTCTTGCTGGTATATATTTTCCGTGTCATCGCTCTTATGGGAAGTGAGATTACATGTCACATGGGGCTGGATACGCTAGGAAGGAGGTTAATAGGACCTTAGAGACTAGCATGCGGTACGAGGTCGTTATAATTATAAAAGGAGCCTGAAGCACCAATGATTTGAGAGGGACTGATCCTTCATACTGTAGACTACTTGCAATAAAATCGCCTCAAGACCCCTCACTCTACGCCAACACCTCTGTTGCACTTGACTCAACATCACTTCTAGAATCCCACACGAAACTCTCATTTCAAATGAATTCGATTTGTTCGAGACGATTGCCAAGTCGTTGGGTGAGATTCCTTGAAGTCAAAGCAGGCTCCAGCCTCCGGCTCCGATCTAATCCGCGTCAACTGGCTCGGCCTGGATGCGGAAGGTGGTGAAAACCGAGTTGGATGGCTGCGACGGAACGTATGTTTGGGTTTTGGATCTATTTGAAATGTTATTTTCAAGGAGAGGCCGCTCTCGTACAGCAATAATCCGTCACCCTCCTCTTTTTCGCTTCGTAAATCTCTCGTCAACCCCAGCCCCTCCAAACCCGGACCCCAAACCAAGCCTTCTATTCAACGCCACGACTCTTCCCACCCACAACTCCCTCGACGCCTCCTACCCCTAGTCCCCCCTTCAAATCTTCAAACCCCAGCCGCATGCCTCTTCCGATGAAGCTCCTTCACCTCCTCCGCAAGCCCAGCAATCGGTCCCCGCACAGGAACATTCGGCGCGACCTGCCGGATAGGAAGCGGCGCCACCTTCCTCCCCGGCCGGACCCCGAACTCCTCCAACCACGACGCGTACTGCTCCGTCGAGGACACGTACACGATGGCGCCGAGCCCGACCCAGGCGTGCGCGGCCGCGCACATGGGGCAGTGCTCGCCGGACGTGTAGACCGAGGCCCCGGCCCGCTCCTCGTCCGTCAGGTTGAGCTGCGCCCAGCGCGCGAGGGTGAACTCCGGGTGCAGCGTCGCGTCGGGCCTGCCGGCGGTGCCGTCGCCCGTCTTGGTGCGGTTGCGGTCCTCGCGGATGACGGCGCCGTCCGCGCCCACGAGGACGGAGCCGAAAGGGTCGTCGCCCGCGTCGAGGGCTTCTCTGGCGAGTTCGACGCAGCGCCGGAGGATTTTGGGGTCGGGGGTTGCGGGAGTCATGGTTTGCGTTTTGGTCGGGGGAGGGTCCTTGATGAGGGTTGGTTTTTTGGGGAGACGGATGAGGTTGAGATAAGGTACGGCGTGGGGCCCGGCTTTGCGGGGCAGGGCACGCACCACCTGGGGCAGCATCTCGGGAGGTGGGTAACAACTTTCATCCGCCCCGCAAAGCCAGACCCCACCCCGAGATGCGAATCGGGCTTCCATCTTGATGATGTCTCCGATCGTGATTCACACAACGGGTTTCTTCATCGGTCAGCTATCAATTGTCGTGAGGTGCATCCCGGCTTGCGTGGCTGAGTTTCGAGACCAACCCCAGTTTCCATCCTACCGCTGAATACGACGCAGGAACCCACTTCTCTTTTCTTTTTCCTCTTTCCTCCTCTGCTTGGAGGTCCAGTTAACACCCCTGTATCCATATGCAATGTAATCGGGGGCGGGGCACCCATCACCTTCATCCATGTCGCTTTTTGATATCCACAATCATCACACCCCTGGACCGGCACGAACCCCCATGTCTTCAAACTCTCCCCTGCGCGTTTGATGACGGCTAGACTCTAACGCGGGGATGGCATGTCGACAACTTGATAAGGATGATCCCTCTGCCCTCTGGGCCCTATCCCACCTCACACATCATCCGAACCCATCATCTTATCTCTGCGGCCGAACCACCAAGGGCCAGCCAAGACAAGACATCCCCGAAGCCTGCGTCCTCACAAAACAATAAACGACGACAGCCCATCATGTCCGCCGCCGCCGCCGCCCCGATCCCGTTGCCGTTCCGCTGGGAGCGACTCCCAAACGGCCACTGGATAACCGTCTGCGCAGACCACAAACGCAACGTCTGCCGCGACTGCCGCAGGGACTGGAGCCACGACCTCGGCTTCGACGACTACCTCTCCGACGACGAGGAGGAAGAAGGAGGAGGCCTCTTCGGCCGCGACCCCGTCGACAGGAAACCCCGCAACGTCTCCTACTCCGACCTCGTCCGCAGCAAATGGGGCACCCGCAAGATCGCCGCCAGGCCGAGGCCCGTCCCCGCCGGCGGCCTCCCCGTCATCCGGGACGCCATCCGCGGGATCCCCTTCGCCCACGCCGGCGTCTACCCGTGGCGCCCGGGCAAGGCCAAGCCCCGCGAGGAGGGCCTCAGGCCGCAGGACCTCTATCCCCCGGCCCCGGCGGCGGCGGCGGCGGCGGGGGTGGAGGAAAGACGCGCCGGGTTCCGCAGCTGGCACCGGCCGCGCGAGATGCTGATCTACACGGACGGTGCGTGCTCGGACAACGGCAAGCCGCACGCCCGCGGGGGCTGCGGCTTCGTCTTCAACGGCACGGCGGACGGCCGGGTGTCCTTCAGGCTGGAGGAGGTCGGCCCGGACGGGAACAAGCGCCCGCAGACGAGCAACCGGGCGGAGCTCCGCGCGACCATCGCCGCGCTGACGTTCCGCAAGTGGTGTTTCGACGGCGTCGAGAGCATCGTCGTCGCGACGGACTCGGTCTACGTCGCCGAGGGCGCCACGGACTGGGTGGAGAAGTGGCGCTGGCGCGACTGGAGCGACCGCAAGGGCCGGCCCACCAAGAACCGCGATCTGTGGCTGCTGCTCCTGCAGGCGATGGACGACCTCCGCCGCGACCAACGGGTCATTGTCAAGTTCTGGAAGATCCCTCGCGCGTGGAACAAGGAAGCCGACAAGGCTGCCAAGGACGCGGTCGCTCTCAAGCCCGTCGCCAAGTACATGGACATCACCAGTGTCGGATCCTAGGTTTGGGATGCGCGATTTGGACAAGTGGACTTTTGTTTGTCATTTTCAAGTAGTATTATCAAGCTCGCAGAAGAGGAGAAAAAAAGACAGGCTATCCCCGTCGCATGCACTCGGCCCACCATCGTTACAGATTGATTCTACGCGGGCACATCGGCGCTTCGCTGCGTGCACACGGTACACCCCTCCCTGATGCGATCCTTGAGCAAACGCGCATGCGTGACCTTGCTACCCACTCGGTACCCGCTACGGATGGACTCCTCGCTTCCCGCGCCATACTCCGTTTCCAATTTCCTGCCCGGGTAGAGCACCTCGAGCAGATGGGAGAGGTGGAAGACGTGCCCGCATGCAAAGCCCACTAGCGTCTCCACCTCGTATTCGGAAAATGACTCATGACACTCGGCACAATGCCCCGGTTTGGGAGCCCGGTGCGTGTGCCCCGGCTGCTCCGACTTCGGCTGCAGGAAGCGGTCCTCCACCTCTTCGGCGCCGATTGGCGGATGAACGACATCCCGCACCCTGACATCGACGTGCTCGATCGATTGCAGGACCACTTCAAACTTGATACCCTTGCGCTGACCGCTGCGCAGCTCGTTCTGTGCGGCGGCGACCTCGCTTCGCAGGACCTTGGCAACACCGGAACTGATGCTGTGCTGGATCTCATGCTCCTTCATGATGTGCTTCAGGCCTTCGCGGAGACCCTCAATCTCCAGTCCCTCGGGGATGCGCCTTACGAGCTTGATGGGATTGATCGCGGTGCCTACTTCCTCGAGTAGGCCGCGGATGAAGCTCGGCTTGTCCATGCTATAGTCCAAGAGGTCTTCCCAAAGGTCCGGATCGTCTTGCTGCTTGGCAAAGTCGATGGCCTTCTTCACGTCCTTGAGTCGGTCGATGATGAGGTAGAGCGCCCGCTTCATCTGACCCGTCTTGGAGTAGAGGTAGACCAGCTCGTCATCGTATTTGTACATCTCGCACTCTTGCACCGCCTGTGGCTGTTAGCGACGTCCTAAGCCCGGGACAGGGTCGGCGTACCTTTTCAAACGTGTACGACGTCGATGATTTCAGGAAGCTCATCAGCAGGGCCTGATCGTATTTCGCAAAAAGTTGCACCGTCAAGTCGGCAAACTCGTCCACGAGTGACTGGCTTTCCATCAAAAGCCGGTCCTTGTTTTCTCCCGAGTGCTCTTCAATACCTTCGCCCTTGTAGAGGCCACGCAAGTAAAAGTACAGGTACAGTTTGAGGTTCTTCTCCTGCAGTTGCGACACGACGACCGATGGCTTCACCAGCCCATGCTGTGCCTCATCGACAAGTAGAGTTATTGCTTCCGAGGTGGCAGCCTCAAAGTCGGGTTCGCGCATGTGATCATGCTTGGAGGGCACCCGCAAGCCGATGAAGCTGGGGATGTCGTCCGCGACTGCTTCCGCGAGGTGGTTGTCGCGGATCAACCGGAACGCGGAGTCCGCGTCCTGGAGCTTGATGTAGCACTTCAACGACTCCCGATACCGCCCGTTCGCCTCGTGAAGACGTGCCAAGGATTCCATGACAATCTTCCAGTCGCGTCCCTTCTCCCCACCCTCGATGCTGTCCTCGCGAACATCGCGATACTTGAGCTGGTTCTCCAGGGCGGTGGTGACGGTCTTGATGTCGAAAAGGTCAGGCGACCAGCGGTCCAACAACTCCCGAAACCGCAGCTTGTCTGCTTGGATGTAGTGGTTGAGGACGACTTCGTAAATGGTGCCCGGGATAGGTGGGTACATGGGCTCGGACGGGATGTAATTGGTGATGTCGTCAAACTTGTCGGCGCCGGCGAACGTCCAGACCCATTTCTCCCACCGATCAGAGGATCCGAGAACTTTGCCGCAGACTCGCCCAGCCTCGGCCCAATTGCCAGCTTCAATCAGCTCTCGAACCCACAACTCGCCGATTCGCCTCTTTTCTTTCTGGGCCGAAGAGTTCGGATGCCTCGCGAGACCAACTGACCCCATCACAGATGACCCGTCGTCCAGCAGGTCGTCCTGGCTACCCTGCTTCTTGTCCGGTGTCGAGGGGACCAACTCGTGAAGGTTTTCCGGCGGCGATGCCATGATCTCGGGGTGCTCATCCAACAGCTCCCAAGCCTTTCGGTATTCTTGATGCTCCAACAGCCAACCCAAGTGGTCACCGAGATCCCGTTTCGTCGCCAGGATGAAGTCGAACGGGCTGTGAATGAAGATCTTGACACCTGGCTTGATCAGGTTGGGATGGACCGTCTGCGTTGCTTGTCGGCGGGGGCCGCCGGCCATGCTCGGGACTTGCGTGCTCGACACGTCGTCGCCACTGTTCCTGCTTCTGATACTCGCGCCGGAGCTGAATAACGCTCTCGGATTGGTGGCCGCACTCCACATGTCGGACCCGAACCCAGCAATGGTGTCGAGGGCTCCCCGGGACGCGGAGACGGCAGACGCCGCATTCTGGGCCGGCAGAACGCCAAGATGATAATCACCGGAAGTGAGCCTCTCATATCTGCTCACGCTGAGACCGTCTTTGTCGACTTCGGCCTGGGACGTGAGGTCGATGAGCCTCAGTTCCGGCGGAAGGTGGTTTTGTCGTCGCTTGATGCCCCCGGACGGCTCGCTACTAGTCGAGGTCGTCGAAGGCTTCGACTTGTGGCCCTTGCCCGCTCGTACCTCATCCTCGCCGCTTTCTTCGTCGTCGTCTGGCAGAACATATGCTAAAACAAGGAGGAGATTTTGGGTATATAACGAAATTCCAGAAATGATGCAATCCATGCGAAGGCTGTGCCCGTGTTAGCTCGTCGTCGCGCCCGATTTTGTAAGGCAACATACTGCTTCGCGATCTCGGCACGGCCGATCGTCCTTTCGCCGCCGCGTTTGCCAGTGCTGGGGGTGCCCGGGTGGACGTGGATGATCCATATGGTACCTCCCCATCCGACGACGAGTCTCTCGATGCTTTTGGAGCCGGACGAGGTCTGTTGTCTCAAGCCGTCGGCCGCAGAAGGCCCCTCGGCCTCTTGCCGAGGAGCATCGGCATCGTCCGTTTCCACCGCCTGCTCATCGATCCATTCGGCTCTGCCCTTCCAGACACTTGCCATGGTTTCCCATTCGTCGGTTTGGGGGCGATCGATGTGTCCGATGCGCTTCCAAGCGTCGTCCGAGTCGCCGCTTTCCAAGTGCAGCTTCGAACGCATGATCTTGACGCCGTGCTCGTTGAGCCAAACGACGTACTTCCCGGACAAGGACCACTTGATGGTGCTGATGGTGCCTTCTCCGGAGTGTAGAATTGTGTCCTTGCCGGCGTTGCCACCGAGTCCCATGCTACCGAGCCAGCCAGAGGCAGTTGCGGCCGCCGTTCCCACCGTCGTGGATGTGCTTCGGCCAGGCGATCCACCGACGGTCAAGATCAGTTGGCCAGCGAGGCCACCCGAAAGGTACGTCCGATCGTTCTTGTAATCGGGAGACAGTGCCACAGCCTGCACGGGGCGGGCGAAGTTGCGCAATTGAACGTCCTTCGGGTCGGTCAGGGAGAAGACGCAGACGTTGCCATCCATCGACGAGGTAGCCACGTGTATGTTATTGGAGGGCGTGTTCGGGATCGGGGTGGGTTCCTTGGGCTTTCGAGAGGCTGCCGCTGGTGATCCCGACTGCACGGACGGGGGGCGTCTTGCGACATTGTCGGCGGCTTCCTGGGCCAGTCTCTGGACGGCTTCGGCGCGTGCCGTCGGTAGTGGGGGAGGATTCGGCGAGATGGAGATGCTCGTCACGGATGCGGAGTGGGCTTTGTAGACTCGGAGCGACTGGAACATGGGCAATTGGATTACGTGCTACGCGTTTCGTCAGCAAGGGCGTTGCAGCAAGCAGTCAATACCTACAATAGTGCCATTATGCGTCCCGATGATCTAGGAGGATTGAGGTCAGCGTGCGACGAGACTTTGATGCGGCAGGCCATACCATCTTGTCGCCAGCCACAAGGAAGGCGCTGGTCGCGTCGCCATTACGGTAGATGGGGCCAAGGTGCTGTGTTAACCTGGCGTATTTGAGTCTAGGTTCCTCATCTTCATCATCATCATCGTCATCTTCTTCATCATCGTCGTCATCGTCCTCTTCCTCGTCATCATCGTCTTCGTCGTCGTCCTCCTCTTCGTGTTCCGCATGTTGGTCTTGGGGCTTCTTCTCCGCCTTTTGCCCCGCTACACTGGCGGGCGCAGGACCTCCGTCGCCATCATTGTCTGAAGACTCGGCTGCCTTGCCCTGTTGCGTAGGAGAGGCGGTTTCTCGGGACGGACTGGGAAGCTGATGATCGGAATCGGAGTCGGAGTCGGAGTCGTCGACGACGGGCTTCGTTTGGGCGTCGACCGGCGCCGGTTCTGGTGAAGCTTCCGTCATTGTGCCAGGGATGCGGTAGGCGTGAGCAGTGGCATGGCTAGCGGGCGATGCGACGGGCGAAGCTCTGGCGATGTCGATCAAGGTCCGGAGAGGGAGGTCGGGTTTCAGAGGAGGAGCGAGGTCAATGGCAGCAGCAGCAAGAGCTAAGCTTCCTTCAGTTCGGTGAGCTACGGTACCCGCTACGTCACGACCTGAACATTAGGTAAGCAGCCGAGGGGGAAGTACGTATTGACGGTCCGCTACGGTCCGGCGGTGTGCGGTGTGCGGTCCGGGCAGTGTCAGGCCCATTCCTCTGGATGCTTCCAGGTCCGTCGTAAACCTGGAAGGCCTCACTTTATTCCTCATTCTCACCGAAAAAGTTCACATTATTGATTTTACCTGCAACAGAAGAGATTTCGATCCGCGATAGGTGCCCTATAGGTCAAAATAAGCCCAATTACACATCGGCGAAATGGCTACGGACCGTCGGAGATTACGCAGCAATGCTCGAATGAACGAAGCGCCTCTTCATCATGCAACCTTCTCAAGGCGGACTCTCGATGCCGCTTATAATGTTCTGTGAGGACATTGCACCCGACTTTTATCCACGCATCCAAATAAATCAACTGAGATCTTCAGCCCGGCTACGACTCGGTTCCTACACCCGACGGGGCTGGGTGGTCTTCTAGCCAACACACCACCTCCATCCTGAGCGAGTCGGGAGCCATCAGTGCTCTCAGGACACAAGAAAAAATACCACGCAGCACGGCCATGAAGGAGAAAAGGCAAAAGACATCGCGCCCTCCACAAACACTCGAGAAGCAGAGTTTGCCGATTTGGCGGCCTGGCGCCACCGTCAGCCAAGGCAGCTGGTAGTCGCTATCTGTCGGTACCCACCAAGTCACCATTCTTCCGAGCATTTCCAAGTACTCCAGATAAGGTAGCCGTCGACATCAATCAACCTTTACGACCAGGACAAATCTCCGAAACCCAAAAGGCCTCAGTGCACGACTCTTTCTATGTATATAAGTTCCCCCCTCCCATGTCGTCCTCCGCCATGGGGAAATCGTCTCTGATCAGCCGCGCTTCTTTTCCCATAAACACCAGACATCCCACCACCATCGCGACATACTCCCCTCACAACGAGCTCGGCGCCGACATGACCCAAGACAAGTCAACCATGGCGTGCCCTTTGTTCCGCCTCCCCCGCGAGCTGCGAGACCTCGTCTACTGGCACTATCTCGTCGTCCAGGACGGGTACCTCTGCGATCAAGATACCTTCGCGACCGGCAAGCTCAAACGGGCCGACGGCCAGCCCCGATCCTCCCTCGACCTCGCCCTCGTCTACACCTGCAAGCGCATCGCCCACGAGCTCGACCGCGGCGGCCTCGCCCTCGCCCTCAACACAATCACCTTCACCACCCTCTACTCGGACCACCTCACCATCCGCGCACACGTCTTCGGAAGCCTCGTCGTCGACGGCCTCGGCTACCTCAGAACCGCCATGCTCAACTCCCTCGCCCCAAGCCTCCCCGAGCAAGCTGTCGCCCACATCCGCGCCGCCTACCCGCAGTTCGCCCCGCTCCTGCATGGCCTCCGGTCCGAACGCCCTCCCGTGCCCTCCCTCTCGCGCGTCGCCAACTGGCACCTCATGAACACCCGCCACGGCCCCTACGGCGAGACCCCCTCCGTCTACCGCGACTTTGTCAGACACGCCCTGCGCGTCGCCGTCGACAACCCCGAAGTTGTCCCCGCCATCCGCGCCTGGCTCCCTCCCTGCCCCTCGGAAGCATACACGGACGTTTTCGACCCGCGTTATTGGTATCCCCACGGAATCATCGGAAACACCACCGAGCCCTGGGACATACCGTCGCCAGCGGAGTTGGCCACCCTGGAGGCCTCGCTCTCCGCCGACCGCCATATCAAGGAGATCATCGCCCAGAACGACAGGTCCAAGTACCGCTTCTCCGCCGCCGCCGCCGCCATCCACTTCCTGCGGTCCGCCCCGCACCACACGCGCAAGCACATGCGCAAGGTCGTCCTCCGCGAAGACCACGAGGCCGTCGCCCACCCCGAGTCCCACGCTCTCGGCCTCGTCCCCTTCTGCCGGGAGTACCCCCTCCTGCGCATCGAGCGGCGGGTCAGCCTCTGGACGAACGTCTTTCTGCCGGATCTGAGGTACCCGACCCCCGCGGAACGGTGTGGCCACGTCGGTACCCGCAGCACCCCGAGCCTCCTGCACTCGGACCAGATAACTGGCAACCTGGCCCCCTGGGTCATGGAGGCCGCGGCGCTCGGCCCGGCCGGCATGCCCCCGGGTTCCTTCTCGCTCGTCCTCGCCGACGACGGCGTCCCCGAGCTGTGCACCCAGATATTCGACTGCGTCGTGCACCGGGACGTGGCCTGGCAGCAGGCCTGGGTCGCGTCGGTGGGCGACGGCCTGTCCTGGCCCGAGCGTAGAGGCCAGGACGTCTTCAGGTACGGCCGCCCGCATCCCCGGGCCATCATGTCCTACCGCGAGCCCCAAACCCACGAGGACCGACCGGGCTTCTGGGGGTACTTTTTCGAAGACTTTCCCCAGGCCGTGCGGGACATGGTTGACGGAACGTCGAACGTCCGCTGCGAATTCTTCCCGGGAACCCCGTGGGACGTCGCGGAGCTGATCGTGCAAGCGCGGACGTGGGGCCCGCGTGCCTGGGAGAAGGAATGGTTCAAGCACAGCCCGGCCCACTGGGAGACGGCGCCGCCGCTTCCCAACTGGGAGGCGATCCTCAAGGGAGAACTGAAGGAGCAGCTTACGGAGCGCGAGCTCAGGTGGAATGAGATCTTTGGGGCTCAGCCCGGTGGTCCTCGGCTTTATTAGTGTCAAAAGCCTGCACGCGGCGCCTCGCCACCCATGATCTCCGGGACATCTCAAGTTGGCAGGATGTTGGAGATGCACGACTGAGCAGTGTAGGAGTTCGAGTCTGCGGTCGTCTCGCAGGGAAGCACGGTGCATGACGGTGTGCTCGTTGGATAGTGGCGGACCTGGTTACAGCTTCGAGCCAATTGAGAACCAATCCCCCATCCCACCACGATCAACTCCCGGTATCTGACCATGTTCAACAGACATCCCACCACGATCAACTCCCGGTTTCTGACCATGTTCAACAGATAACTGAGAAAGCCTCCGCCTGAGCGACACGATTCCGACTTTCGACACGGGCAAGTCTCATCACGTTGCGTTCCGAAGGAGAATAAGACCAGAATTTCTTTTGTATAAAGGTGAAGTATAAGGTGATGGTATGCTCACCATTGTCAACAAATGCAATACGCCGCGCAATACAATGCAGCCACCCTTATAATCTGGTCATAGATATCTCGCCATACCCAACGAGTACACATTTAACATTCAATATTCAGAAAAGTTTCTTAATAAGCTTCCAGGCTGCCATGGAACCTGGGACTTGGTCAGCATGTCACATCAAGTATGCGCAGCGCAGAAGGGCAAAACACCTACTGCTGCAGAATTTGGCCCTACTCAAGGTGACGGCCGAGAACCTTGAGAAGGAGAGGACCTTGCGGAGACAGGCCAGACTGTCCCTACTTGAGGAGGCCCTTGTGCCGGCTGGACTGTAGGCGTCAGTGCTCATCCGCATGAAATGAATCCAGCCATCAACCTACCAAGGATGATCATCCCACATCTTCATCCCACATCTTCATCCCCATCATTCATCCTTGTCTCCTGAATACCCCCCCCTTGCCACTTCCTACCATGGCTATCCCTCGCTTTTCTGGCGTTGACGTGAACCTGGCCATAGGCCACAATTACTACCCAAGATGTGAGTTGAATGTTCCCATGCCTCAGCATTACGAGAGTGCCTACCTCGCAATACCACCTCCTCGATACGGCCACAAAGTACCCTCAGTTTTGCCACGACATCGTCGACTGCTTCCTCGGCGTCGAGAGGCCTCAATATCCCATGACGATTCGCGACAACCTCTCTCATCGGCAGAGAGTTCCTACATTCTCATCGTCAGTATGTTTCAAACCAAGCAAGGGCCAATTTGACTCACAGATCTTGCTCTTCGGGTACGAACTTATCACCACATCGTTCACGGGCAATGTCGGTATGCTGTGGAGGATCAAGGATACGCTTGGCGAAATTCTGACGCGTATCGACAACGGCGCCGCGTATGATATCGCAGAGGTTGCGAGACTGGAGGTGCTGGAGACTGCCGTTAGCAGTGTCGTCGAAGGATGATGGTGGTGACAACTCACAATGCCACGTTGGAGTGGAGGATGGAGTCGGTGGAGGCGATCAGGTGGTGTTGGCACTGGTCGGATACGCAGCAGTAAGTTGTCTGCTTCTTCCCCAAGTCAGTATCGTGAATCTTGAATTGCATATGAGCAGGAATGTGTAACTTACCGACATGCCAGGTATGATCTTCGACCCCTCTCGTTGAATAATAGCGCTGACATAGGAAAGGTAACACATAATAAAGATCCGAGGGGCGCAACTCCCCCGGAATGAAAAGAATCGTGATGAATTGGCCTACATACCCGAGAGTACATGGCCCACGAATCCATCCTTCAGCATCCTCCCGCAACTCCTCATCAATCCTCAACCCAATCCACCCAGGTCTCTTCTCATTCCGAACGCGCCTTCTGCTTCCTCTTCGCCTCCTCCAATTCCGCCCGGGGACGGTCAAATTGTTCGATGTCCAAGTACAGGATCGCCCACTCGGTCGCAATCGACGCATCTTCGGGTTTGGAGAGCATGCAGTAGAAGTTGTTGTGTCTCAGTTGAGACATTCGTTCGTTTCGGAGCTCCTGGAGCTTGGGGCAGTGACACAACATGTGCTCGGCCGTCTGCAGGCGCGTAGAACCGCAATCGCATCCTGCGGGAATTCGGCTCTGCAAACAAAACTGTGTCAGAAACTGATGTGTTTGAGTGTGTTTGGGGGGGGGACAAACATCGATACTCGCCTGGTAGGCCCTCAGGGAAATGCGCCCTGACCGAAGTTGGATGAGCATGGTACTCTTCGCCCGAGATACGTCCTTGATACACCTGAGGAAGGTTGACTTGTCCCAGTCTTCCACCACCGCAGGCTTGGTCCGCCGGAGAGTCGGCTCGTTCGTAAAAAGACCACGGGTCCTCTGATACTTCTGCCAAAGCTTCACAGTCTCCTGCTTGGCAAGATCGTCCACAAACTCCACGATGCGATCCCGCCGCTCTCGCAGCCAAGTGGCGTCATCCACGCCCGATCTCTTGCGCACGTCGGCGACAGTGTTCTTCGCGAAGTTGTAGGCAACTTCGAACGGATGAAGCTTCACGTTCGGAGGAACCGTCCTGCCGGGGAAGACACTGTATCGCACCGCCTCAAGAGCCTTCGCCGCCGGCGTGTCGACTTTGCGAACGCGGTGTCGCATGGCGAGCTTCTGGAGATGCACAGAAATCGGTTCGATCTGGAGTTCCTTGAGCAGAACCATAGCAGGAGTCCCGCGCATAGCGCCGGAAACCCACAACAAGCACTGGTATTCCAGCCTTTCGAGGAGCTTCATCAACGTCGCTTGAAACCTCCAGCGGCAATCCTCAGGCCGAACGTACCAGACCGGACAGGCGTACGAGATCATCGAACGAAGGCTGGTGACATAAAGTCGCTTCGTCTTGTCCACCTTCGCACCCCAAGTGGGGCCCGACAGTCGACGATATGAGTGAAGCTTCGTCATGACATTCGAGACGATCTGTCCACACGTTCCGTTAGCAAATGCGCCCCTGAAGACATCCCGAGGCGATAGTACTTACATCGACTACATGGTACTTCCAGGTGAGTTCATCGTCGACCTTGACACCCAACACGCGCATCTGGCGTTTGAGGCAATCGGCAGGCAGACCTGGGATCTGGGGGAGCAGGGTACACCGCGGGTCTTGGGAGCCGCGGATGCGGAAGTGCATGACCGCGTACTTCGAGGGGTCGAAGTGAATGCCCCTCGGCCTGGACCAGGTGTTAATGGTCTCGTGGATCCGGACCAAAACGTCGCAGTTCTTCTGCCAGCTCTTGGACTGGACCAGGATGTCGATGTCGTCCGAGTATGCGAAAGAGATGGAGGCGGCGCTGGGGTCATCGGAACGAGCGAGCTCGAGGATCTCGGCGGCCGACAGAATGAAGAGAATGGGGGAAAGCGGGCTTCCCTGGGGAACCCCCTCCTTGAGCCAGACAGTGTCAGAGGAATGGGAACCGGCCCGAAAATTGACGGAACGACGGCTGAGGAAACTCGCGATCCACTTGATCATCCACTCGGGCACGCCGATTTCGACGAGCTTGGCGAGGAGCTTCTTGCGATCCACGTGGTCGTAAGCGCCCTTGACGTCGAGACCGAGAAGAGTCGAATAAATCCGTCTCTGCTTGTCCGTGCACCACGCCTTGTAGACCGGGTCCAAGAGGTACTCGAGGGCGTCCACTGTGCTTGCGCCTTTCCGTCCGAACTGGGTTTCCGGAATGCAACCATGAGCGACGGCGAGCTGAGTGAGACGGTCGGTAATGACTCTCTCCATGATCTTGCCGATGGAAGACAAGAGTGTGATGGGGCGCCAACTACTGGGAAGCGAGTAGTCATCTCTGCGCGGCTTCGGCACAAGGACGGTGATGCCTTTGCGAAAGATGAGGGGGTAGTAGGAATGCTGAATGCTCGCTCTCATGAGGTGTTCAATGTGCGGTTGGATGATCTTCCGTCCGATTTTGAGCGCCCGGTTGTGGACGTTGTCCGGGCCCGGTGACTTTCGGCAGCCCAGAGCGTCCATGATCAGGTCGATCTCGCCTTCCAGCAAGCGTTGAGGTGACGAGCACTCCGGATTCGGCCGGTCAGGCAACGAAGAGGCGTCGAGGGGGGGCACACCATGCTCGTAGCCGTCGTCTTCCCATTCGATGTCGTCGCACATGTGGTGGGCGTAGGTCTTGAAGCTCTCCTTGACGTCTGCAGACTCCGTGCCATCCGGATTCTTCAGACGCGGGAACAAGTGAGATTGCCGGTGCTTTCCCCACGTCATTGCCCGCTTCGCGATACGAAAGATACGGCGGCCACGAGTACCACGTCCATCCAGATGCCGTCGGTAGCTCCGGCTCCCTGCTTGACGCTCGGCCTTCCTGCGTACGGACTGGGTGTCTTGGACCACGCGTGCCAACTCACGACTTTCAGGGCCGGGCGAAGCGTCCCACAGGGCACTCACTGCTCGGTCTTCCTCTTCGCAGGCTTGCTGAACCTCGATATCAGCGGCCGGGTCGCTCTTCCGGGTGCTGCTGTTTCGAGTAACAACTGGAACGTGGTCCGATATGGTCTTGACGATGACACCGACCAAGTCTTTTGCGTATTGCTCAACGCACGCCGTCGTCTCACAGGTGGGAAAGCCAAGCTTATTGAGACGTTGCCGCAAGGTTCGGTTAAAGGCCTTAACGTTCACCCTCGGCCAGTCCTGCCATTCCCCGTCATCATAGATCGGGGGAAGATGCAGGACAGTCTGGATGGGATGGTGGTCGGATACGAAGCCACGGACTTGGTCGAGAATCTTGGATTGAGAAGCCAGAGTAGCTAGTCCTTCTCCGACCCAGCACAGGTCGATGGTGAAAAAGCGGCCCAGGTCGTACATGGAGGGGTGGAAGGTCGGCAGGCCTACGGGCGTGGTGAGGCGCATGTTGTGACGCTGGGTTTCGTCGTTCAAGTAGATCGCATCCGGCTCAGGAGCCGTCACGCCTGGTCCTCCCCAGTTGGGGTGGTGAAGATTGAAGTCGCCGAGGAGGATGGAGTGGGGGTCCAAAGTCGAAGGTGATAAGAGGGTCTGGAAATTGACCGCGTTGTTACGGTTGTAGACGTTGTGAATCTCGATCCTTCTGCCAGTAGCAGTATCGAGACCTAATGTGACGACATGCTCGTGATTTTGAACATCGTCATCCCACCAAAAGCACTCGTAACTCCCCCGAAGCCGTCGATGGACATAGAATCCGACTGCGGCTGGGACAAGCATCTCGTGATTCACGTCGCACGACCGAGAGGACGCCAAAGGGTCGCCGGATTGGTCGTCGAGCACCTTGCTAGACACATGGTATACGACGTCATAGTCGCCAGACTTCCGGATCCCAAACTCGGGTGGCGGGTCCTGGATGGCGACGATGTCGATAAGCGGCTGTAAGATCTTGAGGTAGTGCAACAGGTCCTGGTGACGATTGTTTGCCCGCTTCAGGTTGACCTGGACAATGACCAAGTCGGCATCGTGGCACGCATCGGATCCGCAGATGCCGCAATCCGCGAAGCTGACGTGCCCAGTCAGGTCTCGAATACGTAGCGGACTCGCGACACTGGCTCTATCCGATATGGCTGTTGCTGAAGAAGGCCAACACCATGTTCAAGAAGAAGCCAACGACCCAAGAGGCTACCGACGTGAGGTGACGAGGGGCGGAAAGGATGCGTGAGGAGAGACGAGGGACGTGCCGCCAAGTCAACACCCCGGTCGCGGACCCAAAGCAACAGCAGAAGTTGCTCCGGGTCAGAGCCAACGAACCGACAGGGCAGTTGTCCAGCGAGGCGAGGCGGGGCGTAGCACACGGCGGGTTGACAAAGACGCAGAAAGAGCGAGGGTGGGTGAGGACGACGGATAGGCAGAAGGATGCCGGTGGCTGGCTGACAATGGAGCGCAAGAGAAAGAACGCGCGCGATGCCTGGTGATGACACTCAGAGCCCGAAGCAAGAGCCGGGCCGGCCTGAGGCCACACGAGACGCCACGGACGACGAGGAGGCCAGAAGAGTGTGGCACGTAGAGGATACGGGGTAGGGAAGAGCAGGCGATGAACGACGACAAGTGGTCGTAACTGGTGATGATGAAGAAGATGAAGACTCAAGTCGGGTATGGCGGGTGCGGCCGCTCAGCCGTTATATCGCCAGTGAAGCTTTTCCAACAGACTCCGGCGGAGCGCCAGTATCGCAGCAGCAGCATGACGAAGCAGGAGCAAATCGATACGAGGACTCACCACCACCAGGTACCTGCTGCTTGGTTTGCATCTGCCGTTGACTCCTGCCGACCGATGTCTATGGACCGATCGTCTCGCGCTCGTCGTGGTTTGGACCGTCGCTGACCTTCCCGATCGGGACTTTCTCCGGCATGTCGATACCTCTTGGATCCCGCATATCCCGCGGCAGCCGCAAGCCCTGGAACGACCGGCGTCTCCGAAGGAGGCAGGAATTGCGCCATCGCGAGGGGGACAGTAACGATGCGAATACGACGGGTCCACAGCGAAGTGGCATGGCAAAGCCGCGGTCCTTCGATGTCAGAGATCTGGCGGGGGTGGTCGGGCTGCGATCGCTCATCTGGTGATGTGTTCGAGGTGAACACCCATCAGCGGTGGGAACTCCCAAGATTCCTTTGCAAATGCGGGAGGGAGGGGGAGGGGAACGGCGCCGGGGGCGTGATGGTCGGTTAGCAAGCGAGTCTTCGACGCAGGCTGCGAGACGTCGATGTCTGAGACGAAACGTTGCCGTGGGGGATTCATCAGTCTCGCAGTCTTGGGTGATATTCGACGGGCCTGGGAGCCCTCGAGGGGATGAATCGAAAAGGGCTTACGGCGGGGACCGCGGAAGGGCCGCTCCTGTCCGACCCCGCAGGGCCATCACCATTCCCACGTCGGCGAACGTCCGGTTCTGTAGATGAGGGAAACGATCGAGTCAGTGAGTGACAGGAGCCTAGACGTGACGAGCCGAGAGAGGTGGCTTAGTCGAAGACTAGTGTATGCCACAGAAACGAAGAGATGTGAGGACAAAAGTCCGTCTCCACCCGTAACGAGGGCATAGGGAGAAAGAGAAAAAAGCAAATCTAGAGGATCTATGATGCCTATGTAGACCAAAAGAAGGTGTCGGTTGCGAGTCTGCAGTATTTATGAGCTATCACTTTTTATTTCTAGTAGCCGCTGATAAGGAACAATTTGAAGGTCAACGGGTAGTGGAGACAGTGGGGCCGGCCGGAGGATGCGGTCAAATCGGGAAACGGTGCTCCGGGTATCGCAGGGGCCACAAAAGGGGGTCACGGCACTGGACGGGACCGGGGGTACTGCCCATCGGGCCCCGCTAAACATTTAGGTTCGGCAAAAGCGGGAAACCGTGCACGATTTGCACCTATCGAGGCTCTACCCGTTATGCGCAGCTTGGGGAGCAATATGCATCTACAGGGGGACAGTCATATGCCCCTCCCCTGGGAACAGCGTGACAACACCAGAGCCGTGTAGGCGTGTGCTGAAGGCAATCTTCCTGTGAAGTCAAGAACTCTAGGGAAAAGATCCGGGGAGGGGAGGGAAATGGAGGAGGGTACCAACTGTAGACTCTGGTATGACGCGGAAGAGGGGCGCTAAGGAGAACTTGCTCTCAGAGGGTTGAAGACATCGGCACAGGAGATCAGACCAACGGTCAGTGGGCAGGATTGGTGGATAACAGAAGACAAGGCATTTTATTCGAATTCGGATCAGGAAAGGAACTAGGTACAGAACTTGGGCCAGGCTCTCAGGGTCGCGCGGTCGCTGGTTGGTCAGGTGCCGTCCTACTCGATTTCCAGGGCGTCTTCCTCTTGAACGGGTCGAACGGGTTGACCTTCTCCATCCCCTTCTCCGTCTCAATCAGCACCTTTCCACCGCCACCTTTGGGCATGTATGCGTCGGGGCTCAAGCCGTTCAAAAAGGAGTGCATAGGATCATCTCCGCGGCAGAAGTAGCGGTGGGGTTGACGGAATTGGGTGGCCTTTTCGAAATCATGGTCCTTCCCTCGTGTCAGTTCCGTAATTCTGTGTTCGATGAGATACCCTCTTGGATCATGCTCACCTATTATGAGGTGAGGGGGCTGGTCCGTGTCGCCCGTCGACTGTGGCCCCGAGCCCACGTCGAGAACTCGATGCATTCTCCCATCAGGGCCTTGTTCCTTTGTGGTGGCCACGCTGGTTCGGACTATAGATTTGTCCGTGGATCTTTCTGGGCGATCGAACCCAAGTCGTCCTCGATCCAAGAGATATCGTAAATGCTCGGCTGAGTGGCCACTGTAGCCGCCGGTCGCCACGCGTCCGCTCCTGGATGGAGCCGCTGTCGTGTCGACAGAGCCTTGATTCTGTGCAGCCTCAGTCGTGAACCCTACTATGATCGTGTTCTCGTCCAAGTCAGTCGAGGATACGACGGGTGAGGCAGGCGCAGGACTCCGTGGGTCTCCTCCCTGGATGAGATCCGCTGTGGACGGCGCAGGGCTAATGGCCATAGTGTCGGAGGGCCATCCGCGCTCTTGCGCCGATCCACGAAGTTCGGATATCGGGGAGCTTGGCGCAAGAGCCCGTGGGTCTTCTCCCTGAGCAAGGTCCGTCGCGGATAGCGCAGGGCTGGTAGACCAATTGGGCTGAGGTGTGGTTCGGCGCGGAGCGCTGGGCACGGGAGGACGACTCCGTTCGTCGTCCGGCGACAAGGACGGGGTGTTCCGGGGGCGATGGCGCCTCGAGCTGTCGTGAGCAGCGGCAGCAGCGTCCCGGTCAGATGGCGGCCCCGTCGAGGCCGGCGCATGGGGTTCATCGTCCTCAAAAAGCGGGTTGTCCGAAAAGTTGTTGTCGTAGCAACCATCGTCGTCGTAATCGTTGTACGCCGTCAAGTCGTTGGGCTTATGCGCAAAAGATTCACACAGTCGATTAATGAGCCAGCTCGGCGTCTCTTGACCCTTCTCTCGCAAGGATCGGACATATGTCTGCACGGCCTCATCCTGACATCCCGGGTCGTCCGACATGTGAGGTCCTCCGCAGTGACAGCACCGCATGACCAGGCTGACACAATGGTTGTGGTGGTGCGGTCCGCCGCATTTGCGACATCTGCGGGGCTCAAGGCAGGCCCGTTGAAAGTGGCCATGGTTCTGGCAGTTGTAGCAGATCAACGGTATGGTTCTGGCATCAACAGCGCTGGAAGTGACATTAGCGAGGAGGAACCCGAAGCCGTCGGCGTGAGTTGGTGGCCACTCACAGAGCTTGCGTACGGTGGCCATGGAGGAATACTTCTCTGTCAGCAGCCAGTTGTTGTGACCGGTCGTCGCTCGGCATGGCCCAGTACAAGACCTTTTGGACAAAGAAGACGCGGTCGATGTGGATGTTGTTCTCCTCGCTCCAGTCGTCTCTGCACTTGTTGAAGTCGGTGATCCAGTTGTCGGTGCGAGACTCGATGTAGAAATAGGCAACTTGGTTGTACTCCCGAATGATTGTCAAAGGTAGAATGTTGTTCTGGTACGCGATATTATACGTCTGGTTCACGGGGAAGCCGAATCGATCTCGCCGGGCCTCGTCGACGAAGTAGATGGAGCAGACGTTGCCGGCCCAAGCCAGTCCTTTGACACCCTTCCAGCCGTCGTGTCGTTCTCGCAGGATTGCAATCAAGTCGTTGGCATTCACCGCCGACAACGTGGAGACAGATTCCATCGGGCCGACCTCAAACCTCCTCATTGGACGTCTTGACTGCGCCGATAAACTGAGAATATGCTTGGTAGCCGCAGTCTGTTGACCTCTATCCTGAGAGCGGCGTGCGAAGCGCCCAGGACCAAGGCCTTGAAAACCGGTAGCCGGACTTCTGTGGCCTTGCCGTGGGCCTCGACGGCTGGGGGTGGATCGTCGCGACGGAAGACCAACTTGACTCATTGTGGTTGCGGAATCATGGGAAGGAGAAAAGTAAGCAGCAAAGAGCTGTGAGCTGGTGAGAGGATTCGTCGCGGGTGGTGGAAAGAGAGAAAGTGTGGCGGCGGGCAGTGGTGTGAGGCAGAGAGGGACAGAGGGAGGGTGATGTGGAGTTGGCTTGAGAGGACGTTGCTTACCGGCAATTCTCCAAAACGATATATGCAGTATGCCGGCTATGTATCATCCGATACAGGGAAGGGACAGAAGAAGGAGGGCGTCGTGTTGCGATTGATCGATCGAGGGCCGGCATCGCAATCGCATCCCATCGGGTGTTCACGTTGCCATCGAGCGATCGTCGATATCGAGATTCAGTCACTCGTATCCAAGATTCTGAATCGGTGGTCCTCGTTGGGTGGGCATTCATCTCAAGATGCCCAAGGTACGAAGTACACTGACCACCTTGGATTGGGGGGCTTTCGGACCGGGCCATGCGGGGAAGCGGAGCCTTGTCACGGTGAACCTGGAACCTTGGAACCGGGGCATGTTCGTCACATGTGGGGCACCAATGGGCTCGGACTGCGGGTTCCCCCCGGAGGGGGTGTGGGTCACCGGGTAGAGAGAGGTGGGTACGGGTGGGTGCACCACCAACCGTGACATTCAACGGCAGCTCGTCAACTCGTCTAACTCCTCAACAAGGTCACATCGCATTCCAAACGAAGTGAGTTGGTGTTTCAATCCACCATCGTCTATCGCCGTCGACCGGGGACGGCACTTCATGTTGGGAGAGGAGTGCCGAAACGGGAAGGTGGTACAAACCGGGCTCCTCTGCATGCACTAGCCGTTGCGGCCAATCCTGCACTCGACCGAGGGTGAGAAGTACACTTGGCGCCGGAGATACCGCCAGATGATGTCGCGGCACGTGCGGGTACAGAGATCCTGCAGAGTCCCTGTCGACATCGAACTGGCAGAGCAGAGAGCAGACCGGGCGGATGCCGGACGCTCCCGGAGTATCGGGCATCACTTGGACCTCAGACAAGAGCGAGGGGGTTAGGAGCATGCATCGTCAACAGGGAGAGAAAGATACGGGCGGTTAGGAATGGGCAACACAGACTGCAGTGAGAAAAGCTCCATCACACGTTATCCTGAAGCCTCGAGCATCGCATTCATCCAGGACGTCGTCACCATGGCAACGGGGTGATGGAGTCCATTCTACATGTTTGGGACTTGGGGAAGTACGCTTCGCGGCGAGGAAAGACGTGTATCTTTGTGTGTACTCGCCCCTTCTGAGAGGAGAGGGACGATGCGATGTTGTGACGAGACTCATGTTGTGATGGTCTTGGATCTCGAGATGTCTACGGGCTCATCATTCACGTCGTCAGCGGGTGTCCTAAATCCATAAAAGGCCTGCCGGCTGTCCTTTGACAACGACATATCTGATCGGAACATCAACGCCTTCACCTCTCACTCATCATTCATCTTGCCTTTTCTCTCTCACGAGCTCCCATACCTCCCCCAGCAAACACCAACGTCTTGGACATCATGACAACCAACTTGGCGGCCAACTTCAGAGTGGGCGGGCGGCCCAGAGGATTCGGCGGCGACGCAACCCTCTCGGGCATTGTCCTGACCGGCCCGCCGCAGTTCTTTCCTAGAGGACGGGGACAGTACATCAGAGGCCTGGGAGGAGAGTGTATGGCTCATATCCCAGTGCCGATCCCGGATTGGCTTTTGATGGAGCAGTACCGAAGGCTCCGCGGAGCTCACAACGGCACTCGACTTGATCTTATAACCATAAGCCTGAACTTCTCGACGTACAACGCCACTGCCGTCCCGCCGGCGAACGAAATGACCAACGGGTGGATGTCGGTCCACGGGCGTTTTCATCCGAACAACTTGACGTGGCGCGTTCCCGCTGGCGCCGGCGGCCACAATGATGTGCTCACGGATTACAGTGTTGCCCCCTTGATGGTGCGGGACCATTCTTTTAGCAGGTGAGGAGATCTATCATCTGGGTTGAATGCCGTCTCCCGATTGCTGACCATGGCAGAATTTGGCTCAGGGATGGCTACAACTTTGGGCCCAAGGACCAGCCGGACATCACGACTCTGGCGCCTGAGGGGTTCACCATGCCTCCCTACCTCACCTTCAACGGTATCATCCAGGGTTCCGGCTTGGATATGTTGCGGCCAGGTGTTCTGGACGCTCAGGCTGCGAAGCTGTGCGGCCTGGTCAATCTCTCGAGCTTCATCAACCCGGAGGGCGGCTGCACGACTGGCAGGGGATACTATGGATGTTGGGTGTTTGCAATCCTCCCTGCATTGGATGAGCATTACTCCAGTGCGAACACGTTGCTGATAGAACAGCCACAGTCCTCCTTCCAGTTCCGCGCTCCCATCCAGTGTGCGACAGCGAAAATTTGTGGGCTACTCGACAAGTCGGTTCTCAATGTGGAACTCCCAGGAAATGTGTACATTGTCGCATTGGACAGCTTCTCCTTCGAACGCGGACGACGTGGAATCCCTCCTCCTGTGGCTAAGAACCGAGTGGGGCATTTGGTCTTGAGGGTGACGATTCCCGTCGAAATAAGCTTTATTGCACTACAAGACGAGTCCACGCGCAGGGGTGCTCACCTGGGACCCTGGCTGGCGGCAGTGCAGGCGTTCGTCCGACGGATTCATGCAAGATCGCACAGGCACAGGGGCCCCGGTCAGCTGCAAGAGCATGAGGTGGACAGGGACGGCAGCAGGGGGCCCTGTCATGCAACTAACGAGGCGCGGGCTACGTTCCCAGAACCACGGCAGCGGTTCCGACAAAATGCTGCACCCCGGATCGTCGTCCCGTCCCGTCCCGCCGCATGTCCCTGATAGCGTATAGTGGATTTGGGTCTGATTTCTTAGTGGTAACTGGCAGCCGCACCGAACCAAGCCAACGGTGTGAGGCGCTCCCACGTGCGCTCCCGTCCGCTCCCGTCCCTCCCCGTCGCAGCCGTTACGCCCACGCGGTCGATTACAGAAGCCGGTGGAGGCTTTCGTTTCCCCAACACAACTTCCTGATGATTACTTTTATTGACCGATAAAGCCACGTCAAATCTAGGTACGCATCAACGCCGACCACTGTTTAAAGCGTATGCATCCTTCTCAAACGAGTCATCTCCAACGACATCTCCCCACAGGCTCACCCCCTACAAAGCCCCCAAAAGCCAAAATTCGACGCCAGGTCCAACACCCTCCGAGCGCCCCAATCGCACTATGCATCCCCGCGCACGAGTAGAAAAACCAACACTTCCCCTGCAGACGTTCTCGACGCAGCCAAACACAACCACGCGCGCGAGCCGTCACGGGAGGTCAGGCAGACTTCCAAACGCACAAATAACCACTGCCCAAATAGTCCAGCGGCATTATTGTCTTGCGATCACGGACGTAGGTGCTTGAAGCGAGGGTTACCTTGACGACGCTTCTTGGTGTTGCTTCGTCGGAGCCAATTCAATACGTTCCATCATCGCGTCAGTGGACGATACTACACCAACGTTGGGTTCATGCTGTACTCGGCCATTTCTCACAAAACCGGATCTCTCAGCATCTTTTCATTGCATCGATATCCAGGAGCCGAATTGCCCTTTTCGAATATTGAAGGACGCATCGTCGCCTTCCTCGGTTCAGCCTCCCATTACTCACTGCCTCCTCCTCCTCCTATCTCTCAACGACCTCACAAACCCAGCCCCCCCCCGAGCATCCCAGTACCACACAGCCTTCAGCCGGCAGTCATGCTTTATTTAGTACTTGGAGTCTGGGGAGACCTTAATAGGGATAGTTTAAGAGACTATTGAAGTTGATATGAGGCGCAGGGGATAAAGTGCGTAGCCCAGCTTTGCGAGGGCGCATGCAGCAGACCAAGATTGTTGCCCACTCTAAGCCGCTCCTGCGAGACACATATTAGGGTCGCTTTCTCATTGCTGTCTTGGATCGTGGACTGAACCAGTTTGTTTTCAACTCGACTACCAATCATCGCTCGATGAACACGCTACTTTCCGCTGCTTCACATTTCCAACTCACAAGCCGAAGAAAACCTCTCAAACAAGAACAAACACCTCCTCATCGCCAAACCCATCTCTAATCGTCTCGTCCGCCGACTCCTGCATCAGAGGCCCAACGAAGCTATCCCCCGGGAAAACCAATCCGTCTCCGGTCCGCCTCAAACCAAAAGGCACAGGTCCCCCATAGAGCAAACCACCACATCTCCCTCCCCACCACACGCCGGAGCCAGGCCGTAGAACCCACCCGCCGTCTCGAAAACGCGCCACTGGTCGCACGATCTCGACGTGGCGACGCGGCGACGCGGAACCGCGTAGCATCGCCGTCGCAGAGCGCAATGTCGAGAGCGTCGAACGTCTCGGGGGACGTCCCGGTCTTGTCGAACAAAAGACGGATGTAGGTGAGATAATCGGAGTAGAACTGGTTCTGGTCTTCGGACGCGAGCTCCGTCACTTGCTCGTAACTGTCGGTGAAACCGGTCGTAAGCGTCAAGGCCATCTCCAGAATGGCGGCGAATGGGTGCTCGTTGGTGTCGGATGGAAATAGTGCGTAAGACTCGTTAGAAGATGCCCGGTGCCAAATCTCGAGAAAAGAGAGGACTGGAAGCTTCGAAGAGAGAAATGTCCTCTTTGAATTGTTCGATGTCTAATGCCTCCGTCGTCCACTTGATGATATCGCATCGAACGCCGGAAAGCATGACCTCGCCGTCGACAGAAGGATGAAAGCCCGCCAAACACGGCAATCCGTGCTTGTCCCCTTCTTCCCAGGCAGCTACAGCCCAACACCCTTGGCCAGCGCGTGGTCCTCGCAAGCCCGGTCAATCGTCTCAGCCAGAGCAATGGCTCGTCCGGCCTTGTCTTGCCACATCATCCCCCCAAAGGCCCCGGAGCAACCATCCGTAGTAGCCGTCTAGTTCAAGGCCTTCTTGTCGCTTCGCTGATGCCTTCGTTCGACCGTCCTCTTCCGCTGTCCCCTCCTCTTGAACTCCTGCTTGTGGCGGAGATAATGGGGGTATTTGTTCCTGTTGACAAAGTCGTAGACGACCTGGTCCATCATCTTGTTCTCCTCGACGACCAGCGCGTCGTAGTCCGCGCGGAATCCGTCATAGCAGTACTCGTCCGCGACATCGTCGCAGGTCGCAGCCTCGGCGTCTATTCCGTCGCCGTCGTCGTCATGCTCATAAGTGACTTCGTCGCCGCTGTACTCGTCTTCTCCGTTGTACTCGAGCTCCACCACGGCTTCCGTTGGCGAGGGCGAAGGCGAAGGAGGAGGAGTTCCGCCCGGAGTGGACTGCTCGGGGGCTTCTTCGGCTTCGCTCTCGGGGTGCTCCACGACAAAAGTGGAACGGGCGACGAACTTTTTGCTGTGCTTGTTCTTGACGATGGTCCAGCCGTCGTCGTTGGTAGTGGAGCTGTTGCAGTCCATGGCCGGCGGCGCATTTTTGACTCGAGGCTTGGGGTTGCCCATGGCCTTCACGGCGGCGGCAAACTCCTCGTGGGGGATGGTCCGGAGGTCATCATTGACGAAGCCCATGGGCGGCAGTATCCCTCTGAGTTGAGGCTCGGGGCGATCCGTGACCTTCACGGCGGCGGTCCACCACTGATGGAGAGAGGCGAAGTGGTCCTGGTCGGTCTTGACGGGGTTGCAGGAGTTCAGGTTCAGCGGTCCACTTTTGCCTCGGGGCTCGAAGTCGCCCCTGGCCTTGGCCGCCCTTAGAGACTCGAGCCACGTCGTCATCGATAGAGGGTCGGCGCGGTCGTTGTTGATGGAGTTGTTGGAGGACATGATTGGCGGGCGGTGTACCGTAGTTGAGGTTGTGAGGGACGGGTCGTAAGTCTGGTGAAGGTTGTTGATGATGATGAGGTTTGTGTAAGATTGTGAAGATGATGTCAAGCAAGATGATGTTTTTCCGGTGCGCACGTCAGGATATATATGTCCCCCTTGCAAGTCGTCTACTTCATGAAAAGGGGATCTGTACTTCTGCTGGTGTAACGATTCCAGAATGTCAATGCAACCAGTAGATCAGAACCGAACAGACTATCAACATGCAGAACAAACAATCTCTCTGGAATCTACCAGACTTCCATTTGGCAAGCATCTTTTGTTTCATTATTTCAGACAATGCTTCTTGTTCTAGCTTGAACAAAAGACCAAGTCTCGCCTTCTTCTCTTTGTGTCATTTGGCAAAGCTCATGTCAGACAGAACAAGACACTGAGTGACCGGAACCCAGTTTCTGAAGCTCAGGATGCCGAGGCAACTACTTGGTTCCAGTCTCTTCCTTGAATAGATATCCCGTGCTGCGTCTCGAGCACCATTCCACGGACGACATGAAAGTGCTTGCTTCTATGGATTCTCGCTGCCTCGATATTCTAACGGAATGGGTTTTAAAGGTCGTTTTAGGCCATAATGTGCGAATTAGATATACCAGTCCTCGGTACAAGTTCCTGGTCTCTCGAGGAGCGATTACGGCAGAGCTGAGCATCATACATGACGTGTTTCGATATGTAGAAGATAACACGCTGCCAAGTTACGCACATGTCAACTGCAACAACGACATCTTGATACGCCTCGCAAAACAAAATTTACACCAAGTAACCATATACTATTTCAGTTATAAAGCAGTACCGCTCCCAAATCACCACATCTCCGCTTCCTCATCCCCCCCTCAACCAACCTCCACCCCGCCCCCCTCGCCTTCCTCTTCACTCCCATCGGCACACCACCTGTAGAGACCTCCAGGTCGCCATCGTCATCCTCATCATCAGACGTCTCCTCACTCTCACACCCATCATCATAGTCCTCATCCTGAGGGTCTTCAACCCCCTCATCATCCCCCTCACCAGAATCTCCCCGGGACCTCTCCAAATGAAGACATGTCTGACACACAAACCCCGGCTCGCGGTCCCGGAGGAAGGTCCTCGCGCAGGCTCGTCGACATCGCGCGCTGCGGTACCTGCAGACGACCAGTTGGCGGTCGAAGAGCCGGCGGCAGCTGGTGCATTCGTTGTCTTTCCACAGATAACGACACATGTTTCTTGTTTTCGTTTTGGTTTTGGGATAAGTGACTTTTGTCTTGAGCTGTGGGGGAAAGAGGAAAAGGCGGCGTTGGTGTGGAAAATATCAGTCCGAGTCAAATAGAAAGAGGGCTGTTGTGGTAAAGAAGTACTGGTCGTGATCACGAACGACGTCAGCTTCTCAATGGATGGGATTCGGGGGATTTGTGTAATCCAATCTTCGAGACCGGTTCCCAGAGTATATAATCTGATCCCTTTGTACTGCAATCCCCGGGACGTCCAGAAATGCCTTTGAATCATTATTGACACAGGCTGCAACAATGTTCATTCATCAGAGACTTTGATCTAATGTTGAATACAATTCTCGTTGTATGGTTGACAATGAGGTCTTTGTGATATTCGATGAGGTCCAGGCTCTTCGCTACTCGTGTCACCTCACACCTAACCCAAAGACCCTTTTACGCTTGTTCTCACATGTGGTTTCATTAGACATGTCTTCATAAGCCCCCCCCATCCCTTTTCTCCAATTACAAACCAGCCTCAAGCCCGTCCACCCAGGAACACACGTCCCTTCAACTCCTCCACGACGCTGTTGCGCATCCACCACTCCTCGTCCTTATCGTCCTGGGCCTTCTTCCCCTTGACCACAATCTGGTCTCGACGGTCCGCCCACTCGAACAGCATCTTGAGCCCGCACAGCCTCTCCCTGCTCGCCCCGTCCACGCTCCTCTCCAGCGCCAACCGCGCGTCAACCGACGATCCGGAGCTCTCGCCCGCGGCTCCCTCGGAGCTTGCGCTGCGGTCGAGCACCGTGGCGCGCTCCGCGTGCGTGAGGTCGCGGAGGGCGTCGAGGCCGAACAGCCACTCCAGAGGATCGTTCTGTCCGGTGTCCGTGACGTCCGCCAAGGCATCTCTGCCGAGCGCCCGCAGCGTGGACGAGAACGGCGCTTCTTGTGCCGGTCGGCGGCGGAGGTATAGCGACTGGTTTTGCATAAAGGCCTTCATGAGGGACGGGTTCTTTTCGAAGTCCATCTCGAGATCCCAGAAGGCGGGTCCCGCACTCGTCTGGATGCTCGCGATCTCGTTCAGAGGGGGTAGCAAGCACGGCGTCTGCCGTACCACAGCCTCCGTCTCCGTGTCTGCGGCCTCGCCTTTCTGCCGTCTCCGGCGTATTGATATAGGTGCCGACACGGGCTGGCCTGTTGCGACGTCCTTTGTGACCAGGCAGCGGGAGTCTGTTGCCAGGACCCAAAAGTGGCGGAAGGCCTGGAGATGGGAGCGGTTATCCATGACCGATGTCGGAAAGACTGGGTAGAACGCAATCAGGAGCGATGCGATGGCCATGTTGCTCGTGCCAAAGGTTGCCGTTCCGCAGGCGAGGAACAAGGACCCAATGGCGAGGTGAGCGGCGAGGTGGGATCCATATGGCGTTTCCGGATCGTCTCGACCGTGAAGGAGGCGAAGGCGACGCATCACGACGAGGTCGCCGGTGCCAGCCATGACGATTGCCGCGGATAGTGCCAGCACGTCCTGACACATGCGGGCGTTGGAGCGAGCGAGCTCTTCGTCATACATGGGGTGGTCGTTCGGCGGGGGTCGCTGTGTGGCCGGTATGCGAGAAATGCGGATAAAGTTGTCGAGGTAGTGTACAAGAAGATCCCGAACCTTTGTCGACGCGCTGCCCGCATAACGCAGCGCGATCGAGAAGCAGAGACCGGTAATGATGCTGAAGAAGGGGAGGTCGGTGCTCTTCAGCTTCGTCGTGTTGACGAGTTTGTGACGGATGCGGTACGCCTTTGGCAGGCTATTGAGGATCCAGTCAAAGCTGGGCTCGATTTTGCTCCACATGATCAAGTTCTTGGCGACTGTGCGCAAGAGAAGGATATCTGGGCGGATGTAGTCGAACTGTACAATGGATTCCGGCACATCAATCTTCCGGGCGACGACGTGGTCCTCCGACTTCATGAATATCAACGTGAGTGCCATCACAGCGCCGGCCGCGGCGCGGTCTAGCACATGCACCATTTCAACCTTCTTCGTTGCCGTCGCGTTATTGATGAGCTTCTCGGTGAGCTTCATATCGTGGAGACCTCTGAGGTCGTTGCCTTTACCCAGGTTAATAAGGCCCAGTGCGAAACCGGCAGACAAGCGGTAGCATTCGCTACGCAGCGGTTCGTCCTCGTCTTCCTCATCTTCGTGTTGGATCTCGGACATCATGACTTCCGTCATGCGACGGTGTTGGCTATTGCAGTAAAGGAGCCCGATGGCCATGATGCCGGTCGTCTGTGTCAGCGGCGACAGGTTGAGCTCTGCGGCCCCGCGTGGTAGCATGCGCGTAACATGCACGGATATCATGCGCGTGACGAGAGAGTCCATGGTGCCCATGTAGGATGCACCCAGGCCCAGGAGAAGGCCGACCGAGGTCATGGTGTGCTTCGGTGTGAGGTATTTGAAGGCGACCCATTTGGCCATCCCTCTAAGATGACCGTTGAGGCCAAGTGCTAGCAGGAAACCCGCGTGGCGGTTGCTCAGGTCGTGGCCCGGCTTGTTGTAGAGGATCCAAGACGAGTCGATCCCCTTGGCGTCGGGTGATATGGCGAGTCCCGCCGCCACACCCTGGTGGAAAAAGCCCCAACAGACCTTCTCTTCGGTGAACTGCGATTTGTCCACACCAACGGTCACGTTGGCAGGACGCACAATGCAGTTCAGGTTGAATCCCCCGACGTGGGTCTTCTGGGTCAGTAGAGGATAGCGGAGGCTGTAGTACAAGAGGGCACGACCGGCCGGAATGGCGAGGGTGCCAGTAGCGATCCTAGAAACCAATTCCTTTTGTCTTTCGAGATACTCGCTCTCAGTCCAGATTGTCAAAGGCTCGAGACGCACGATACGGGCTCTGTGCGTCGACAGAAGCTGTTGCGCCTCATTGAGACGGCGGTCTTCTCTGAACAAGGCTCGAATGACGGCCTGCCGTTCAGTGCCTTCTCCGTCATCAAAACCAGTATTGTTATATTCTTCAACGGTCTGGCAGATGCTCCGGTAGTCCCAGGTTGCAGCATGAGTAGGAGTCTGCGATTAGTTAGCGGAGAAACGCAGCAGGAGGACGTCCAACTCACAAGAATGTTGGCACCGCTCTTCTCGATCTTCTTGCCTGGGTCCAGTATCATGCTGACGTCCCCGCGGTTAATCAGCTCTAGCAGGTCCTTAGGCCATGACGCCGGCGGACGGGTTTGGCATCGAGTTATGCAGTCCTTCAGGGGTGTGAGCACAGCCTCAGGTAGCGTCTCGAGCACCGCTGTTGTGATGCCGGCGGAGTGCATAGCCTCGACGATGCTGGCTGGTGTGCTCTTTGGGGTGAGCTGTTCGAATAGACGCTTGAACATGACGGTCCTGGGAGTGATCGAAGCCCATCGAGAGTCCTTGGAGGAATCTTGTTCGCTCTTCGTATTCTGTGATTGATAGAGGTTTGCCAGTGTGAGGAAAGGATGATACTGGCTGCTAGAGAAGCATGCCTGGACCCAATGGAAAATATCAAAGTCGACACCAGAAGGCTGTGCCAGGGGAACCTCGAGATGAAGTTCTGCTGACACGTTAGCATCGTAACTTGTAAATCAATTAGGGGCAAACTCACCCGAGTCGTAACGCGGATCCAGCTCTTCCTGGATGCCCAACTCATACGTGGCGACGAAGTCATCCCATCGCAGCCATTTCGCAATCTGACACATGACCACCCTCAACTGTGCGGTTCCTGGAGACGAATACTCTGGTGTCATAATCTCCAGCTTTTGTTCTTCGAGCAGGAGGTGTACCGCGACAAAGATGTTCCAAGCCGCGTTGCCGCGATTCTCGGCACTCCGTTGCATGCCAGTCGGCAGATAGCCATTGGAGCCGACGGCCTTTTCTCCCAATGTGGATGACATATAAGCCCTTGCGTACTGGATATGAGTCGACATGAACTTGGACTCCTGAAGACTTGATGTGGCCGTCGCCTCAGAGTCGTCATCCATCTCCTCGTCCAAAGTCCATTCCCAGCCACGAGTTTGCTGCCAGCCTGGGCATCCCAAGCCGTTGGGTGTCTCATGAAGCTGCAGCGTATGCCAGTCCTCAAGACTCTGGATCGACCCAAAAGACCCAGAATGCTGGCGGCGCTTGCCCCTGGAGGGTTTCGATGGTGTCTTTTTGTTTTCGGACTTGCCCAGTGCTAGGTAGATGGCAAGGAGCTGGACCACAAGGGCGGACCATTCGGCATCGGCAAGTTCAAAGTCTTCGGATCTCAGCCAGATCATCACGTGCCACCAACCGGGGAACATCTTCTCAGCATGAGACGCCGGCAAAATGCTGCGACACGCATCCAACACCTTGCGCACGAGAGGGTTGTGTGGCTGGAGTTGAATTTGAATCTGATGGTGCCTGTCATCCCCATCAACTATGTCGACCACTCCTTTTGCCTTGGAGAACCGAAGCCGTCCGACGTTGCCATTAGAAACTTCGATGACCTCGGATTTGCGATGGCGAACATCCCGGTCAACGACCCGGCCACGGTAATGCAGACTTCTGACATTTTCCAAAGACATGGGCGGGAGGTTGATGGGAGTAATCTGACTCCACGGAGCTTGTATGCTCAGCTCCCGACGCCCCTCGTGGCCTTCTGACAGAATGAGAATCACGGAAATATCTCCGTCAGTTACTTTGCAAGAGTCTATAACGTGATGTGCTCGTCGAATTGCACCACAAGTCAGCCGAACGGGGTCCTCCGCAGAGGTCGCGGTTTTGCCGGGTTTCGGAGGCACAAGGAAACGTGGCCCTCTCTGCAGGTCGATTGTCAAGAGCTGAAGCCTCTTATCCAAGCAGTCCTGAATTCCGATGAGGAGTTCGCCGCGAAGAGGGTCGTCAACGGCAAATTGGGGAGCAGTCAAGATGAAAACCTTGCAGTGGTCGCGAGCGGGCTGTTTCGAGAGCGAATAGCGCACATTGGAGTTGTCGAGGGAAATGGTCTGAATCTTGGTGAACATCACCTCCTGAGCGAGTCCATCAACGACATGATCATCCAATCCCATGTTGTGGAAGCCCTCAAAGTCGCCGCCGGCTCGAAGCTCTTCCAACACGCCGTCGATGGGCGCCTCGAGCAAGCTCCCCAAACTTGGATGGATGGTCTGGTTGTAGTTGAAGGAACCGTATCCACCACTATGTCTAGGTCCTTGACTACCCTTCGACCCCCCAAGAGCCGGATTGTGAGGCTGGTCTGTGAATATGGATCTTTCCTGGGAGGCAGACAGATCGGCACGGGCCAGCATGGAGCTCACACGGCGGGATTGTCTCCTGTTCGCACCAGACTCCTTCTCCAGGTCGAGGGAGGAGACCAAATCCAACGGCTTCTCCAGCTTTTCGACTTTCTCGCTCTTCCTTGATCGTTTTCCGGGGAGGGGAGCACCGAAGCTCTCGCGGAAGTTTGGTTGGATCGGGGTCGAGGCGCCGCTCGCAAAGTTGGGCTGCATGGAGCTTCGGCGGCGTTCAGCTCGGCTCTTGTCCTTCTTAAGGCGGCCGACGAACGGGTCTCCGTTCTTGACATAAGTGACTCTCCACACAGCGTATGTGCTGGCTTCCCGGTTGATCGTGACAGCGAGTGTAAGCGGCTCGGTCGCGTTCGTCTTGGGTGCTCCCATATGTCTGATCTCCTCGATGTGCAGGATTTCTTCAGCAGGATCGAGAAAGCATGGGGAACTCGACGCGCCCTTCTTGCCTACCTCTCGAGCCCCAGCTTCTGGTCGCGTGACGACAAGGCCGAGTTCCTGTAGGGGGTCCATCAGGGACACCAGTCGGGGCCATTTCGAGCCTGGCCTGTCTGTCGGCGCTTCCCACATGTTTTCCAAAGTCGAGCCCAGCCTAAGGGGCAGCGACTTGGGCTTATTGAGTCCTTCAACGGAGAAGACGGTGTGTTGGGAGCTTCGCGGAGAGGTGAGGATCTGAGAGGAGACGAAAGAGTTGGGCGGGACCTTTGGAAACTTCAGAGAGACCGGGGCTTTGCTTTCGCTTCGTTGCTTTCGCTGTATGATGACGCCTCGGGGCGCGGCGCAGGCGGTCTCGACCTCGAATGGCATGTGGACGACATGGCTTGTACCGTCGAGGAAGTATACGTGGGCTTGGTTGGGCAGGAAGACGACCAGAGCTCGGCGGTAGGGCCCGTCCTTGTCGCCATCCTTCTTCTTGTCGTCGCCAGCATTCTTTTCCTTCCTTGTAGAGTTCGGCCCATCATTCGCGGCGGGAAAAGAGGCCAACAGGGCCTGGATGACGGGACCTTCGTGCTTGAAGTTGAACGATTTCTGGAATATTCCGCCGCGGCTCCAGACGACGCGGTGCTTCGTGACTTGGACTTCGTCCTCGATGTCGATGGCGTCGTCGTGCTCGTGCCCGTGCTCGTGATCGGGGTCGGTCGTGATGTCCCATGCCAATGGCGGAATCTCTTGGTGCGATGGCTGATGCAGCCCCAGCGACTTGACGGAAGCCATTGCGCTCCCCCATGCGCAATTGCTCTGTCGAAGTAACGCGAGGTGTCGCGATGTGAAGTGTGTGGAGTTGGTAAGTTAGCTGAGGTATCCGTTGGTGAGGTCCAGTAGGTAGCTGCAGTCTGGCGACGGGTGCTAAGGTACCGTAATGATTTTTGGGGGTGCGTGGGGGAGGGGCACCTAAATCCGTGGCTTTGATTGGAGGGAACTCGCGCCCAAGTAAACAACCCAAGATTTAGGATGTTTCTTGGTATGCAACCCGGTTGTTTCTCTATGCATCTCAGAGTCCTTCACAGAGTATTTTCTTTATGACAGGCGGAGTATTATTGTGAAGTCTGGGAAATGGATTAAGAAAATTGTTTCGTTACATTTGGAGGCAGGAGGCGTGCTCAGTGGCCCACTTGTGCACTGAGACACTACAATTCCTCGCAGCCACAATCAAGAGCATGCGCCGTGGCAAAAAATGAGCTTCATATCCAAAGAAAATCAGGGATGCATCTGATATTAATGAGAATTAATTTTCGGAAGAAAGGCGGCAGCATGGCCATGACTTAGATCCGGTCTGCTTCAGGCTGCGGAGCCGTACATCCAAGCCCTTTATGACATTCCCACCCACTTATGGATGTCGAATCCACGCACCAAGAGACACCGCAAGCGAGCGAGCGAGATTGAGTTGCTTTTCTATTTCGAAAATTGGTATGTTATATATACCCCGCGATAAAAACAGTGAGATTCGAGAACGCCCGCGCCGCATGATGATGCCCCTTAACCTGTCTATCTCCCAAAAACCTTCTTTATCGATGACCGCTTCAAGTGAGTTGTTCATGTGTTTTGGGTGCTCATTCTAGATAATCCCGACGTTCTTCTAAAAAGGGAGAAAACCCGGACTTCGCACCTTGCCCCAAACAAGTCACAGCATTCCGAGTCTCTCCCGGACCCAAATGCCGTGTTCTACTTTATACCCTTTCTACCCATCTCTCATAAAGTACCGCAAGAAAACGTTTCGTTTTGTCCTTTACACGACGTGCTTGACGCCGTTGGTGAGCTTGGAGGCAGCGAGCTGCTCCTGGATAACCTGGTCGAGGCATCCGGCGGCGGCGGCAATGAAGCCGAGGTAAGGTCTCTGCTCAGGATGTCAGCTTCAACAAGAGATTGTACTACGGAGGTGGGAATCTTACGCTAGGGTTGAGGACCTTGGACTGGTACTCGGCGTGGAACTGAGTTCCGACAAAGTACGGGTGGTTCTTGAGCTCGAAAATCTCCATGCGCTCGCCCGTCTCGTCCTTGCCGACAAAGTTGAGGCCAGCCTCAGAGAGCTTCTCGACGTAGGCCGGGTTGGCCTCGTAGCGGTGACGGTGTCTCTCCTCGATGGAGTCGACCTCGCCGTACAGCTTGCGCAGCTTGGACCACTCGCTGCCGGGCTGGAACTCGGTCGGGCGAAGGCCGAGACGCATGGTGCCGCCCAGGTTGTTGCGGTTGAGCTCGGGCATGTAGATGACGACCTTTTCTGACGCCTCGGCGTTGAACTCCTCCGACGTGGCGTTGGGAACGTCGAGGAAATCGCGGGCGTACTGGATGATGGCGGTCTGGAAACCCAGGCAGACGCCGAGGAAGGGGGTGCCGTTCTCACGGGCCCACTTGGACACCATCATCATTCCCTCGGTACCTCTCGTGCCGAAACCGCCAGGGACGATGATGCCGGAGGCGGTGCAGACCGAGTGCCAAGCCTTGTGGTACGTGGCCTGGTCCTCGGACTTGGCCTTGGGCTCGAGGTGCTCGGCGTCGACCCAGATGATGTTGAGCTTCTTGCGCAGGTGCATCGACGAGTGCTCCAGGGACTTGACGACGGAGAGGTAGGCGTCCTGCGACTGGACGTACTTGCCGACGAGGGCGATGTTGAGCTCGCCCTCGTACGGGCGGCTGACGACGGCGGCCCAGGTCTTCCACAGGGCCTCGCCTTCAGCGATGCGGGCGGGGGAGATGGAGAGGGCGTCCAGGTTGACGGCCTTGCGAAGCCAGGGGATGAGGTTCTGCTCACTGAGAAGGAGAGGGACTTGGTAAATGGTGGGCATGTCACGGACCACCAGAACCTGCGGGACGTCGACTTGGCAGAGCAGGGCGATCTTGCGGATCGTGGGCTCCATGAGGGGTTGCTCACAACGGCAGGCGATCTGAGGAAAGGTCAGCGAGGTAGCGATATGAGACAGGAGATGACCTTACCATGTCAGGAACGAGGCCGTAACTGCGAACCGTCTTCACGGCATGCTGTGTTGGCTTCGTCTTCTGCTCGCCGTGGATGGTGGGAACGTAGGAGACGTGGATTTGGATGAAGTTGCCGCTTCCTGCTCTGTGGCGCACTGGACAGGAGTTAGAGACGGATTCATCAAAAGGGAAACGGTGGCAGGGAGAACGAACATTGAGTCAATGCCTCAACGTAGGGCATCTGGTCGGTTATCAGCGAGCGTTAATGGATGGCAACATGCCGCAATTTGCTCCGGATTGACATACGCTCTCAATATCACCAACAGTTCCTCTGTGGAGTTGTCATTAGCTATGGCCTGACAAGGGGCGAGTACCAGTTTTCCAATATGACGCCAAAGTTCATATCATGAGGCTCAAGCCGTCCGGAAACGTTGGGGGATCGGAAGACACTTACCCAAGCTCGATAATGCAGACATCGGGCTCCTCACCCGAGTCATCGGTGGGGATCTTGGCCACACGTTCGATCCAGTCTTGGATTGCGTCGGTAACGTGGGGGACACTGTCCAGATGTCAGAAGACATGATCATGATATCGATTGAGGATTAAGATCGTACACCTGGACCGTCTTGCCGAGGTAGTCGCCGCGACGCTCCTTGTCGATGACGTGGCGGTACACCTTGCCGGTGGTGATGTTGTGCTCGCCCGTCAAGCGGATGGCCAGGTACCGCTCGTAGTTGCCCAGGTCTATCGAGTCTCGGAGTCAGAGACTTGCAATTTGATTGAATGGCGGCCGTAGTCCCCCGGCGTGAAGGGGAAAGAAGTGTCGCTTCTCATAGGAAGTTTACCTACCAAGATCTACCTCCATGCCGTCTTGCAGCTGCTTATGGTCAGCCCTTATCTTCAACAGCTTCTGGAAAATGTGTCCTCCTTTCCAGTTCCCGTGATTTACGGGCCGGTTGAGAGACACTTGTCCACCAAATTAAAATCATGTTGCCAAGGTAGGGTCAATACGAACCACGAAGCATTCGCCGTGCTCGGCCGGGGCCATGAGACCGGCATCGACCTACGTCTCACAATTAGTGATTGAACTTTATACAAGTACTACGGACAATTTAACTCACCGACAGGTAAGGGTCGATCTTGATGCTAGTCACCCTAAGTCCCAGGGTCTTCAGAAGCTGTTATCACTAGTCAGTGATGCTGCCTCATCTACGATTCCCCGCCGCTGCTCGTTGATTCTCATGACCATAACGGTAATATAGAAACCATAAACAAGGGGGCTTCAGGAAGTTCGTCAGAGAACTCACAAGACCCGTGGACGAGGCGATAATGCCCTTGCCCACTCCGGAGATGACACCACCTGAGACGAGAACGTAACGCATGATGGGCAGCTTCAACAAAATCAACAAAGATGTCTCGGTTCTCGATGCGTTTCGTGGGATGGAAATTCGTCGTCGTCGGTGCTTCTCTCTGTCTCACTCTCTGGTTGCTTGGCTATAGGAGAGGGGAGGGGAGGGAAGGAAGAGAGTCAAGACAAAGGCGGGACGCGAACGCGGTCGGAGGTAAAGAAATTTTTGGTTATCGATAACGCATAACAGGAGGGGCGCCGCCCGGTGCCTGCCCGCCCCGGTTGGGACCCCGCGGTTTGGCAGGCGGCACCACCGGTGCACCTGAAAACGGCGTGGACCGTGCGTTCGCGTAAAGTGGCTCTGTCACGTGGTCCTCTCACCGAATTCTGCGTTGGCCTCACCTTGAGAGACGAGCAGTGAAAGCGTACTGGAATTTAGTTGTCCAAAGTTTTCAAGCTCGGGTTTTTGTTTCTAATACTCATTTTCTTTCTCGAACTGCCAGAATATGTTGCATCGTTTAGGATCTAACTTAACAGAGTCGCTTGAGAGGTTGCCGACGAAAAACTTTAGCTCTCACCGAACTCTCACCTGGCTCACCGAAACTCAGCTTTGGACTGTGAGAGGGACAATGAAATAGGATCTTTAAGAGTTTGTAAACATGGACATGATACTTTCAAATTCTAATAAGTCCATTAGAACGGCAGCTTGAAGGAAAAGAACTGTACCTAAGTCGTGCAGCCGCGCCTTCAAGGTGCAAGGTGGATTTTTCGTAATGCGGAATTCGAGCCTAGGATCATCAAACTCAACTTTCAGAATTATATGTTCATCAGGTCTTTTTGGGGTAGGATTCCAGCGAGCCGCCATTTTGACCACCAGTACTGCCCGCATTTAAAATTCGGTTGAGATGAAATGCCAACTCAAGTGATGAAGCGAGTGACTCCAACCGAACCTCTCTGAGGTAAAGAAGATAGGGGAAGGTTAGTACGGAGAGATCATCGACAGGTGCTGAGATTTAGTGTTGAAGCTGTATGGTTGATATGCAACCTTAAAAACTCAATGTCACTTGATGTTTTGATAACTGATAAGAAAAGCCGTCACTCAGAATATCCCTTTTTCTCTCTTTTTGTTTTCTCCTCAATCTGTCTTCTCTGTAGCTTGCAATTCGCCAGAATTTGGCATTTGGCCCTGATCTCCTCTGGAAATGTGCTGAAGCGTGACAGGCGGGCGCAGCTGGGGCCATCTGCAGCTCATTAAACGCGTTGTGGGGCTTTCTAGGCGGGAAGTCGCGTCATGACCTCACGCAGAAAGTCCGGCGCGCGTGAAGCTCGTGCTCGACTTTCCTCGTCGACCACATCTTTCGAACTGCTGCCTATTGACTCTTCGCAACTCCTCCCTTTGCACAGTCCTCCGAAGACTTTCTCACATTCGCACGAAGATCTCTGTCTTCAATCTCAAGAGTGCCGAATTGACTTTGAAGCCCCGCAACAGCGACGCAAGATGGGTATCAAACAGCTCTACCAGATCATCAAGGAGGAGGCGCCCAATGCCATCAAGGAGGGCGATATCAAGGCGCACTTTGGCCGCAAGGTCGCCATTGTAAGTAGCACCGGTGTCTACCTCCGTCATCAGCGCTGACATGCCACAGGATGCGTACGTTTCTCAGTGACGAACCACGTCGCATCTGCTAACCCTTCTCCAGGTCCATGAGCATCTACTCCTTCCTCATCGCCGTGCGATCCGATGGCCAGCAACTGATGAACGAGAGCGGCGAGACGACATCACACCTCATGGGTCTCTTCTACCGCACCCTGCGCATGGTCGACAACGGAATCAAGCCCCTCTATGTCTTCGACGGTGCCCCACCTAAGCTCAAGTCGGGCGAGCTGGCGAAGCGATTCCAGAGAAAGCAGGAGGCCAATGAGAATCTGGAGGAGGCCAAGGAGACGGGTACTGCTGAGGACATTGAGAAGTTCTCCCGACGTACGGTTCGCGTCACCCGCGAGCACAACGCCGAGTGCCAGAGGCTGCTGAAGCTCATGGGCATTCCCTTCATCGTCGCCCCAACGGAAGCCGAGGCCCAGTGCGCTGTTCTTGCACGCGCGGGCAAGGTCTACGCCGCTGCCAGTGAGGACATGGACACCCTCACGTTCGATACTCCCATCCTCCTCCGCCACTTGACGTTCAGTGAGCAGCGCAAGGAACCTATCCAGGAGGTTCACGTTGAAAAGGTCTTGGAGGGTCTCGGTATGGACCGCAAGCAGGTGCGTATCCCTTGGCTCGTCTAGCTTTCGTCTACTGACCTGTCGTTTACAGTTTGTCGATCTCTGCATTCTCCTCGGTTGCGATTACCTCGACCCCATCCCCAAGATCGGCCCTACGACGGCGCTCAAGCTCATCCGCGAACACGGCACACTGGAAAAGTTGGTCGAGGCCATCAACGAGGACCCTAAGCACAAGTACACGATCCCCGATGACTGGCCGTACCAGGACGCCCGTGAACTCTTCTTCAACCCCGACGTGAAGCCGGCCGACGACCCGCTCTGCGACTTCAAGTGGGAAAAGCCCGATATGGAGGGCCTCGTGCAGTTCCTCGTCACAGAGAAGGGCTTTTCCGAGGACCGCGTCCGTTCGGCCGGTGCTAGATTGGAGAAGAACCTCAAGAGCAGTCAGCAGGTTCGGCTCGATGGCTTCTTCAAGGTGATCCCCAAGACGGAGGAGGAGAAGGCGACGGCGAAGCGCAAGCTCGACGCCAAGAACGAGGAGAAGAAGAAGAAACAGAAGCTTGAGAAGAAGGAGAAGGCTGCTGCCAAGGCGAAGCCTCGTGGAGCTTAGATGGGTATCGGCTGGTGCTTCTGGGGGAGTGTCATATTTCTTGGTGCGGGTGGCTTTCATACAGACCGTCTGTTAAAGACGGCACGACAAAAGTGAGGGCGGGACGGACGATACCTGAAATGGATTGAGCAGATCACGGCGTTAGGGGGTCGACGGGCGACCATTTGCTATTTCGATGGGAGGGAATTTGTACCAGCCACATGGTGTACTTGCTGTTTAGTGAGGAGAAATCACGAAATGGAGACATTAAAATATGCCGCCTCAAGACCGACTATAGCGTCGTTGACCGGCTCACCGCGACACGGCCGGCGTTGGGTCAAAGAACGGTCAGTGACAGCCAACCTCCCCGGCCTCCCAAGATCACCCACTCCAGCCCAACTCACGTGCTTCATACGGGGTAATCTTTCGGCATGCGACGCTGATTTCTCGCCAATCCATTGTTGTCCTCCACCTTGTTGACGGGACAGATACTGCGGTATGGCTGCATGAAGGCCGTGGAGGCGTTACCTTTCCGGGAGAGTGTCGCCGTGCCACGGGCAGCAAAACACGGGGTCGGCAAAGAGTGGGTCCGCATGACCATCTGCCTGCTTTCGATTGGACCAGAGAGACGAATAAATAAAAAAGATGCCGAGGTACGGCTCCACCTTGGAGGAAGCGCAGGAAGGTCAGTGGCCAACCAGCGGTCAGCAGAAACCTCAAGGGAAAAAGGAGCTTCGATGACATCAGCAAAAACAAGCCCGAAACAGAGAATTGAATCACATGCGTCGCCCGGTCGCACAGCAAAAACACCACAGAGTACGAATACCACCTAACGTAAAGGAAATTTCAATGGCACTGACTGGTCAGAATGGAACAGATGCAGGAGGAGGTGCACATGATGCGAGTTAGCGCGGAATCCAATCGTCAACCACGGGGATAGCGAAAGGCTACTGACTGTCCATCCCCCCAGCCTCCGGATGTCAATGTCAGTGTCTGCCACTGAGAAGCCACTGATTAGCGACTGACCGAGGGATCGTTCAGCACGTTTCCCCACACAACTGGCCCCCCGAGATGCCGCTTGCTGCATGCTGGAGGTGGTAAAGATTGTGGGGGCCACGGGGTAAACCAGCCTGGGAGCGCCATGTCTTTGACGATGACCTGATGTACCTCCCCCGCTCCGAAAGGGTGGGAAGATACTTTTCCTTCAAACAACATGCATCTGGGTGCGGCTGTGTCCGCCTTGCTGGACTGGACTCGCACCTTGGAAGCTTGACCGCAAGCATGTGATCGTCTGGATCAGCCCAAGGCCCAAATCCCATTGCCGACCTTGGCCGTCGCGACTCGTTCTTTAAACACTTTGTCCCCTGCCAACGCACACACGACTCGGCGCCGTTGTCCTTAAACATCATTACTCCCCCCTCGCCATCTTTCTTCCCTTGTCTTTGAAAGGAACCTTGTCTTCTTCTCCTTACCTGTTCAGATACCCCATCATCGTTGTCATCAATCCCATCATCCGAGACGACATCTTCCACAGCCATCATGTCCAAGACCTTCTCGACCAGCGACGTCGCGTCGCACAACAAGCCCGAGGACTTGTACATCATCGTCGACGGCGACGTCTACGACCTCACCAAGTTCCAGGACGACCACCCTGGTGCGTTGTGCTTCTGGATTTCTCTCCCGGTGACATTGACTAATCGTACCTCCAGGTGGCAAGAAGATTCTCCAGCGCGTTGCCGGCAAGGACGCTTCCAAGCAGTTCTGGAAGTACCACAATGAGGGTATCCTGAAGAAGTACCAGGCCAAGCTGCAGGTCGGCTCGCTCGACTCCAAGCCCAAGGTCGCCGAGCCTTCCGCCGCCGTCGCCGCCCCCCAGCCCGCAAAGGCTGCCGAGAAGAAGGACATCGCCAAGAGCACCGAGGAGTCCGAGCCCCTGGACCCCTTTGGCGACATGATCCCCTACGCCGACCCCAGTTGGTACCACGCAGTAAGTGCAGCTCAGCATATGTTTGTTTGTTGGCGACGTCTGACACCGTGAAGCACCACTCCCCCTACTACAACGAGACGCACGCCGCTCTCCGCGCCGAGGTCCGCGAGTGGATGACCAACAACATCGACCCCTACGTGACCGAGTGGGACGAGAAGAAGGAGGTCGACCCCGCGATCTACAAGCAGATGGGCGAGCGCGGCTACCTGGCCGGTCTGCTGGGTGTCCACTACCCCACGCAGTACACCAAGAACACCGTCGCCTCGGTACATCCCGAGAACTGGGACCTCTTCCACGAGATGCTCCTGACCGACGAGCTGTCGCGTTCCGCCTCTGGCGGTTTCGTCTGGAACGTTATCGGCGGCTTCGGTATCGGATGCCCGCCTCTGGTCAAATTCGGCCAGAAGAGCCTCGTCGACCGTATCCTGCCTGGCATCCTCAACGGCGACAAGCGCATCTGCTTGGCCATCACCGAGCCCGATGCCGGTTCCGATGTCGCCAACCTGACTTGCGAGGCTAAGCTGAGCGAGGATGGCAAGCACTTCATCGTCAACGGTGAGAAGAAGTGGATTACCAACGGTATCTGGTGTGACTACTTCACAACCGCCGTCCGCACTGGCGGCCCTGGCATGAACGGTGTCAGCTTGCTGCTCATCGAGAGAGGCCCCGGTGTCACGACAAGACGTATGGATTGCCAGGGTGTCTGGTCTTCCGGTACCACCTACATCACCTTTGAGGATGTAAAGGTGCCCGTCGAGAACGTCCTCGGCAAGAAGAACCAGGGTTTCAGAGGTATGTGTGCCCCATTTGCTTGTTACCGAGAGACCGTACTAACGCACCCTAGTCATCATGACCAACTTCAACCACGAGCGTATCGGCATCATCATCCAGTGCCTCCGCTTCTCCCGTGTGTGCTACGAGGAGTCCGTCAAGTACGCCAACAAGCGCCGCACTTTCGGCAAGAAGCTCATCGAGCACCCCGTCATCCGTCTCAAGCTCGCCCATATGGCGCGCCAGATCGAGGCGTCGTACAACTGGCTGGAGAACGTCGTCTACCAGTGCGAGAAGATGGGCGAGACCGAGGCCATGCTCAAGCTCGGTGGCGCCATCGCCTCCCTCAAGGCCCAGAGCACAGTCACCTTTGAGTTCTGCGCCCGCGAGGCGTCCCAGATCTTTGGCGGTCTGTCGTACTCCCGCGGTGGCCAGGGCGGCAAGGTCGAGAGGCTGTATCGTGACGTGCGTGCCTACGCGATCCCCGGTGGTTCCGAGGAGATCATGCTCGACCTCAGCATCAGGCAGAGCATGCGCGTGCACAAGGCGTTGGGTATGAAGCTGTAATGTGAGCTGTTGAAATGTAGGGGAGGGTCGAGACTATCATGTCATGTATCAATAGACACCTTGGATATTTTCTTTGTAGGGCGTTTTGCACGGAGGCAAAACTGGGTTCTGAGTCTAGATGAATACACGGCTCGCTGATTTGACATTTCATCTATCTGACTGCCTTCTGAAGACGAATAGTATGATATGATGAGACTGGAGCTAATTTCATTGAACCCAACCTGGAATAACACCAGCGCTCAGGGGAGGCTCGAGTGGTCGGGTGGCCATGTCAATCAGCCACAGTCGGACCTGTGGCTGGAATACAGGTGTCGGGTTGGCGGGGTCATCGTTTGCAGCCAATGTCAACAAAGTCACCACGCATTTTCACGAAACTGCATGCTACTGCAATCACTTCCGACTTTCATTTCCGAATTGTCCGATGAGGAAGGATGTACTGCAGTTGCGATTGATCACGCGCCCTGAATCTGCCAAGTCCCGTCTCTTCATCGGCGACATGGAAGGATTCCCTGAGCCCGTCTCCAGAACTACCTGCAATCAGACCGGAATGCTAACATATTCCAAAGGGGATGAGATTTTCGAGATAAGGAATCTGCCGGCAACGGCTGGGCTCCAACCACCTTACTCGACTGCTGTCCGGCCAGCCGTATTTTTGCAGTGCACCGCAATCACACTCACCTCGAATGTCTCATTCTAAATCCAACGCGAATGCCGATCGATACGACATTCCTTCGCAAGCCCCATCTGTTATCGCGCGATGTCTTCAAAAAGCCGGTTTTCGCGTCCGGATCCGACGACTTGCTTGCCAAGAACGAGCGTTCTCTTACGGATTCTTTTCCCACGCGATCCCAACCGGACGTACCTGTAGAGTTTCCGTTCCCCTCGTGTGCTTCTCGTGGTTTCCTGCCAAAAATACACCTTGCTATCCCAATCCAGGAAAATCATCGTTCGCCGCATCCACCGTGGCGCCCGCCAAAACGGTCCGAAGTGGCAGAGCGCACGCGGAGATCACGACATGTCGTATCCGTTTTCATTTTGTTCTCGCAATTTCGTGCATCGCGATGCCTTTCCCTCCATCCCCATGCTACCGTTCCCGGACTGACTCCCCAAAAGATGAAGAATCGCTGCGATGACCAACGGCTATATCAGACTCCTTCGGGCCTGCCCTTCAATCCCGTTTTCTCATCATCACCACACTCACAACTTCAAAGCAACTACAACAAAGATAACTCTCACTTGACCAGTCTCTCGTTCCAGGAACACACCAAGTCCCCCCCACCTTCGCTGCAATGGCCCCCCGCCTCCTCCTCGCCGCTGGCGCCGCCGCTCTCATAGCCGGTGCGAACGCCCAGTCCAACACCACCACCACGACCCTGACCCAGGCCAGCGTCTCCACCGCAACGCTGCCCGGCACGGACACCACCGTGACCATCGGCAGCACCTCCACTCTGAGCTCCACTATTAGCCCCACTTCGGCCGTCGACCCCGGCGTCTCGTCGTCTTCGGCGGTCTCCGTCCCCGGAACCGACACCGTCACCGTCTCGGCTCCCACGAGCACGAGCACAACGCTTCTCACCGGCACCGACGTCTCCAGCGCGACCTCCGTCTCCGTCTCCGTCGACACCTCCATCCCCTCCCTGACGCTTCCCCCGGCCCAAAACACAACCCTCCCCGTGCCGCCCGTGGACCCCAACCAGTCCTTCATCAGCACGACCGTCGTCTTCGGCAACCTCACCACCGTGATCCCCTTCGTCCCCATCCCGCCGACCCCGCCCCCAATCTCTCCCCCCTTCAACAACGGCACCGGAAACCCGACAATCACCCTCCCCCCGCCCCCCGTCGTCACGGTCCCGCCCCCGACCACGACCACAACCTGCAACTACAACGGCACCTGCACGACAATCACCCTCCCGCCCTGCGTCACCGTCACGACCTGCCTCGCCAACGGCGCCTGCGTGCCCCTCACCACGATAACCTACCCTCTCACCCCGGTCCCGCCCGTCGTCACCAGCCCGGTCCCGATCCCGGCCCCGCCCCCCTTCGTGACGACGTACACCCGCTGCAGGGGCAACGGCACCGCCACCGCCTGCTCGACCCTGACGCGCGTCTATCCCTCTCCCCCGACCGTGACCACCGGCCAGACGACCCGCACGCGCACCTTCCGCACCTGCGACCCCAGCTGCCGCATCGCGACCACCACGCAGACGGCGAGTTTCTCGCGCGTCGTGCTCCCGCCTCCGATCTGGACTACCAGGGGCGTCTCCGGGGTTCCCTCCGGCCGACCTTCTTCTGTCCCTGGTGTCCCCCAGCAGCCGAGCGTTCCCGGCGTGTCGAGGCCTCCTACGCAGCCTACTCAGCCCAGTCAGCCTTCTCAACCTGGTCAACCCCCCGTCCAGCCCAGTGTTCCCGGTGTCTCGAGACCGGTTGGTCAGCCGAGTCAGCCGGGCCAGCCTCCCGCTCAGCCTACTCAGCCCGGCCAGCCTCCCGTCCAGCCGTCTCAACCTGGTCAACCTCCCGTCCAGCCCAGTGTCCCTGGTGTCTCGAGACCTACTACCCAGCCCAGCCAGCCCGGCCAGCCTCCTGCGCAGCCGAGTGTTCCGGGAACTCCTCCTTCTAACCCGCCGTCTAACCCTCCTTCCAACCCTCCTTCGAATCCTCCTTCGAACCCCCCTTCCAACCCTCCTTCCAACCCACCCGCCAATCCTCCCCAGAATCCTCCCCAGAATCCTCCTCAACAACCGGCAACGACCTCAACCCGCCCGGTCACTCCCGGCACCACACCGACCCAGCCGACAACTCCCCCGCCCATCGTCACCGCCGGCGCGGAGACCCTGCGCGCCGACGTGCGCTCGCTGCTCGGTCTCGTCGGTGCCGTCGCCGTCGGCATGGTCATCTACTAAGACACAGCGGCCAGTACCTCAAACATTAAGAGGAAGAACTGCAAAGAAAACAAAAATAAAAAATGAAATAAAAGAAGAGAAACGTTTCCATTGTCGGCCTCCTAGATCACGGCCATAAAAAAGAAGAAGATAGACTGGGTGTTTGGACTAGAGTCGGAATGTAGCATGTAATGAATAATATTAATGATAATATCCATCTTACTTTGACTTGGAAAACAAGCAGAGTGTGATTTCCAAATCCCACCTGGTGACATTGTCAAGCTCCTTACCCGTCTGAAAAGAGTCTGGTCACAGAGCTTGACCTGATCTGGTAGAATTACTTTTTCAAGAAAACACCGACGGGGACGGCGGGATGAACCCCTCTTGATGATGTAGTGCGGACGTTTTTCTCATTCGTCAATGCTGACTGCTCCTACGAGATCAACAAAACTCTCGCTCCCGGATCGGCAGAATGGAAATCCTGCGGCACTCTCTTCCGACAGCAGAAAACACTTGATAAACGACACGAATGCCCGATCAAAATCAACCCAAACCCCGTCTCATATCGAACCACGCCGTTCCCATTGATTCATATCACCACACCCAGCATCATCACAAGCACTCCCCAAAAACATGGTCACCCTCAAAGTAACCAAAGGCAAAGTCCCCTTCCCCCACCCCTCCCTCCCCGCGAACTCAAACCCGCAAACATCCTACCTCATCCTCGGCGACCTCTCCGCCGGCGGCACGCCCCTCGTCGCACTCCACGGCGGGCCCGGCATCCCGCACGTCTACCTCCTCCCGCTCCTCAAACACTACCACAGACGCACCAAGACGCCCGTCCTGCTCTACGACCAGATCGGCTGCGGCGCCTCCACGCGCTACCCGGCCACCCGCGGCGACGAGTCCCTCTGGACCGTCGCGCTCTTCGTCGCCGAGCTCGAGAACCTGCTCGCGCGCCTCGGCGTCGGGCGGTTCGACCTCTACGGGCACTCGTGGGGCGGCATGCTCGCGGCGGTCGTCGCGACGGCGTCCGCCTCGCCCGCGCTGGCGCCGCGGGTCCGGAGGCTGGTGTTGGGCAGCGCGCCGGCGAGTCTGCGGCTCTGGGAGGCGGCGCAGCGGGAGTGGTTGCGGGAGATGCCGGGGGCGGTGAGGGAGGCGATTGAGAGGGCGGAGGAGAGCGGGGAGTACGAGTCGGAGGAGTATCAGAATGCGGTGATGGAGTATTACAAGGTGCACATGTGTAACATCTGGCCTTTTCCCGCGGTGGTGGCGGAGGCCTTTGAGGAGCTGGAGAAGGATTCGACGGTGTACGAGACCATGAACGGGCCGAGCGAGATTACGATTATTGGGAACTTGAAAAGTGAGTTGGTGCTCTGCTTGATTGATGGTGCGAAATACGGCTTGCTGACTCGCTGGTGAAGCGTATGATTGGGTTGAGAGGTGCCGGGAGATCGAGGCCCCGACTTTGATAGTCCACGGAGAGGTTGACGAGGCGTCGGAGTTGGTGGTCCAACCTTGGGCGCGGAACATAGCGGACTCGCAGCTGAAGATGATTGAGAAGGGGACTCATATGGTTCACTTGGAGCAGCTTGAGAAGTATTCCTCGATCTTGGAGAGCTTTCTTCAGGGTGAGTGATCAACTGCGGTGGTGGTCTTGACGTTCCTCCTGGACCCGATCATCTTCAACATGCCGTCCTAGGCTCAAGATATAAGGATCAAGTTTCTAATGAATTCGATTATACATGAAAAGACTGGGAACTTCTCATACCCTCTAACGATAAGTTCGCTCATATTCAGCACCGCGATCAAACCTTAACACACGTATCTAAAACTCTTCTTCTCCCAATCCGTGAGATCTTCCATGCTTTCTTCGACAGACAAGCTTCCCGGGATGACCTCGCCATACGCCTTGTCTCTTCTCCGGTTCTCATATTTAACTCCGATATAATACACACCCATTAGCACCACCGCACTGCTCTCGAATCCCAGAATGCTATTGTATCCAGTCGCATAGTGAGGTGCCTCGCTGGCACGAAACGTCTGCGGCGCAATGATGTTCGCCACGCAATAGGCCAAAAACACCATCGCATTAACCGTCACCTTCTTCGTGTGCCCACTCGTATTCGCCATTGGCAAACTCAGCGCGACAGCGTAGGGGCCCCAAAAGAAGTAGAAGAAGTAGTACGCTGTTAGAAGACCGGCCTTGTTGGAGGACGGGAGTTCGCGTATGACGATGCTGCATACGAGAGGCACGATGCAGCAGACCGCGGCCGAGATGCACCGGGTGTCTTTGATGTATCGGGGAGGTACCGTGGCGAGGATGGAAGAGAGGGCTTGGATGACGCCAGTGGGCATGCCGAGAAGGACGGTCTGGAGCGGGCCGAAGCCGAAGCTGGATACGATTTGGGCGGAGAAGGTGTTGAGGCCGCCGTTGGATACGTTCATGCAGAGGAAGAATAGGCACACGACCCAGGATTTCCAGTCGATGAGGGCCTCGCGGACTTGATACCACTTGAACTCCTGTAGAAGGGTTAGTACGTTGTATAGTGTTGGCTGATATTCACACCGACCTTATTCTCAATGCCAGTGTTGTCGTCCAGCTTCCGGCGTACCGCGATGTATGCCTCCTTTCCTGACAAGAACCCGCCTTCCTCGGGTCTATCCGGGAAGAACAGGAACATGAGCACAGCAAAGATGAAACTGATGCCACCGAGGACAATGAAGAGCAAACGCCATGAAGCTATGGCCAGAGTACTATTCCCAATTCCGTACGAGATGAGCCCCACGTACACCTGGCAGTGGTTAGCCCTATCCTCACGGACAAGTCAACAGCTTCGACATACCGACGCGACAGTCGAACTCCATATAGCCACACGGAGTGGCTGCTCGTTCTTCCGCCACCACATCACGGTGATCAGCGTCAGTCCAGGTAGCGCCGGCGCCTCGCACATGCCCATGAAGAACCGCAGCGCCATCAGACCGGCGGCGTTGTGAGTGACTGCCATGAGCAGCGTCGTAACGGACCAGCCGATGGCCGTAATTGCGAGAAACTTGCCGACTGGAAACCGTGCCATCAGATGTACAGCTGGGAACTCGGCTACGAGGTAGCCGAAGTAGAAGATGGAGCCGACCCAGCTGTACTGCTGGCCGACCAGATTATTGTCTTTCAACATGCCGTAGAGAGCTGCGTTTGAGATGATGACTTTCTAACGTTCCATTAATTAGCATATTTCAACGTATTCTTTGATTATGGTGTTATGAGAGATGTCTTACATCAACCGCAGATAGAACGGCGTAGCCCCAGAGAAACGGCATGATGCGCCAGTCTATCTTGCGGACTAGCCTCTTGACATCGTCGGTATCGTAATCGAAATGCTCCTCTACCGTACCCGTGATTTGCGACTTGGAATCTTCCTTGACGTCGTCGTGGCCCTCATGGAAGGACCCTGAAGCAGGGCGGTTGGTCATGTTCGCTACCGTTGGAATCCCAAGTTACGACTTTGGCAAGAGAATCGGCTGATGAGGTGGTTTGGCTGGACGTTTCTGGTCCCGGAAGCGGGTGGGCTTTTGGTAGATATCAGATCCACTGTATTGCTGCAAGTGCAGAGAAGCGGACTCTGGGACTCTGGGGTTTATTCCCGGCGAAAACTGAATTATCGATGCTTATCTGGGCCGTGATGCAGGCCGTAGTGAGAGTCGGACACTAGTCAATAAAGTCCGCTTCTCTGCAGGGATATGCCCACAAGGATACTATGGGCAAGCTTGCCCCATCAGTCGGACAAGAAGTCGTAGAGACGATGATGAGTCGAGATCGAGAGTCGGACTTCAAGTTTTGCTTTTAGATTGAAGAGTTGTCGAGGTCCGGAACTTCGATCCCTATCAAATTATTTTTATTTGTGGCCTATCAATGCAGACGGACAGCTGGATAAATGTTCATACACAATCTTGGTCCAGGAGGCCTTTTTCACCCAAGAATTTGCATCGTATGATTCTAGTACTCATGAAACAATCAGAGCATATCTGGCGCTAAATGTAGACCTAATGATAAAATGACGCTGGCAGTAAGGATGAAATCAAGGTTGACGATAGTACTACTGATGATGACGATAGAGGCGACAGAGACAACGACACCAACAACGCTGAAAATTATATCGATAATAGTGTATTAACTTCATTTTTCCCGATGGATGCCTGTGTTCAGCCTGGAAAATATTGATAGATTAAGATACATGTTCATGCTCATTGTGCTCATACTGAATCCACTGTGTCTCCTCTACCGATGGAGATGTAAACGGGACCCGGCCCTTCCGCATGGTTTTAAGCATGTTTAGTACTTTTTGTTGCACCTTCAAGTCCTCCAAATCAGTAATCAGCAGTTGCAAGGTCGCCGATTGAGGGGGCGAGATTGACCAACACTGAGAAGGGTCGCCGAACTCGACAACAGGCACGGCCTCCATCAGCAACTCGAAAACGTCACGGAAGACTTGTGCAGAGCTCCACTTGCTTGCGAAGTCGACGAGAGTCGCAAGACAGGCAAACAAGCCTTGGCAAACTGGGCGGCGGTCGTAAAGTGTCATTTGCTGGTGAGTGGGCGTTGCCCATAGACAGTAGACTACGCAGACGCCGGCTTGGAATTGGTGAAGAAGCTAGATGGTGTTAGCGAATGATGTGTGTGGCCTCGAGATCAACATACCGCAGTCCAAGTGTAACATGTTGTGTGATCTCTGACACGGAATCTTCGGAACGAAACAAGAACAGAGCAAGCTGCAGTCACGAGGTGCCTCGAGTCGCCTCCTCTTATTGCCAAATATGGGTTCGGGAATAACGAAATGGCCGTGTAGTTCGCCAACTTTTGTAACCAACCACTAGATTTGAACTTTCTTCGATGCTCTGCAGAGTCGGAAAGTGAGTCAATATCGTGGATCCAGCGATCCAAGTCGTGCCGCGGCCACGAGCGCCACAGGTTAGGAACAGGATGACCTTGTTTTTGCGCATCATGCTCCAGCTTCCTTGTAATCTTCAGAATACGATACTGAATACGGCGAAGTTGGAACACATGTTCTTCCAGGGCGACGTCAGCAGGCGAGGGCGTGGCTGAGTTGAACTCGAAAGGATCGTAGAGTTGCAAGTCCCCGGAACACACGGAACCGTCTGGCTCTGATATACCATCTTCATCCACTGATGAGTTCTCAAGGCAAAGACTATGTTCCATCGTGTTGGAAATCAGGATGTCTATCACGAGACACGTCCTTGTGACCATTTTCCGAACGACATCGTCAATGCCATGCTGCTGGGCTAGAGGAGATTTCCTCCGTGATCTTTGGTATGCGAGGTCGGAGAGTGCGCAATTCTTGACCGATTCCGAGGCGCAATCGAAAAGATCGCGAACGGAATCGAGATGCATTGCATGTACCGTCAGCAGTAGAGAAGACTGTGTCCGCAGAACAGGGGATGAGTCCTGTATCTCATACGACCTGTATTTTGCCATTGCGCGTTGATATGATGCCCTAGACAGGTCCAGGTGTTCGGATGAGGGAGTTGACCCATGAACTAGCAGAGCACCAATAGAAAGCACCATGTCCACGAAGAAGGTCTGCGAGTCTGGCGAGTCCACTTGTCTCGCAGGGCCAGACCAATACTTCCACCAGCCTTCCCACTGCTGGCTGTGTAGAAATGGCCACATGGGATGAGCACTTGTGAAATATTCTTTTGCATAGCGACCAGCCACTGACAGAGATAAGTAAGACTCGGTCAACCGTTCTGTTTGGATGGCAAGTTGAAGAGAAGGTGTCCTCGGTTCTGGATCCTGAACGTCGTTGGCCTCCAACGCCGGTTGCTCCACGTGAGACTGATTCGAGTGACGGTGTCGAGTAGGGCTTTCGAAAGGTGAGAGAGCTCTGCAGTCCAACGCATCAAGATCAAAGTTGACGCCGGCTTCATCAACCGCCCCGATCATCCAGTCCGTGGTAGCTACTGGGTCTGCATCAGGCAGCCTGGAAGGAGAATCAGGCCCGACGGCATCAATTGGTACATCGGAAAGCCTGCCCAAGAGATTCAATGGATGTACGGTCTCATGTGTCGTCATTTCTATCGAGGTTGGGGTATCGATAGGTCTCGTTCTTGCATGTGGGCCACTTAGAAAATGGTCACCGGCAATCGATGGGTTTGACTGTCGGAGGCGTGTTTCGAGCGTTGCGATGTGTTCTTCCAGGAGATGAACGTAGCTAACGACCGGTTGTGATGAGAATCCATTGCCCTACAGGTCAAATGGGAGATTGCTTACCCTGCTGGGAGTGTGGTCATGGCAGACTTCTTAGGTGCAAGTGGCACACATTCTAGATTCGAAACCAAGTCAATTTCTACCCTTCTTCTTGATAGGACTGGCTCAGAATCTCACCTGCACCGGATCTGGCGCATTCACCGCATAGAGGGCGGCGTTTGTCGCACTGGTACTTGGTCAACTCGAGAGCCAAAATTGCTTATCGACGTGGTCTTCTGACCTTCTTCTTACGCCGACGACATCGACAACAAGCGATCTCACGCTGAGCGCGTAGCCATGGGATACTATACAATGGTTGGCTCATTTCAACTGCATAGTTCTGCGATGCAGCGCAGTTCAAGAGGATGAAAGAACATAGCTCTCGTGCGAATGTCTCTCGTTGGCGCCGGCCGACCTCCGCTCCCGATATCCCGATTGGGATACGCATCCGCTCCGGATGGATCCCTTGTCTTGTCTTATCTCGGCATTGTCCCGCTGTTATCAACGTCGGCCCCATAGCGGACTTTATGCGCCATGTCCGCTGGGCCGATTTGAGGCCGATTCTTGAAGTATCCCCTCACATTATTAATGTCTGTTGGGTACAATTCTGTTACTTCGCAGTCATCCTGGCCGTCGTCATTCCCGCTCAGCTAGACCTTAACGGAACAGAGACAACACCCCGAAACGCACCATGACGGTCGTCACCCCACGCCGCAGATTGCGGATTGCGGTTCTTTGCTGCTTCCCTATTCCCGAAAACATTGCGAAAGAGAGGGGTCAATTCGACGACATCTTCGCCAGCTGGATTCTTGCTTCTGTCAACGCACACAACGCCAAGAAGCCGAACCGGAACGACCAAGTTGTTGCCGAGGTTACGGGCTTCGACGTTATTCACAAGGACCAGTATCCAACCCAAGTGAACGATTTTGATGCCCTCATCGTCACGGGGTCCGTTGCTTCGGCATATGATGATGAGCCGTGGATTCATAAACTAGCCGCTTTTCTCCGAGGTACGTTTCCACTTTGCCGAACCCCGGTTCGATAAAACTAACTAGCCATAGACGTTTATGAGAACTCCCCGACTGTGAAGATCTTTGGAGGCTGTTTCGGTCACCAACTTATCGGGCAAGCCTTCTTGGCTGGTCATGGTGCTCGCGTGGTGAAGAACCCCAAGGGTTGGGAAATTGGTGTGCATCAGGTGTCCCTGACGGAGAACTTTGCATCCCATTTCCCTTGTCTCAAAGGCCGCAGAGATATCTCATATCAATTTCTTCACCAAGATGTAGTGCAACTGGATGGGCCACTACCTCAAGATTGGGTGCAGATGGGCACATCACCCTTATGCGATGTTCATGGATTCTTGGTTCCTGGCCGGCTGTTAACCTATCAAGGACACCCGGAATTTGACTCGTTCATTAACGAATTGAGTACTTTGGCGGTGCAAAAAGCTGGCACGGGGCTTGTATCCGATGAGAAGAAGACGGAAGAGTATCTTAGCCTTGTCCGCCAAGATGATACGAGGTTATTAGCTGGAGAAATGGCGATCCAATTTTTCCTGTCCTAGCGGCGATAGAATAGAGAATAGAATGGTGCCAAGAAGAGAGTTATCTTTTGAGGTATTCAATTGACAAATATACTACGTTGAAGGCAAGGCTAATCTTGTGCACCCGAGACTGATTCAGACTCAAGGAGAGAGAACAGTTTACCCTATTCGTTGCTCTCACACTTACACCTACAACAGCACCTCACCGCATGCCAGCTTTCAATGCGAGAGAGAATTTGATACAATATGGAGATCACAGTATGTATACACCTCGCTAGTCATGCTATTCAACTTTTGAAAATCGCGCCTGCTTCAGCTGGCATTCTGGCTCCAGCAGGAGGAGAGCTGCGCGACTTGAACTCGTCGCAAATGTCTTCCATCTTCACAAACTCCACCCCGGGCTTCGTCATCAAATACTGAATCACTCTACCCAGCCCATTAGTACATGCGCCAAACGGAATTTCTCATATAGCTTACCTCTCCAGCATCTTCAGTGCATGAGGATGCCCGGAAACGTCGGGGTGGATTGTGACCGGGAAGCAGAAGTTGTCGTAGTTCTCGTAGAAAAAGTCAAAGTGATCCTTCCATAGATCCTCAACAACAGATGGATGCACCCAGCCGTGGCTGTTCTGCATGTTTTTGATGAACATCTGCACAGCTTAGCATTTCAACACATACGATACTCTCTGTTTCGCTTACCATGGGTGGGAGATCGTCCAGATACCAGCTCGCAGGGATTTCAACCAAGCCGGTCTCCTCACCTCTCACTAGCGGCTTCATCCACGTATCCGGGTGCTTTGAGTAGTCAATCTTGGTCCACTCGTCACCAACGCGAAGCCAATAGGGTATGGCATCGTGATGAGAAAATGAGTGGTCGTATTCAAGGCCTTTCTGGAAAGTAAGCCATATTGAAGCTTCAGAGGACACAATCATATTCGTCTTACCATATTCCAGCATAAGCTCAGCACCTTCCTTCGGAGTTTCCCACCACGGGACTACCGAGCCTCGTGGAGGCTTGCCACAGAAATCGGTGACCAGTCGGTATGTTTTGTCAAGGACAACCCGTTGTTGTTCGACGGTCATCTCCTTTGGGTTCTCGTGCGAGTAGCCGTGTAGACCGATTTCATGGCCCGCATCTCTGATAAGGGCGCACTCCTCGGGGAAGGTCTCCAACGTGTGACCGGGGATGAACCACGTGGTTTTGATATTGTACTTTTTGAAGAGATCCAGAAGACGCCGGACCCCAACAGTGCCAGCAAAATATCCTTTAGTTCATCGTAAGTGTTAAGAGACTCTGGTAGTAGGGAAGAAGAAATCACCTCTTGAGATGTCAGAAACGGATTCCTCACCCCCGTAGGATCCGATCCAACCGCAGACGGCGTCAATATCAACAGAAAAACAGCAAAGAGCTTTGGGTGCCATATTGGTTTGAGCTGTGACAGAAAAACAACTTTTTGGCAGGCTAAATTGCCATATACGAGTAAAATCAAGCATAACTTATGTATGCGTGGTGTTAGCACTTTCATCTGCGCCATTGAGGGTGGACTGTCGGACTTTTGTGCTGGTGTCCGAATGGTGCGGGGCGTCTGGGAGCGCTGCCAGTGACTCCAATCCTACAACAGAGAGATAAAGAAGCCTGGGATTACTTGTTGGACATGGAGCGAAAGCCAAAACGTTGACAGTTCACTTTTTCTCGCACACAGATATCTTCGCAATGGACCCTACACCCGAAGCACTCGCAGCACACTCCTTCGAGTATGATGCCTCGGCTCTGGACAAGCCTCTAGCCGGGTTTCTTCAACGTTTCTACACCTTCTCCGATGACAGAGAGAACGCGGATGCTTGGGCCGCATGCTTTTCTGAAGATGGCATCATGAAAAAGGCCGCAACCAATGTTCAAGGTCGCATCAGTAAGCTCAATCATCAATGTTGCCTCAGTCTCTTGACCGAGAGAACTCACGCTGATTCTTGCTATCTTGGCAGAGATATCCGAGGTGAATCAAAACTCTTGGAAGGGCCAATCATCAAGAAAGCACACAGTGTTCAAGGTCTTCCCTTTCAGTCCTGGTAATGCCGACGAGGTGATGCTGTACGGGCAAAGCAACTACGTATACGACGACGGGACGACAGGCGAGATGGGATGGGCGGCAAGACTGCATTTTCAACGATTTGACGACGGAAAGATACTCATTGACATGTATCACATCTTCCCGGTAAGTAGTATGAACTGTTGATGGAATTGCAGCTTACAAGACCTCAGAGCGCTCCGCCTCGTGCATCATGCAGTTGATGGGGAGACTAGGCCCGCGTTCCTATGCAATATGGCTGAAACAAGATAGATTAAATGTTCACTAAATCTCCAACAAAAGATGAAGCTTCTTCGACATTATTCACATTTATTCACGTGCTCTATGGCCTCGATTGTGCTTTCAAGTGCGATGCTGGCAGTGACTTCCCGATCTCAGTGCTGGTGATGCTGTCTCGCGGTTTTTTTTTTTTTTTACAGAAAAGACAATCCCCATCAGCAGGAAGTCTTTTTTCGATGATGCCAACTCGGCTGCAAATATCTTACCGTAGTCAGCAAAGTCAATAAAGAAATTAGCCGGAATGTGTTAAGATAGAGCGGCACGAAATCGTGACAATGATCGCAGGCGGGCCCTACCGTAGGCCACACACAAGCCCATGAAATTGAGACCATGTCTCCCGATTCTTATCGGTCCTGTAACATCGGGGTTACATAGTATGATAATGCAGGTACTATCACGAGCGGACATATGTGAGCGGACATTCAGGACCGCTGTCCGACAATTGCGGGTCGTGGGGTGGTATCGATATCAGCTCCGATCCATGCGTAATATGGAATTGTCCACGGGAGATATACCGAAATCCAAGGTATCCTGTCTCATGCCGTCTTGATTTTGCGGACAAAACGATTGGGGACAACCTTATTCTTCTTCTTATCTCCTGAAAAGGCCAGTCTACTATTTTGACCTTACGTCGTTTTGATCACACTTTTTTCTCTATCAGCAGACATCATGATCGCCAAGTGCTTCGCTTCTCAGCCGCATATCAATCTCCAGGGTGGGTGGCCAACGCCTCGCCTGCATCCAGTTGAAGCACTGGAGTCTGCATCTGCGTCGCTATTCCGCCAGAAAGACATCAACAAGCAGCTCCTTTACGGCCCTGAGTTGGGGAGTGGCAGCCTACGGGAGTCAATTGGAAGATGGCTCAACGACTTTTACGCGCCATCCGCAGGTTCCATACCCAGCGAACGCATTCTCATCACGAATGGCGCCTCCAACGGACTGGCGACCATCCTCCAGAAGTTCACAGACCCCACTACGCGGGCCGTCTGGATGGTTGAGCCGACTTATTTTCTCGCTTGCCCCATCTTCAGAGATGCTGGTCTGATGGGACGTATCCGTGGCGCACCTGAGGGTGAAGACGGCGTGGACTTGAAATTTTTGACCAAGGCACTCCAGGAAATCGACGACTCTTGGCCATCAGACGCTCCCTTGCCGCCAAGGAAGCTTACGAAAGCTGGCTACCCAAAGATCTACAAACACATCATTTACCTTATTCCGACCTTCTCAAACCCCAGTGGCAAGACTATGAGCACGGAGAACCGGAAGAAACTTGTGCAGTTGGCACGCAAGCACGATGCACTAATTGTCACCGACGACGTGTATGACATGCTTAGTTGGAGCGCAGACGATGAAGGCAGAATGACGTCTGGGGGTGTATCGCAATGCCCCCCTCGAATTGTTGACATTGACAGAGATATGGAAGGTGTGACGGCGTTTGGAAACTCTATGAGCAACGGATCGTTTTCTAAGATTGTGGCTCCGGGTATGAGAGTGGGCTGGCTGGAGGGCACCCCAGACTTTATTGCCGCCATGGGAACTGTGTAAGTTTCTTTTCCTCTTCATCAGTGTCTAATACTAACTCGGTGATAGCGGGGCGAGCGTCTCAGGGGGCTGCCAGGGTCACTTCGCGTCTCTTGTGATAGACCAGATGTTGCAGAGCGGGGTCATGGTGAAGCACATCAATGAGACTCTCATTCCTGTGTATCGCGAGCGTTACTTTGCCTTGACCAGTGCCATCAAGAATTTCCTTTATCCCCTTGGCGTCAAGCTGGTTGGAGAGAAGAGCAGTGTCACAGTGGCCGGAGGCTTCTTCCTGTACGTCTCCTTTGGAGAGTACTCAGGAGAAGAGATAGCACGGGTTGCGCTGGAGGAGTTCAACTTGAAGATAGCTCCTGGGTCAATATTCGCTGTGCCTGATGACCCACTGAGCGCGAACCGTGGCAAGTCGTCATACTTCAATGGTGCAAGGCTTTGCTGGGCTTGGCACGAGAAGGAAGAGATTGTGGAGGGTATTGAAAGACTGGCAGCTGCGATCAGGAGAATCAAGGAGACTGTATAATGAAAATATTCGTCTTTTTCTCACACTTCTCGTTATGATTTGTACACATCACAACCAAAACTATACTTCTAGAGTCTCATATAATCATTCTCATGAGTCATCTCACGAAAAGCTGCAACGTTCATTGTGATATTTACTGCGCTTGTCTTATTTTCATATTCGTACTCTTACCATTGAAAGAGCTCGGCCTAAGTTGTTTGTCGACAAGCCACTGAATCTTACTTAAATGGAAATACCCTTGACATTAAAATGTCAGCGTGCGACTTTGATTTACCCTTTTGGTTCTTCATCAGAGACATGATGTCAAGTGACTGCCACCGGCTGATCGATACATAGTCTTCACCCAGCGGACATTCTGTCTTGGTGTCCGACAACGCAGGGATCTCCATCCCTTATCTGCTATCATCGTGTTGTTGCCACGCGTGTGCAGAAACCTTCGGCCTGGTAGCCGTTTCGTGCTTGATTGGCCATGAGTTTGCTATCGCCGGATGATGGCACACAGCATTAGCGGATATCAACGAGGGATATAGAACCCCTACCGGTCTATCTTGGTGAGATGAATTCTAGCCATATTATTTAGCATCATGAACAGTCTCTCCGATAGGGAAGAAATTGGAACCATCCTCCACGCGTTTCTCTATCCTCGTTCATGCCGCTATGAATCCGAAATTATCTATCTTCATGCGAAGGTTCTCATGGGAGGATGTTGTTCACGCACTTGAGGCCCCTCAAAATCCGTACAGCTTCACTTCAGAGACAGCACCTGAGCACAACACCAAACAACATGTCTGGTCAAACCACGACCTCGACCCAACCGAGCCTGCCCACCGCACCTGGACATGGGTACACTACACATCCTTCTGGCTGGCCTCTTCATTTGCCACTGGCACTTGGACCACCGGAAGCGCGATGATTGCTCTGGGTATGCCGTGGTACGCCGCGTGGCTCGCCGTGGTTGTCTCACATATCATCGGCGCTGTGCTCCTCGTCGCGAACGGTCGCGGTCCGGCGGCGTACCACATCGGCTTTCCTGTCTACGCCCGCGCCAGCTTTGGTATGTGGGGAAGCTACTTTGCGATCTTGTCACGCTGCATCGTTGCTGCTATCTGGTTTTCCGTCAACTCGTTCTACGGCGCCAACTTCGTCTCCATCTGCCTGCGCTGTATTTGGCCATCATGGCACAACATCCCTAACGACATACCGGCCACCGAGGGCATCACTACCCAGACTATGATCGCGCTGTTCATTTTCTGGGTCCTCTCCATGCCTTTCATCTTCATCCACCCACGCAACCTCAACTGGTACTTCGTTGCCAAGTCCTGCATGGTTGCCCCCGCTTGCTTTGCGGTACTGATCTGGGCCATCGTGTTGAACGGGGGCTCCATCGGCCCCAGCTTTCAAGTGTCCCCCGAGATCAAGAACCCAGACTATTACGGCTGGCTGTGGATGAGTGCTCTGAACTCAGGGTTCGGTGGCTGCTCGGCACTCATCGTGGCTCAGGCAGATATTGCTCGCTGGGCTCGCAAACCCAGCGATCAGTCATGGTCGCAGCTTCTCACATATCCGATCTTCAGTGCTCTTCCTGCGCTGTTTGGTATTCTCGTGGCTAGCGCGACTTCCAACGTCTGGGGGAAAGCTTACTGGAACTTGTGGGATGTTCTGAGTGAGGCTCTGGACTACTACGAGATGAGCGCCGCGTCGCGGGGGCTGGTGTTTCTGGCCTCTTTTGCTTTTGCTATTGCAATCCTGGGCACGAACGTAGCCGCAAACTCTCTGCCCTTCGGCTCTGATATTGCAGGTCTTTTCCCACGTTGGATCAATATCCGGCGGGGACAGGTTTTCTGCGCAGTGCTGACATTTCCGATCGTTCCTTGGCGCATCATCAAGAGCGCGAAGAGCTTGCTGACGTTCCTGTCCGGCTATTCAATCTTGATGGGGCCGTTTGCCGCCATCTGCATCGTCGATTACTTCTTCGTCGCCAATGGGAACTTCTGCATCAGAGAGCTATACGTCGGAAACGAGAGTTCCCGGTATTGGTATTCTAAAGGCTGGAATGCACGCGCGGTTGCTGCGTGGGTCGTCGGGGTTGCATTGTCTTTCCCGGGTTTCGTCGGGACTTTTGGTACGGTAAAAATCACCTCTGGAGGAACGCACTTATGGGAGATGGGTTACCTTCTCAGTATCGTTATGAGTGGATTGGTGTATTATGGGCTTAGCTGTATGTTTCCTCCGGATACCAGGGATGTTGGGTCTCGATTCGAAACGATGGCTCAAGAGATGGACTTAGTTTTGGACGCCCATGAAGTTTTGGACCATGAATTGGGGAAGTCGATCGGAGAGGATGAGAAAAGAACACGAATTGTTGCTTAGCTTTGTGTTTTATACTGTTTCGTGCAGTTCAGAGATAGAGCTTACTAATATCACCAAAAAGACATTTACTTCTGCAACTTAAACACAGGTTTAGACTGATATCATCGGCATATTTCACCGCTCGTGCTGGGCCTTTGTTAAAATTGGAAAGTTACCTGCGACCTGAATAAGTAAAACGATATATACTTTAGCAACATGTCAAAGTCCGATCATCATTCGTGATCTTTTTCCTCAATCTGAAAATCAATGAGGATTCAAGTAATATCTATGAGAAGCTGGATGTGTCCAAAGCAGGATACCAATAACATTGAGCGGCAATATTCTAGGCTTGGTGATACATGTGGTTAAAAGTGTACAAGAGAGAAACCCAAGTGTTTTCCCCACTCCCTCAAAACCGATATCTAGTTAGGGCAAGTGACAGTGTTTCCGCTGATCGAGCACGTCTGGCCCAGCTTCTGGCGACAGTTGCCAGAGGTACAGGCTTGAATGTTGTTTCCATCTTGGCAAGCACCAAGCTGAATGCACTGGCCGGCCTTCGGAAAGTATTAGCTTAACGAGAACTCATTTAGAGAGTTGAAACTCACCAAGGCAGGTACTGCGAGGGCAGCGGCCACAGTGAAGATGATCTTTGAGAGTTGCATTTTGGCTGATGTTGATTGGTGACTGAAGTCGTGGAGCTGAGAAAGATGTGAAGTCGTTGAATTGATGCTGGTGTTTGAGAGATTTGTTGCCGAGGAAGACAAAGGACGCCTTCTTATACTTGAATGATGAGCAATATAGCAACTTCGGAATGGCAACGCCTATGCTTCTCAACCTCTACAAACACGAGTCATCGTCTAACTGTCTCATTCTGTGCTAGCACATGCTTGCCCGTTTGCGCAGTCATCTTTCCACAATGTCAGAGTGTCTAAGGCTCTTGCCAGCTTGCGCACCTCTGAAGAAACTCTAAACGGCTGTTCCTGAGTTGGTTTTCCGGAGTAACCGAAATCGGACTGCAAACTTGACCCGAGATCCGAAACTACAGCCCTTGGGCCGGATTCTGCATTGAAGGACTAATAATTCTCTATGAATATAGGAATCAAGCGAGGCTGTTTTCACAACTCTGGGCAAGACGAACCGGCTTTTTCTTTTGCTTTTTTATAACATGAACTACCTCTCTGGCCTTTTCGTTATCCGGATGCCTATGGAAGTGATGATCGTCAATCACAAATAGAAATTTTCTCTCTCATACTTCTCCATCTCGCTCTCGCTCTCGTCTTGACTCAGTTCATCCGTTGAGATTCTACAACTTCCATTCCCGGCAATGTGGAACCAGTATGATTCGCTGGTCTCAGCTTAGACCTGATAGGGGACCAGGAAGTTCGTCTGATGGACTAGACATCGGATCTTTTTGACTTTGTGTCAGTAGGCGACACTTTCCCGATGACATCTCAACCGGCGAAGTCGAATTAAGACGCCGGCGGAGGTCTCCGAGACTCCCCACCGACTCCCTTACGCGTGCGGAAAACGGGTGTTTTTCGCCGCCGTAAATCCCCGTGGAAACCGTGGAAGGCCTGGAACCCACGGACTAGATATCTGTGAGTTCAGATGCGCATAATTCACTTCTTAGCGCGCGCTTTTGAGATTGAATTGTCAGACAGGGCAGTGTATCAGTTCTTCTCAACCGAAAGAGACTGAGGCGTCTCAAACGCCTGGATGCTAGTTCAATCAAAGAAAATAGAACTTTCAGTTCCCGTTAGACGTTTGATTGAAATTGGCTGAGTGCATGCTTTCAATAGTTGTTCATCTCGTCTGATCTGCTCTTCCGATCTGAGGTGCTTGGTCCGCACATATGGCCATTCAACGTGAATGAGCGCTGTAGTCAACGCAGATTCTGTTCTAGTTGTCCAAAGGGTGGATGAGATTTGAATGACTATTAATCGCAAAGCTTCACTTTGCAGTCTTTAGTTTCAATATGTGCCTAGTCACTGCAACCCGTGGAACAGTATTCACGAACTTAACGTTCACACTGCTTAGCTTTACGTTACCCAGCTTCAACTCTCAAGTTGGACAAATAACAATTTCCCGTGAGAAACCCACCGATCCCACCATTTCGCAAGATTTGCAAAGACTTATTCCAAACTCAGTAGGTATTGAACCAGCCTGTCGCCACCGTTGAAAGCGTGATGGCTGCCAATTCTGGAATAACTGGTAAGGTTGTTTCCCGTAAACTAGAGTGGAATTTATATCCAGTCCTGGAGGCTTATTGAAATCAAGTGTAGATAACACAACACTCAACGTCAACGATTATTTCAGGTACAACATTATGTTAATCATTCGCTTACATACTAAAGTCTGGGTTCTCCTCTACGTCGAAGCGACCCAAGTTCTTGTTGGTTCGCAGTCAGCCTAGAGGGATTCTATGAAGTATACAAGGGTGTGGACTACGTCAACGCACTGTATGCAGCACGCTAAAACATGCGGACTACTATGTGCAGATTGCTTTCCCAACGCACAGTGTACATCATCAGGCAACCAAACTGGAAGCTGTGCCGCAATGCCTCACGCCGCCAGTCAGCTCCTCCCGTCATCATCCCCCTCCACCCTCGACATCCCCTCCTCTCTTGCAGTCTGAATATCCCATTGCTCCCGTTCTCATACTCCGGCAGACCATTTGCCATCTGTGTGACAACGCACTGATAATAACACAAGACCGTGATTACTATCTCTTCTACGCGAAGCGGCCAGAATCCCGGCTTACACCCAAGCTAGATAGGCAGGCTCCAGCTCAATTGTCCAGCACACGCATCGACATGTCCACATCTAGACGCCGGAGAACTTCGAACGAGGCGAACGGAAGGCAGTCCAAGGTCCCAAAGCGCAGTCATGTAGGACCCCTCTTTCCTGCAATTCCCGCCCAGCCAGTACCCGACCCTTTTGCCTCGTTGTTGCCTCATTGGCAGCCTACTTGTACAGACGACCTGGTGCTTGACACGCAGCTTCATCATGGTCCAGAAATCTATGGAGACGGCCCCTGGCCCCAAAGCCAGTACTTTGGTCAGATAGATCAGAACTTGGGAAAAGGCTTCCCTGTACACAGCCAATCAGTTGCACCTCCGCCGGCTCCGAGCATCGTCAGTAGCATCACATACTCGTCGTCTTCCATCACCTCGCAACCATCCTCGGCAGGCTCTGGTGTCTCTCCCTCGCAGACGGACTTTCCGTACCAGTGGCCAGCTCCGAGGTCAGCAACCATTTCTCGCGGTTCATCTCCTACCCAACGGACGGTGGAACGCGCTCAGAGCCGGTTTGTCTGTCTTGGCCCGCACTGCGATGAGGCTTTTGATCAGGAAAAGGACCTCAAAACCCACTTCAAGACAATCCACACCCACACCTGCAACTGGGCTGGGTGCAAGCAACCAAGCTTTTCTTCCAAAGACGGGTTGACTTGGCATGTCAAGCTCGAGCATCTCCTCATCTGCCCAGCGCCAGGGTGTACGGAAAGCTCGTTCCAGAGCCAGAGGATACTCGAGTGCCATCTCAGGTGTGCCCATCCTGGCTCGGACAAGGTCAGTACAAAGGCATTGGAGCCTGCTCTGGCGCCCATGGTTCAAACAACCAACGCCGCCGGCAACTCTGACGAAACTGCCCTTTCGTCCACATCTCTACAGAGAGACACGATGGAAGAGAAGGCTATCAAGCAGATACTCTCGGTTGCAGTATCGAAAAAGAAGTGCCGAGAACAATTGCGAGCGGTCGTCGAGAAGAAGTTCAGGAGACAGAATGGTAGGTCCCCTGCAGTCTGCGTCGACTCCTTGTATTTGCCTAACGCACTCAGGCTCAAATCCCCGCACGGCAGATAGTCCCGGTGACTTCTCGAGAGCAAAGTACTCTCGTCTCATCGAAACCGCAAGCTTCCCAGTCATATGGGAGCACGGTGTCCTCCCTTTCCTCGTCGAGTTCATCCCGAAATGGTGCGGACCGAATCATGTCATCACCATCACACGCGGCAAAACTGCAGGTTCCCGCCGGGTCTGCATAATGACCAATAAGATGCCATCACGAGCCCGGCGTCTTGTCATCGCAGAACACGTGCGGGACCTCTTACCAGAAAGTCATCGTTCGACTATATCCTTCTCCTTCTCCACCGGCTCCGTGGACCGTCTGGTTTGGGCTCGTGGCCTTGGCAAAGACATGCCAGACGACATCTGTATGGCCAGGAACCCCTACTACTTCAAAGACCCGTGTATGGGAGACAGTATTGGTCTTGCGGGGACAGATGATTTCAGCGAGACGACATCGACCCTCGGACCGTGCTTGATCGTAGGTGGTACGAGCTGCTGGCTCGCGAACTTCCACCCTTTCGTTGATGCGTACCCGCATCTCGATGTGGTCACAGTACAACATCCCTCGCCGAGTGACCGATCGAGATGCATCGAAGAACGGCACGACGCTATGGATGAATCGGCAGACTTTACGCTCGGAAACCTCACGGGTATGTCGGGCATCAACCTGAAGACGACTAGAATCTCCCATGATCCCTACTGGGAAGACTGCGACAAGGAACCTCCTCTGGTCGTGACAGATTGGATCCTCATAGCAGCTCAAACCCGTCAAGCAAACATACTCCGTCGCTTCCCATCCGAAACCATGCCTCTGCTCAAAGAGATCCCTATCAAAACAACGTCTCCCGTGGTTCCTGGCGCGCCAGTTGTCTCTACAGGTCGTACGTCAGGCCAACAACGCGGACAGGTCTGCGAGATCCCAGCCTATGTCAGCGCCGAGGATAACGGCACCGGCAAAGCAACTCGGGAATGGTTCATCGAGGAGCCTTTTCCGTTCGAAGACGAAGACGCCTGGATCCGTGGTGGAATAGGCGTGGAGGGAGACAGCGGCGCCGCTGTCGTCGACGCAGAGACGAACTCCCTTGTCGGTCAACTCTGGGGGCGAAACAAGTATTTCGGATCCGGTCCACGTCTGACATACTTCACTCCTATCAGTGATCTATTCGACGACATACAAGAGAAGTGCGGTGAACAGGGACGACCTCAGCTACCTCAATACCGCGACGAGTCGGATTGCTACCCGGTCTACCCCAGCTGCCGCCAGTGCTACGACTTACGAACCTACCTGGACAGCAGGCGCAGCTCGCGCGAGTCTCTCCGATCCATGATCGGGCGCAACGAAAGCAATCACGGGGACTTGACCTCCCTTGGAGGAACGTCTGAGCTGGCGACACCAAAGGACCACCCATGCTGGCATCGGCAAAGCGGTATCGAGGAAGTCGGTTCGTCGTTTAACAGCATGCTGTCCCCAACGGCAGTACACAACTTCGGCTTCGCCACTCAGCCGGGCACACCCGGTATCGTAGACGTCAAAAGTCCATATGCGCTGACCCTGAGTGCGGAGGATCTGTGCGACGACGAGGGCTTTACATCAACAGCTAGTGGGAAGCGGGCGGCGGCGCCGATGATGCGGAGTTCAAGCCAGGGTGTGAAGAGGCAAAGATTACATTAGCTGTAGTTTCAATGCAACTTGAATGCCTCAACCAGGCAGCCCCCCTCTCGCCATCTTTCTCGCCCTCTGGTCTCGGCGATTGTGGTTTGCCCTGGAGCCCTTGTTGGCTTCTTTCCTCCTCCGCGCCGCTTCAGTCTCCTTCTCCCCTGTCGGCCCCGCCACATTGCCGCCGCGTCCGCCTCTACCACGACCGCCACGACCACCGCGGCCACGCCCACCCCCTCTGCCACCTCTCGAGGAAGAACTACCGCCATCCGGCTCCGACTCTTCAGCGCCAGAACCACCAGGACTGGCCCTCCACGCCGTTGAAAGAAGTTCGTTTTGCGCGCCGGTGAATGCGGCAGCACCACTGTACTTGGCCTCAAGCCTCCTCTTCTGCGCCGGGTTCCTACCAAGCATGACGGCCCACCCCTCGATCGCCTCATCCGTCATGCCAGTTTCCTCCCTCAACTTGCCTCTCGCTTGGCCCCTTCTCGTCGTGGCCTGTCGGTCAAACAAGCTCGGGTCGGACTGGAACGCCTTGAACAACGTCTCCTCACTGGCATCCTGGTGTCCGTCTGCCTCCTCGTTGGCCGCGTTGTCGACTGTTCCACCCACATCGTCTGCGTCGTACGTGTCATCGCGCTCGTCGTCATCCGAATCAAAGGCCGCAAGCGCCGACAAGATGGCCGCTTTGTTGGGCGCGGTGGATCTGTCTTTCAGAATGTCGTCGGCCGTCTTCTCTGGCGACTTCTTTCCGAAGTGCAATTTCGAAACATCTAGTTCTAGTCTGTCTAGTTCATCATCATCAAAAACATTATGGCGTTCTGGGAGTTGTGGTGGCGTGGGTCTGGGTGCGATGTCGTGGCTGAATCTTCTCTCGATCTTTGGTGATCTACTTCATTGTTAGCAACAAATACGGCGAAGCGTCGAGTATGAACATACAGCTGCTCGCTGCGGTTAAGCCCCGAGAGATGTGGCGGCAGCGAATCCTCGAGTAGATGTGACGTGACGACCTCCGTGTTATCACCGTACTCATCAAACAGCTTGGAGATGAACCCGGAACCCAAATCAGGGAACAGATCTTGGATGAGCGCGATCTGACTCTGTCGGTGGATGTGGAGCTCAGCCTGCACGTCCCCGGCATCCGCGACACCCTTGCCCTTGTCGACCTTCCTCTTGACAAGCCTCTTCGGTCTCATGAAGCCGCCTCCGGGCTTCTTGAACCCCTCCAGGGCGGATATCCTGGTCTTCAGCGCCGTCGACGCCGCGCCCTTCTCCTCTGCCCGCTTGAGCAGCTGCTTCAGCACGGGTGTGACGGTGACCAACTCCGCGACGAGGGAGTCGTTGACGTTCAACGGTCCGGCCTTGTGCGTTTCCGCGGCGGACTTTAGGGAGAATAGCACGTCGGCGAGCATCCCGAACCGAGGCGACTCCCCATCCGTCAAGCCGATAAGACACACGTACGTCGTCGCGACGAGGACCTTGCGCAACGGCGGGTTGGTGATCTTGAATCCCGACACGAGACCATCGAGGAAGTCGGACCCCGCGATAAAGAATGCTGATGCGTCGGGGGATGCGTGCAGCAAATGGTTCAGTTTTGACAGCCTGCTTTCGAGAGATTTGAGGTCTGCTTTCAACCCTGCCTCCAGAGACTGCGTGAGAGACTTCTTCAGGCCCGCGAGGGATGTCTCGAGTGACGTCGGGTGTTCCTTCCATGCCTTGGACAACGTTGCCAGGGCGTTCTTGCGGAAGAGTTTGCTGAAGCCGCTGAGAAACGGTGGTGTTGTGAGCGGAATCGGTGGTGGCGCTGACGGCGTGGTGAGGAGGCGAGATGTCAGGGTGAAAGTTGTCCTTAGGAGCGTCTTTGCTTGGTGAGATGAGCCTATCGTTTCCGAGGGCCCCGTTTCCGCGACTTCGATGACGAAGGTTGAGAGGAAGTTCGGTAATGATTCGTCTTTAGTCACTGCTTTTGCGAGTTGGGAATCGGAGAGAGCGAGGTAGGCTTGGGAGAGCGTCGTCCAGGCTTCGATGAGAGTGTTCCAATCTTGCGGGGTGAGATGTGCCCGCCATGCCGCTGACGGGAACGGGGCAACGGGAGGGATTGTGGCCATTGTCGTCGCTTCAAACCGGGGGTGAAGAGTGAGGTGTTCCTATGGAGTTGCGGGGAGGAAGAAGCTCTACGCAAGAGCTGCCAGGAGTGGTTTTATTGCGCATGCGTCTTTGATGTTGAGATGTCGTTCGCCGGATGATTCATTGTCGCCGCAAGCTCCATGCCCGCTTCCAATTCGGCGAAGCTTGATGCGGAAGTGGGGTCCACGAAATCCACAGAACAGTACGTACCGACTTCCCGCACTAAGCCACGACAGGACTAGCGCGCCTCTCGGTAAAGCCCTACCTTCCAAACCCCACGAAAAAGTTCGCGATCGCGGAAATCCAGTCTTGCGAAAACCTTCAAGCTTTCCGACAGCCCAAGCCTTCATCACTTTGCCGCAACCCAGCCGTTCGAGTCGTGAAGGACATCAATCTCTCCCTCTTCAATCCCACTCAAATCCCCATCCGGACTTAACCTCCATCACAACAACCGTCAAGATGTCGTACAACAAGGACAAGGACTTCGGCGAGGCGCCCAAGACTCACAAGATCCGCATCACCCTCTCCTCCCGCAAGGTCCAGTCCCTCGAGAAGGTCTCCGCCGAGCTCATCGAGCGCGCCAAGTCCAAGGACCTCCGCGTCTCCGGCCCCGTCCGCCTGCCCACCAAGACCCTCAAGATCACCACCCGCAAGACCCCCTGCGGTGAGGGTTCCAAGACCTGGGACTGCTACGAGATGCGCATCCACAAGCGCCTCATCGAGTACGTGATTTCTCTGTTGCGCCCCAGGCGCTATGAAGAAAAATTGCTAACATAGTCTTCCTAGCCTCAACGCCCCCACCGAGATCGTCAAGCAGATCATCATCAACATCGAGGCCGGTGTCGAGGTCGAGGTCACCATCGCCGCTTAAGCGAGTGCGATTGGATCACGACGGAATGTTGTTGTTGTAGGAGGGACGACGGTATGGGCTTTGGCTTGGGAATGCTGCGTCGCGGGCGGGAACGAGGCCGAAAGGTTTCTGGGCCCGGCGACTGCGGCGGGACGAGTTAGGAGGTCTAGATACCACCCAAATCAACTAATGACCCCCATCTAAACATGTTGTGCAGATGCCGTGATGTTCCGCGGTTGGTGAATGTCTGGCTGAAGCACACGGGAAGCGTACTTACGACGCGATGATTTTGCTGTCAAGGTGCTTCGCATCGTAATGGCTTTTCGCTATTGATCGCTTTGCACCATTATAGCAGATACCCAACGACTTGTCCCCAATCCGACCCCATTTTCAGATCTATCCTATTGATATAACGCCATGCAATGCCGGTTCCTTTACACAGACTGCACAAGACCGAATTTTGTCTCTCCTCTCCCCTCCATTAATCATAGGTCCCAAAGGCAGAATTCTCTCTTGGGAGGCAACTCGGGCATCACGCTGCCCTCAAACTTCCCCGTCTGAGCAAATGCTTGCCACTGCAGCTTCGACTTATCATCATATGAATCGTCCGGAAGCTCAGTGTCCTTGTAGTAGTTCGGAGGCCCGTCGGGGAACCAGATTCTTGTCCACGATCCGTCGAAGGTACGAATGCCCGGCATGTTGTTCTGGTATGTGACCGGCTTGCCCTTCCAGTTCGACAGTCGTCCGTCCATGCCCTTGGAGCTGTAGCTGGACACGGGAGGATGTTGCCTCGAGCTGCCTGGGGGATATGGCCCGCTTCCGGCAGCGCCCGCTGGTTGGGCTGCTTGAGCTGCTTGAGGGGCTGGCGCAGCGGGTTGGCTGCCAAAGGGATTTGCTGCTGCTGTTCCCGCGCCCAGGCCGGTAGCTTGGCCAAAGGCTGGCTTGTTCTGTTGGAAAGGATTCGCGGCGGTCTGAGGCTGTGCCGGTTGGCCAAAGGCACTCGTGGGCTGGGTGGTCATCGAACCAGCACTGGGTTGGGCATCTTGCTTCGCGCCGAAGGGATTGCTCGCCGCCTGGGCCTGGGCAGGTTGTCCGAAGGGGCTGGAGGCAGCGGGCTTCGGTTGCCCGAACGGACTGGCCGCTGCGCCGGGTTGTGATGGTTGCCCAAACGCGCTCTGCGCAGGCTGCGCAGGCTGCGATGGCGCACCGAATGGGCTCGCACTCTGTGTCGGGTTTTGAGCTGGCTGCCCGAATGCGCTGGTGGTGCTGGTTTGTGCCTGTCCAAATGGACTCGCAGTGTTGCCTCCGCCAGCACTGCCAAAAGGACTTGATGTTGCCGCAGTGCCGCCTCCACCGAAAGGATTGGGCTTCTGACCCAAGGTGCTCGCCTGACCAAATGCGCTCCCCGTTGCACCAGGTTGTGACGGCTGGCCAAAAGCACTCCCTGTTGCCCCAGGCTGTGACGGTTGTCCAAACGCACTGCCCGTACTAGGTTGCGCTGGCTGCCCAAAAGCAGGCGTGCCAAAGGGATTCGGTTTCTGGCCCAACGCACTCGCCTGACCGAACGCGCTTCCCGTCGCAGCCGGTTGTGATGGCTGGCCAAAGGCTGATGTTCCCCCGCCCAAGGCACTGGGTTGCCCGAAAGCAGACGTCGGTTGAGATGGCTGGCCAAACGCCGGAGTCTGACTTTGAGCCCCGCTTCCGAATGCTGATGTCGGTTGTGAGGGCTGGCCAAACGCCGGTGTTGATGATGCCTGGCCGAACGCCGAGCTGGGCTGGGACGGCTGCCCGAACGCGGGTGTACCGAAGGGATTTGGCTTTTGACCCAGGGAGGAAGCCTGACCGAAGGCACTACCGGTCGATGATGGCCCGCTCCCGAATGCTGATGACTGTTGGTTACCAGCAGAAAAGGGGTTCGCCGTTGCCCCAGACGAGCCGGACGAGAAGGGGTTCTGTTGGCCGAGGGATGATGTAGCTCCATTTCCAACCGCAAACTTCCCCGTGGTACCACCCGTGTTTCCTTGTTTGCAAATGTCGTTTCGATTCGGGTGCTTCTGCTCTGCCGAGATGATGAATTGAATGGCGCCATCCAAGTCCGCGACCGCTGTCTTCATCTGCTGTTGGGCGTTCTGGTAGAGCTCTTGAGCTTGGTTGAGCTGGAAATAGTCAGTCGACCGCCCTCGAGCATCGCCCTAGAGTTCCTACCGCTTGCTGAGGATTTCCCGACGCTGTTGCCATGACATGGTGAAGCCGCATCTCCTCAAAGCTTTGTTCGCGCATCGATCCGCCGAACAGCTGTTCCGGTGCGTCCCTTCCCGGACCGTACGCTGACAGAATCCATTGTGGTGCCTCGGAGGTCAAATCCTTCTCGATCGCTTCCTTAGACAGCGAGTATGGTAGCGCTACGTGCATGTAAGTACGCAAGGTCGGGATCGGGTCTTCGAGGTGTACGAACAGTCGTTTCCGCCGCGGTTGAAGCCCCCTCCGGAGTTGGAGCCGAAAGCTGCAAATCGGTTGCTTGATTGGCCACCTCGTGGGTGCTCAAACCTACAGCTGTCTGTTTTGTCAAGAGTTAGCCTTCCGTCTTCAAGAAGCTTGCGATTGATGGAAAGGTGATGGCGCGACGTACTTCCATACCTGCAGGTCCCCTGCTCGTAGAACTTGCAGACCACCATGTTCGGTGTCGGTGTTGATTTTCGGCGCTACTTTTCGCACGGATCAAGCAACTATGGCATTGCGCGGGGCTCGGAGTTTGGCGGTTCGAGAATTGAGGGGAGGCAGCAACAAGCTTGTTGAATGTCACGAGAGCGCGCAGATTGGGCGTCGAAAGAATTATCTACAGCCTTTCGCAGCCTTGCTTTTGCTAGGTTTAGCGTGTCATTTGAACCAATCAGATAACGACAACAGACGCGACACTATGCATGCATAAATAAATACCTTATGCACGGATGCGCACAACTATTATGCACAACCCCGGTACTTAATTTCATGATGCCAGAAATCCCAATGTTCTCACTATCCACAAGCCGTACCAGTCGACTTCCTTTATGCTCTCCGAGAATCACCAAAGCACCGCCGAAGTCTTGATAGGGTTTGAACAGCGATTGTAAACAAGCGAGTCGTACCGTTTTCACGATGTCTGGACTTGGGACTTCGATGACGAACTGAAGCCTCCTCTTCACTCTGATGGACTATCGCTGAACGCACACTCAAATCGGCTTTCGGCGAAGCTTGAATCAATCGGCGATGTCGAGTTTCTCATTCAATCAGGTTGGATGGACAAATGGGAACACTTTGAGTTATGTGTTGACATTATTCTGACACTGACTGAGAACGATGTGGATTCCTCGTGGCGACTTTGGGCCCGAGGCTATTCAGCGCTGACATGGACGCAACGCTCAAGCATCTCCGGGATAATGAGCTACTAGACGATACATAGCAGTGACAACTGATGTGATGTAATATCTGCAAATATGATTAAAAGACTATCTCAGACCACCAGCTTCTAAGCCAATGTTGCAGCAATCATAGGCTTCAGCTGCTGCTCAACATAATCATTGTTTCTCCAGTCCGACCAGTCAACATTCAACAGGCCCCAAGACTCGTCAAAGTTCTGAGTGCCCTGGCGGATGTAGTAGCTTCCAACCAAAACCCAGATAAACCAACTGGCCTTGAACTCAGGAAGGGCCTCGGCCAAGCACGTGGCATAAACGTTTTGCCAGGTCGCGTCGTTCATGTTGAAACCGTACTCGGTCAACGCCACAGGGAAGACATTAATAGTCGCGGGATCGCTCTCGTTCATGGCCTGGAAGCCGCGGTTGTACAAGTTGTACTTCAGCGAGTCGCAGCTTCCGATCGTACCCTCGTAGTTGTGAATCTCGAGCACGAGCTTGTCGGCGTAGCCCTCGAAGTCGGCCAGGTCGAAGGTCTCGGTACCGGGCTCCAAAGCGGTGCCGCGGAAGACGGGAACGACGGTGGTATCGTAGTTCAGACCCGAGAGGTAGATGAGAACGTCGGGGTTCGCGCCGTTGATGGCGTCGGTGCCCTGCTGGATGTACTTGTACCAGTCTTGCCAGTGGTAGGAGGCGGCGACGAGATCCGGGTTGTCGGTGGCTTCGCGGAGTTCGTTACGGAGGGACATGGCGACGAAGGCGGTCCATGATTTTCCCTGCTCAAGTCAGCAACACGAATAGCAAAGCAGAGCCAGGTTGATTTACGTGGTTGGCCATGTAGGTCAGTCCACGGACCCAGTTCGCAGCATCGAACTCGCGGTCTCCCCACCAAGTGTTACCGTCGTCGCCGGAGCAGCACCACTTGCCCTTCGACATGTGGTTGTCCAGGAGGATGTAGATCTGCTGTTTGGCGCACTCCTCGGCGATGGCATCGTAGACCTATGATCTGTCAGTCCGAGACTTTATCAACCTCTACAGCCGTATGCTCTTACCTGGAGACGGGTGGTCTCCTCTGTGAAGGACGGGTTGTTGGCCAACACCTGGGCCAGAACAGCAGTGCCATTGGTCTCTCCAAGGCCATTGACAAAGGCCGTCTTCAAGTCGATGTCTTGACCATCGTTGTCGTAGATCTGGTCAACCAGCTCAATGGCGTACGTAAGGCGAATGGCGTTCATGCCCAAGCTCTTGATCTTGGAGACAACACCCTCGATGGAAAGGTACTGCAGACCTTCGGGAACCATGACCTCGCCATGGCCAGGCCAATTGGTGCCGGCGAAGGTGACCTGGTTGCCAGAGGCATCCACCGCCCAGCGGCCGCTAGTCTTGAAAGGACCATTGGGCCAGCTTTGCCTGGAGGTGTGAGGGAGAGCGGCACACAGGCCGGCGAGGCCAACGAGGGAGCTGAAGAACTTCATTGCGTCTGCCTTGGACCAAAGTGAAGCGTCCGGGAGGTTGTCGCGACACAGAGGGGGTATGGTATCATTCGACCATTCCCTCGAGTTCTTATATGAGTTCGCATTCGACCACACCGCGTACCATCGAGCTCCCCCTCACGGACCGAGAGCGGGACCTCCAGCTCTCCAAGGAACAACACTGACATCACGAGCATTGGCATAGCTTCCCCTCTCCGGACGATGTTCCCTGAATCGATGGTTGCCAATGTTCATGACTAGCACCCGACCATCGTTCGTAACCCGCAGCGGGGCATCTGTCGGGCGTCCCTCAGGCCATTGACTAACAACCTGAAGGACTCGGGGTCAGCTTTCTCCCGAGAAGACGAGCAGTGCCGAGGATCAAGAGTCGTACCAAGCCCGGGAAGCATCCGAATCAGACGACCAATGTTCAGCAAGAACAAGGTTACGCCAACTTCTTGGATCGACCACGTTCGTCCCGCCCCCGCATTGCTTGTCGAATGTGCCGAACGAGAACCCAGCTTTCCCCCACAATCGACTCGTTTCTTCCCCGCAGCGGCCAAAGCTCCCCAAATCGGCTCCGTTGCGCAGTCACAAGATGGCGGTGGTGAGGTTGCAGTTGGGGTGGAGAGGGCGGCAATGGCCGGCTCCGTGATCCCCGTGATAGTGACGCACAAATCAGAGAAGAAGCTAATCTCGTAAAGAAACAAAAAAGAAGCTCGCTCGGACAACAACGGGGCTGTACCTGGCAGGGACATGCCTTCTGCCGATCATGAGCTCAATGTGGCAGTTGGAGAAGTTTTGACAGAAGCTTCTGAGTGGTGCGCAAGTTCGGACGGATATCTGCTCGCGAGACCATCTCCACAGGCGTCTCGGGATTGGAATCTGGTTGTCTCATTTGTTTGGTACAGTTTGGTGTTGACATGTGTAAAAAACGTGACAGCAGTCGGGTCATGACGAAATGCTGCATACACATGGAAGAAGCGACCCCGGCCTTCGAACCGCATCCACGCATTAAACCTTTCTGTCCCGCGCATCCCGAGGCCGTGATCGAAAACGTCCAGAATTCCAAGACATCAACCAAAACGCTCAATTCTTGGCATCATAATCGCTTCTCAAGCTAAGCCTTCTCCCGGAATTCCACCAACGGGCCATCCTTCATACTCGTAAAAGTGTCATACAGCTGGAACTCCGAAACCCTCCTCCGTCCCTCTTCCAAATCAGCCCGCCCCTCGGCCGGGTCAACGACGCCGACCGCCTTGCGCATGTCATACAAGAACAATGTGCGCGCGATCGCGGTAGACATCTCAGCGTACGCGAGTCCCTTGCCGATGCACCCTCTCGCACCGATCGAAAACGGACAGAACGCGCTCTGCGCCCTCGCCGTGTCCGCCTCCGTCGTCTGCTGGCCCGAGACCGGGTTTGTCGCGCCGACTAGCCAGCGCTCGGGAATGTATGAATACGCCGAGGGATAGTATTCCTCGTTGTGGTGAATGGTGTAGTGCGGTGTTCCGACGACGGTGCCGGCAGGGATGTGATCTCCGTCGATGGTCATGCCGCCGGCCTGGACCTCGCGCGGGAGAAGGCCGCCCACTGAGGGAGAGAGTCTCATTGCCTCGTCGATGCAGGCACGCAGGTAGTGACATGAGTTGAGAGTCGCGCCTTGGCAGATCTCTTCAACGTTGGAGAACTTGCTGCGGACTTCCTCAGTCACCTTAGCGAGGGCAACCGGGTTGCGCACGAGGTAGAAGATGGTGGCAGCCATGGCAGTCGATGTCGTGTCAGAGCCGGCGATGATACTTCTCAAGTTAGTCGATGGCTTCGCTTCAATCATCACGAGGCAACTTACAGTAGGTTGGATTCTCCCCAGAGCTCAGGCGTCGAGAAACCTTGTCCGGTCTCCGGGTCGCGCGCCTTGAGGAGGTAGTAGAAGAAGTCTCTACGGTCGGTGTCCTCTCCCATTTTCGTTCTCTCGGTCAATTGGCCCTTGCTGTACGCCATGTACCTGGCGCGACCGGCCGCGATGGTCGGGAACAGGAGCTTATCGAGCTTGAGCTTGTCGACGATCGGCATCGTGCCGCAGATCAGATGTCTCTTGGTTGCAGCCGCGACCAAATCCAGTGCGAAGCGATTATCCGGGGCCTCGAGCATGTGGAATGCCTTGCCGAACGACAGGTCTCCGAGGATATCCATGGCGAGGTAATTACACCAGTCGGTCATGTTCTTGGGTTCCGACCATCCCTTGGTATCGGGCGAGCCACCACGGCCGATTTCCGTCGTGAATGATCGCACGTTGCCGAGAATGTACCGCTCCATCTCCTTCATCGCGCTGTCCGAGAAGGCGTGGGCGAGGACGCGACGCTTGCGGGCGTGGAGCTCCCTGTCGCGCGCGTTGTGGGTGTTCGGGGCGGGGTGGACGAAGGCATTGTAGAATTCGGCCTTGCGGACGTTGGATCGAAATCCGTAGATTTCTTTCAGAGATGTGGCGGAGTTGAATGAGACGGAGTTGGGACCGAAGCGGACAATTTTACCTGGAATGGTCGGTTAACCTCTCTGGCCTCGGCTTTCTTGCTCTGGGTAGAGCAGTCGCGAAGGAAAATCATACCATATTGGCTGTGAAGCTTATGAAAGTCAAGATGACGGTCACCCTTCCATGCGTGGTAGAGCTGGTAGCAATCCGTCACTTTCGCAAGCAAGGGGCCTGGGTATTTAGCCAGAGGGTGGAAGAATATCCGGTAGACAACAACTCCAGCGACCTTGTCCTCCTGTTAGTCTCACGTGCTCGCCCTTTTTCATTGAACGCGTAGTAACACTCACGTAAAGCACGCTTCCGAAGGCGGCGATTCCAAGCCAGAGCCATACATGATTCGTTCCTGGCGCCATGATGAGTATGACGGGCGATACTATGCGATAACAAGCTTCACCTCTCTCCGCAAGCTCGACGAGATTGGAAGAATAAGGTCACGAGGGAAATCAGAGACTCTTAAGAACTGGACCAGACGAGCTCAGTCCCATCAGTCCCGCCCGTCCCGACTGTCTTACATCGTCCCTACGGGTTCGAAATGGCTGTAACTCTTACGCAACCAGCGCCAAAGCCCCCTTCGGCTTTCACCGGTTTTTGAAAGCCGACGGCTTGCAAGGAGACAGCCAGCGCTTCCTTCGTCTCATCACAGCGCCCGCCAACCTTCCTGTTTCGGGACATTCGGGGCACGTAAGCGGTTAATCGCGGAGGAAAGAGACGTCAAAGACCGCGGGGGACCGCAGGTAGCCCGGCTTACCCCAAGATCTGTCCAAGATGCGGTGGCTTATCCCAGCATTTCTCCCCGCATTAGTTTCGCATTGGGGCATGTGAGCCAACGAGAGACGGTTTGATTACACACTCCCCGCACGTCAACGGGGGATTTTAGTAAGGGCGATCTGGGGTTGGGGCTGTGATCTACCGAATTGTTGGAGAATTATTCAAAGCCGTAAGTCGGCTTTCGGGTTTGACGTGTTATTGTGGGGAGATGGTTGGAATTCCGCCATGGGGCCGCGCTTTGTGCTCGTTTGGCAACGGCCCGAGCTTGAGAGGATTCATCTGAAAGTAAGCTGTCAAACTTGCCAATGACGCAATTGAGAAGTTTAGCAGCTTTTATTTGTAGGGTTGGAAATTTTGCAAACTTAAAGTGCTGTCTTCTTCAGCCGACGGTTGAGTCGACCATTGAATGCCACCACTTCAGGCTGGAGACGGGCTCTTAGACCGAATGCTCCAACAACGACGATGAGAATAGTGAGGATTGGCAATATAGACAGTGACAACGACGCCGACGACGACAAATCATAAAGACAACAACAACAACAACTGGGTTGGTCTTGAAGATGAGCTATTGAGTTTGGACTCGGCCACATGAAGGGCTTCTCGTAGTTGATCAACTCAGTAAGCAGCCTCGGATTTCCCAGTACAGCCGCACGGCTTGTCAAGTTGACATTCTCGATAACTTGTCACGGGCTTGAACGTGGAGCTGCATACGCCTCAAATCTATACACGACTTCTGACGACTATTCCAAACTGGTCTCGACACTACTAGACAGCTTGGACTGATGCCATTCGAATGTAACAGCAGGAACTGTTTATAATCTCTTCTTGAAATTCATGGCTTGAGGCCATGTCTACTACCAAAATGGGGTTGCGAAATGGGAAAGCTCTCAAGAGTCCACTATCATTAGCTGGGAGGGCTTGCATATCTATGGGCTAATAAACTCCCATTGTGTTGAGTGCTAGGTATTGCGCTTATATCGTGTTATTTGAAAAGTTGTTCCAAAAATTGTTGCATAATACGAGCTTTGTTTCCTTTTTTTGCAACACGAGATGATGTGACCACACGTTTTCAACTTCTTCATGTGAAACCATCACTGCCATGGCGGTTTTCTCACCGTTACATCAGTCCAGCGGAATAGAAAAAGAAAAAGACCTTCAGTCAACGATATTTCCTGTTCGGCTTAACGACGCGTTCACCCTCACCGATGTCAGACCTGGGCACCAACCGAACATTTCCTTCTTTATCCGCAACAATGCGATAAGTCTGCTTCAGGGCACTAATGTCATCAAAAACGCTTGTTTCCATCTTCTCGTCCTCAGGGGGATAGCTTCGCATTGCCAAAGCTACTAGCTCGGGCGTTGAATCCCAGCTTGAGCTCGTGATGCCACTTATCAAGCTCCATAGGATAAACAACACTGCCACGACACAGTATCCAAAAAGCCCAACCATCAGGTTCCTGACAGTCGTATTCTTATAGGTGTAGAAATACCCGAACGATTCGCCCATGAAATTCAACTTGGCTAGTCTGGCCTGATCCTCCCTGGGCACGTCAAAAGCCGTGTTGTTGAAGTTTTCATGAGTATCGATGGTGCCTCTATGAGAGAAGAAGTGACGCCACCAAGTGTCGTTGGCATCTTTGAGGCTCCAGATGGGACCTGCGTATGGTGCTGTGCGCGCCATGCCATTTCCAAGCATCCCGTTGATGATAGTCTCTACGGGGCCGAAAGTCCAGTTAAGACGTGTTTCCGCATTCTCACTGAGCCTAGCAGCCTCAGCTAGGTGCTGAAATACCCTGGCATCTGTGTCGCCAACCCGAGGATTCGTAAGATTTGCGTATGAGGAGTGAATGACGGTGATGTCTCCTTTCCATTGGGGATTGTAGGGCCAGAGATTGCCTTGAATTGGTTGATCCAATCTCGTTTCAAGAGTCTGATTGCGCCAGCGAGCATTCGTAAAACATCCGTACATAGCTAAAGAGCCATTCTGCAAGGGGATTGAAACGACGGAGCCGATGGAAACCCTACTTGCGAATGGGTCCGTTGGTTCGAGGTCGAAGAACAAGATCTGCGGGGCCGTTCTGTTTAGGCTCCCTATGAATGTTTCAATGCTCCGATATCTCATGGAAGTATCCAGGTACGGAGCCCCTCCCCACATGATGTTGGGGAAAAGAAGGGGCTGCTCTCCAATGAACAAGTCGGTCGGTCCAGATATTGTCGCTTGGCATCGCGTTTGAAGTGCGGCCACCTGGTGCCAAGAAGTAAACCTGTGGCCCGTCCCGTGCAAGTTGCTGTCAGTTTCCAATGACCTCATTCTCATGGCTGGGCTCCAAAATGCCTGCGCCCCCACCAACGCCGCAGCGGACGTGTGATGAGGCAGGTTCACCAACGACTCGATCCAGTTCAAATCCCCTAGGTTGAACTGTGGCCCTTCATTCGCGTAGGGATGGCGTGTGCGAATACTCATCAGGATGCGAGCTTGCAGCGTGGGTAAAACGAAGCTGTCCATAGGTTGCCACAACACTCCTTCGCGATAGCTGATCAGCTTTTGAGACGGAAAGTAGGCAGCCAGATGTTTGAGAGAGTCCCAGCCAGATGATGGACAGTGTGATACGCCCGCGGTTTCACAAACACCGCCACCCAGAGTATGGTTTGCATTTATGATTGTCGGGAATATGTCTTCGTTCGTTGCGTTAATGAAGATTGTTGTACCACCCATAGTATACCAGTCTTCTCTCGGCAAGAGGATCGTGGCAGTAGCCGGCGCAACAACCATGGCCAGTAATGCACAGACAAGCGTTAAGCATAACAAGAATGCCTTCTTCCAAATGCATGAGAAGGGGGCCAGGATCATGGCGAAAAACTCGTCAGACCAGACAAAACTTGGGGACTTGAAGTCGGTAGCGGCCAGGATTGCAGCCAGCGGCAGGCCCTTCCTGATGGTAATCTCTCTGAGAATAAAAGTGAACATCATGGTTGTAAGAGATGCAACCATGAAGAGTTCGAGGAATTTAGCCGTGAATTGGATGGCGAGATCGGCCTCTGTATCCCATTTGCCATTGGGAGTTAGGGTTCCGCCAACCCAGTGCTCTTTGTAAAGAAACCTGCTCATTACTGCAGTCGCGACGATCGGGGGAAGGTGTACGGCTGATGCCAAAAGTGCCATGGGCCGACTTTTGAAGATGACAACTTTCTTGTGGGTCTTAATGGAAGCTTTGGCTTTCTTTGTTGCTGCATCAAGGACGGTTTGGAATAGCCGGTACAGAGAATGGAGACCCCATGACTTGAGAGTATTCTGGGCAAAGGACTTCGGCCCGAGCTTGGGGTTTTCTGTCGGTTCTTCCACTTGAACGACGCTGCAGATAGGGTACTTAGCTACTGATACCAGCCCATGTTGTGCCTGCATACTTGGGCCTCGACATTATAAAATCCAATGGGGAAAAAGATGGAAGGAGTTGCAAGAAATCTGCTTACCCGATTTCCTGGGCATCTTTAACCCCTTGGAACAAGCTGCTGCGCCTCTTCAAAGTCGTTCTTGGGGCATTCTGGGGATCCTTCTTCGACTGGCTGAGAAGCTCCATTGTCTCCTGTGGATGATTGGGTTCTCTCATGACGGATTTGAAGGCATGGGAAGAGTTTTGCAAGTCTGGAGACGAAGTCGACTCTCAAATCTGAGTGTAGTATTAGAGATGAAGAGCTTGGTGGTTTTGATTGATAACATATAGCCCGCAGACATGAGCCTTCGGGTTCGGTATAAGTAATTGCTTCTACAAACACTCGGCCTTCGACGATAGGGGAACTTTCATCTAGACAACGAATTATACACCAATGGCGTGCTTACAAAGTATTGGACTCGAGGTATGTCAATTGCCACTCCGAGAAGAGAAATGTGACTAATTGAGAAGGCTGCAGCTGAATATGAGCTGGGCGCAGAATCTCACCTCACTTGGCGAGCTCTCCGATTTGTTCCAGGCATTAAATTGCGCGCGCTGGTGGACTATTCGGATATAGTGGGTGGCACAGCATCTGAAGGCTTTGCCAGCGTGGCACATCTGCAATGCCTCTTCTAGGCCTCAGTATCTTTTTTCGTGGGCAAGAAAGAGAGATAAAACCCCAATGATGAGTGTCAGGGCCGTATATTGTAGCTTGAGACACGTAAGCTTAAATTATCGCAAATAACCTCAAACGAGTTGAAAGACGATGAAGAAAGCCCAAAGAGTTTCATACATATCCCCTGAATAGATGATTCGGTAACCCTCGACATCAACACCTGCCCACCAGAGAACAATGTGCACAAGGCTACGCATACGCAGAGCCTGCGAGTTGATGTTGCTTCCAAATACAGACGACCAACAGAGATCGACAACCACACAAGGCACCGTAAACCCGTCTCGGCGCTTACCTGAAGTCCTGTCGTATTCTAGCGGCTCTCGGCACATCTTTCGACTCTATGCTATTGGCTAGAGTAGTCCAGACACGATTGAATTACCAATTTGAGCCTTCCTTAAGGGTGTTCGACGGGTTTGTTGATCTCGTACGTAGTTCGCTTAATCCTGCCGCTTATCCCAAGAGGCTCTCGAACGTTGACTGTCCATTCATGTGCCTACGGTCTCCTACATAGCTTACATTCGCAGAGGTGAGTCTCGACCTGATGTGACGAATGAAACAATCCCCCTAACTCTCAAGTCAACTTTTGGCCGTCTTACTCACGGAACCTGTGTCACACTTCTCATTAGCACCAATGTGTCGCTAGGCACCAAGACAGATGGGGATCACGTATATCTCTGAAATCCATTAGGGATCCATGTTTGATCAATTTGTTAACATTTATCAGTCCCTTATGTTACTTACACGGGGGGTTACAAATCGCGTCCTTAGCCCTGTATAGGTTGGAGGCATCTCAACGTTGACCTTCATCGTTGTCATCATCGCCATCATCGGGTACAATAGTGGCAACTCGCCGTTACTGCTCCTGCAAGCATTTGTCCAGGTTGCACACAATTCAAGTTCAAGATCTTCATCCATTCTGCTACAGTAGATAGTAGCTACTGTTGAGGTTTTACTACTTTTTTTTCTTCTTTTTTTTTTTGAGTGGAAATTCTCGCTCCTTGGGCTCAAAAGGTTGCCAGAATACCATTGAGGTTGTATTAAAGCAATCAGAAGCACGACAATTTGCGACCCATGATGGCTAAATGAAGGGTAAAACGAAAAGAGAAACGGGTCGCCCATGTGGTGATAATCTTCACAGCCCTCCATTCCTAAATTTGAAGTCACGACATATGCCGTGCCGGTCAGTGTGACCACAGTCTTCAATGTTGTATCAATCCAGCACGTAAGACGGCTTGGGTGGCTTAGGTTGAATGGTCTGTTGATCAGCCGCAAGTTTCGGTCACAAAAGCTTATTCTCAACTAATCTCTGTCGCTCAAGGTTACATGCGTCTTGCAGCAGAAGCATCTCAAAACTTCAATGGGTACAGTACCAGAATTTTGTTTGTTCACCATGATTCTGCGCAATCCATCTGATGGAAGTAAAACAATTGACCTATCAGTGACTTGCCCACCGCTGCGTAGTATTGCCAAGAAACCAAGATCTTGGCGCGTGAAGACGTTCCTAGATCGGGCAGGTCGATGCAACGGTGATGGAGCCAACCTCTCAATTGCTTTTCAAGCTTCCTTTTTGAGTTTCTCGTCCCGACAATGTGGCGCCGCTGATAATCTTCTCGAGTCAATCGATCCTGTCAATAGACGCTCTAGGAGGCTGGCCTTCCGGGGAAATTCATGTTGAATTTGCGATCTATTGGGTAATTCGCCACATCACCGGACCAAGTCGCAAAAAAGTGCCATCATCGATTCATCCCCAGCTTCCTTATCTATCGCCTTGGCACAATCACGCGAGATACTGCATGCATGTGCGACCCGGTTGGGGGGGTCAGGTACGGATACCTACGCACGCAATGCGAAAAGAAAGGACACAAAACCAGTCCGCTTCGCACTCTCTCGTCTCCTGTTATGATTTCCTCACCGACTCTCGCCTTCATCAACTTGGCATCCTTCTCAACCCAATTGCCCGAAGTCGGATTCCAGTAGCCCAAGATGAGAACGGCCGCTCTCGCTCTGGCCCTGCCAACCCTGGCCAGCGCCGTGAAGTGCAAGCCCTACGTCGACTCTGAGTCGCTCCAAGAGCTGATTGCGATCGATGACCTCCTTGCCGGTTCCCAGAAGCTCCAGGACATCGCCGACGCGCACGAGGGCAACCGTGCCTTCGGTGGTGGTGGCCACAACGCCACAGTCGACTGGCTTGTTGAGGAGCTCGAGAAGCTTGACTACTTCGACGTCTACAAGCAGCCCTTCACCGAGGCCTTCGCCGGCTCCAAGGCGACCCTGACCGTGGGCGGCGCCGCTGTCGATGCCCGGCCCATGACCTTCACCCCTGCTGGCGATGTCAGCGGTGCCCCCTTGGTCAGCGTCGCGAACCTTGGTTGCGATGCCGCCGACTACCCTGCCGAGGTCTCCGGTGCTGTGGCTCTGGTGTCAAGAGGAACCTGCAACTTTGCTGTCAAGGCGGGCTTGGCCAAGTCCGCGGGCGCTGTTGCGGCCATTATCTACAACAACGAAGTTGGCGCGCTTTCCGGAACGCTGGGTGAGCAGTCGGACGCATATGCGCCGGTTGTGGGAATCACTCAAGCGGAGGGTGCGAAGTTCGTGGAAGCTATCGCGGCAAGCGAAGATGTCACCGTTGTGCTGAACGTCATCTCCATCATCGAAGATCGCGTCAACTACAACGTCATCGCCGAGACTCGTGGCGGAGATCCCGACAACGTGCTGATGATCGGAGGCCACTCCGACTCCGTCTTTGCCGGTCCCGGTATCAAGTGAGTTGAACTCCTGAATCTCTCATCGTAACCACCACTAATCACTTTGCTTTTCCAGCGACGATGGCTCCGGCACTGTGGGCGTTTTGACCGTTGCCAAGGCCCTCACCAACTTCCAGACCAAGAACGCCGTCCGTCTTGGCTTCTGGGGCGCCGAGGAGTACGGAAAGCTTGGCTCCTACTACTACGTCAAGCAGCTCAACAGCTCCGAGGAGGAAATCTCCAAGATTCGTGCATACCTCAACTTCGACATGATTGCTAGCCCGAACCCGAAGCTTGCCATCTACGACGGAGACGGAAGCGCCTTCAACTTTTCCGGCCCTGCTGGTTCTGATGTAATTGAGAAGGATTTCGAGGAGTTCTTCGAGAACAATGGCCGGGGACACGTCCCGACCGAGTTCAACGGCCGTTCTGGTAAGCCCAACTCTCATTCAGACGCCTCATTGCCGTGACTGACAGATACGCTGCAGACTACGCCGGTTTCATCGAGAACGGAATCCCCTCTGGAGGACTCTTCACCGGAGCCGAGGGATTGAAGACCGAGGCTGAGGCTGCGCTGTTCGGTGGCGAGGTCGGCGTCGCATACGACGTCAACTACCACTTAATCGGCGATGACATCACGAACCTGGACAACGACGCATACCTTATCAACACAAAGGCCATTGCGCACACTGTTGCCAAGTACTCCATGAGCTGGGAGGACTTCCCCGCTGTCAACCTGGCCAAGCGTCGGTATGCTGCGGACACCGCTCAGCACCTCAAGAGGGCTGCCGAGCTCACGGGTCACTCTCACGACGGACCCTGTGGCGGTGGTTCTCACGCCTAATCGATGGGAGTAAGCTGGTTCATGGTCTACCATAAGTGAGTATCAGTCCTTTGGGACTCAGCTATGTTAACACAACTAAAATACGTAATGATAAATGAGAAAGTTGATGACCAAACGTTTTTCCGTGTCGTCTCTCTTTATGCCAATTCAGTTCGAAGCTGTGTGATATCCTCTCCTTGCTTCAAGCGACCAGTGCCTTGGGACACGTGGGCCTACTCACTGTTGCTATTTACACCTTGTGATCGACGTAGACTGGTGTGGGATTCATCGAGAAAGAAAGCCTTCAAACTTGTTGTAAGGGTAGAAAGAAACGTTGCAACGAGGTGTTCAAAGTGATTCAGTATTTATTTGTTGTTGCTATTTGTGATACAGAACGCAAGTGGCAACACTCTAATACCGTGATGGGACGGTTCCTCTACCTAATCTAAGGAAGCTCAACCTCAATCAAGCTCTCCACACCCTTGCCGCCGCCCCAGATCTTGACAATCTTCAGACCGGCAAGCTTTTCCAGCAAGTTGTACCAGTCGCCCTCAGTACGCTCCTTGGAGCAGAAGAGCGTGAGCATGACCATGTCAAGAGCCGATGTCTCCCACCAAGCCCCCGTAGACGGAATGACGTTCTCATTGATGAGCAACTTGCTGTAACCAGGCTTCATAGCGGCCTTGATCTGAGCGAGGATCTTCTCGCAGACATCATCAGGCCAGTCATGCAAGCATGAGTGCATGTAGTATGCGCGCGCTCCCTTAACAGGCTGCTCCGTCAGGAAGTCGTGACCCATGGGCGTGATAGCCGGGGTCAGCTCCTGGATCTGGCCGATGACTACTGGCAGGTCCTGCAGGATGAGCTTGCCCGGCGCGTCGGGGTGGTAGCGGTGGAACTCGGCCAGATCGTGGCCGATACTGCCGCCGATATCCACCAAAAAGGGGGCATCGGGGCTCGTGTCGGCGCCGGCGATGAGCCTCTCCTTGACGGGGAAGAAGCTGGGGGCCATCCAAGGCGTACGACCCTGTCGGTAGCCGGACATGTGGTGGTTGAAGTGGGTGCCATCTGCGTTGATTTTGGTCAGTACCCACCAGTCATTTTGTATTACAAGTAACATACAGCCCAGTGATTGTTGCCATGCGAACATGTCCTTGTCGGTGTTGTATGCGTACATCATGGATGTATCCTTCGCGTCGGTGGGGTTCTTGTAACCTCTCTTACGAGAGTACTCGTGGAATCGAAGGGGACCGGCGCCAGTGCATGATGTCCTGGAAGGTATCGTGTTAGCTAGTGAACAACAAATGAATGTACAACATGATTAAGTGAGCTGAGAGCGACAATGGAAAGACTCACATAGCAATGTACCCATCTCCGATCATAGGAATGCTCAACGACTTGGAGAAGTTGGTGGGCTGGTATTCATCAAGGCCAGTTTCCTTGATGTAACCCATGGCACCAAGATGGCGCATGAGACGGCCTAAACATTCACGGTAAGTTGTCTGATCTAGCGAAAAAGATGGCAGTCCTACTCAACAGGGCCGGGTCAACACCAAGGGCTTCGGCCAACTCGGCCACCTTCTGGGGCCTGTCGCCATTCTTCGCCATGAGCTTCCACAGGCCCGAGTCAACACCAAGGTTGATACCAGCCAGGGCACCGGTCTTTGAAGTGATTAGTCATTGGTAGTCGGCAAGATAAGGGACAACTGCGGTGTAAAAGCCTACCTGTGCCCAGCAATGCTTGATCATGGTCTCTCTCGGGGCTTCGAGAGCCTGGACGATCGAGCGAGCCTTAAGCAGGAGCTCATGACGGGCCTCATCGCCGCCGGTTGCCAAGGAGTCAACGCCTGCATTGAGTTCCTTGAGCAGGCCGGGAACCGCCTCGAGGTCGTTCGGTCTAGTGGCGATCGCCACATCGACAACGGGGCCGGTCTTGGTGCCGTTGGTGCCGTTCGTGGTAGACATTATGATAACGAACAATAAAAGGGATAAAGTAAAGAGCAGAGAAACCGAGACTTTGGGCCTATGCGGATGGTACCCCGAGGGCGACTAATTATACCTTGCTGTCAAGTCTAGCTAGCGAAACTTCATCGGAAATCGGGAGAGACCAATGGTATTCAGCTGCAGATACCCCCCACGTTCCGCGAATATGTCCCTCAAACCCCATAATTGCCGTGGGGAGGAAGGAGAAGCAACGAGTTGCGGAAGTGTGTCCGCCAGCCACTCGCTTCGAAGACCAACTACCCGCCATCGTCCCACTCACCGGGCCGGTGATCCTGCTTGATGCAGACATGCAGGTTGTATGTGTTTGCTGCGGGTACGGAGTCGATTCTTGCATGAAGAATTGATACGTCGCTTTTATTTGCACCAACTGCATGTATTCCCGAGAGCCGAGACACCTAATACACCCACTCACACCCAGGAGACCATGGAGAGAAACATTGGGCTGCTCAGATCCGCGTGCCTGTATGATTACAGCCCTCCAGATGCCAGTCTTGCATAACACCTGCCATTCAACTTTGGTCGGGTAGAAGGAGTAGCCCGAAAATCCGCTCATTAATCGGCCTGGTGCTGGAACTACCCGTTGGCATCGACAACCCACAGGATGCTCCGAATCCTAACTGCCGGGGGCCCCGGACTCCGGCCCCACTAGGATGAGAGTTCCGGATTAGGCCCCGTTAGGGGTTGTGAATGTTGTTGGTTGGTAACAACAGAACCAACTGTCGTGTTGGTAACCAACACGACGGCAGCGTTCCCATCAGGGAAATGATCGCGCCTTATCCTCACTGATTGACCCGCGTCCAACACAAGGTCGCAATCTGCCCAGTGCCCCTGACCCACGTGCGAACGTAGGAAGGAATGAAGCCAACAACTTATCACATCTCATCTGCAAAGGTGGCGTGCGCCAAGCGTTGGTGGCCGTTTCTTCAGTCAACACGGGCACCAGATTGGGAAAGCGATTTACGTACGAATTGCCGTGGGTCCCATGTGTGCAGATTTAATTTCTGGAATTGACCAATGCTGTCACCGGCCACAATATGTGCTCCCAATGGGGACTGCTTCCAACAGCTGAGACGAGTTCGCATCTCAACAGCATAGCATGTCCTTGTGCCCACCGGCAATGCCGGGACCCCCTGCCTGCTGCCTGAGGTGGTGTAATTTGCACCGCGTCTCCAGTCCACAACCGGTACGCACACGTACTTGGGATATCCACCGCCTCGAGAACTTCCGTCTTTCGCCTGTTCGTGAGCTGATCCCCATGGCAAAGGATCCTCAGGGGTGAGGCTAGGGATTAATGCGTTTGAACACAGCAATGCTACCAACAAGATCGAGTAGCCCCCTTGTTTTACACTTTTACGTCTACACTGGAAGAGATTTCTTGATGGGCTGGATTTGAATCGGGTAACGTTCCTACTTTCTAGGGCACCAACATGTCTTCAACTGGACTGGGAGAGTGCGTTTGATCGGCAACTTTCGAATTGCCCAGTTCACAAGCATTGGGAAGTGTGCTACGAGGAGCTGCTACTGTTTCCATATATCCTTCGGCAGCTTTTCTATGCTTGGACTCATTTTCTACTCTAGAGAATTATCTGACATTTTACCACCCCCACCCGAGAAGATTTCTCTACATCTCCAAAATGTCGAGTCCAGCAGTGGGATCGGATGCGTGGAAGGCCCAAGACAAAGGGCCAACAATCGTCGTTGTCTGCTGGATAGTGACCGCCGTCAGCACCTTATTCGTTCTCGGCCGAGTCTATGTCAGGGGAAGAATCATGAGAAAGTTCCACAGCGATGACTGGTTCATTATTCTAGGGCAGGTACGTGACCAAAGCTACAACAATCATTCTATTGCCAAGGATAACCAAGATCATTTTGATCCGTTTCGCTTTGAAGGCCAAATCTGACCCATCTTGCGCTTCAGATTTGCGGTTACATCTCAACGGCTCTCTCGACGGTCGCAGTATCCTACGGAAACGGGAGGCACATGACACTGCTATCGACCGAACAGCAGCAAGGCGCCATACTCTGGACCACGGCCGCCTTCTGTCCTGGAATCATGTCTTTCGGTCTTCCCAAGATGGCCGTCGTCTCTCTGCTGACGCGCCTGATGAATCCCGGCAAGTATCACAAGTGGTTCCTGTGGTGGATGGCGATCTGGTGTCAGTTGACGTTATTCGTCACGGCTGGGCTGCTACTTGGCCGCTGCATGCCAGCCAGGTCGCTGTGGGACTTCTCTGTTCCGGGAACGTGCTTCGACGTGAGCATTTTGGTGAACTTTTGCATTTACGCTGGAGGTAAGAAACAATAGTACTGGACGTCACAATGCCTTCGACATTTTGCTGACTTTGGTGTGCGCTGTAGCATTCTCTGCCTTCGTCGACGTCTACCTCGCTGTATACCCGGCCATCGTGCTTTTCAGCCTCCAGATGTCTACCAAGAAGAAGATTGCCCTGTCTTGTGCCCTTGGCATTGGTTCAGTGTAAGTAGGAGCGATTTTCGCGCCGTTCATAGCCAGCTTTGTCGTTCCGTGATGTTGACTTTTGTCCTTTTCTAGTTCTGGTGTTGTGGCCATCTACAAGACGACCCGTATCCCCTCTCTCGGAAGCAAGGACTTTTCCTGTGAGGCCATCTCCGCATCTTTACTATCCAAAGGCCTTCAATCTGACTCCTTTCTTTCTCGTAGACGATACTTCTGATCTAGTGGTTTGGACAGTGTAAGTTCTATAGCCTGCTTTGCGAACTGACTAGGCTGCCCGGCTTCACACAATTCACAATATTGATGCTAACGAAACATCCTGATAGTATCGAGGGAAGCACCATCATCATCGCAAGCTCGATCCCCGTCATGCAGCCACTCCTTGAGCTCATCTTACGACGCAACCCCTTCAGCTCCGGCAAGGGAACCAAGCCCACGCCACAATACTACGAGAACTACGGCTCGCAGAGCAAGTCCAAGTCGCGCGGAGGGACGATCGAACTCGGCCAACGCAAACCCAAATCCAAGCCTAAAGACGACCTTGGCTTTACCATCATCGACGACGGTGACAGCCAGGAGAACATTTTCAAGCCAGCGGCAGACCACCAAACGTCTGCGGCGTCGGGATCCCCAACACCCACGTCGAACCACAGCGACTCGAGTCACCGCGCCCCCGATGGGAAGATTGTCCGAACCGATTTCGTGAGTATATCGTACGAGGAAAAAGGGCAGGACCGTGGAACATCAGCATCAGACAGTTGGAGGCCCATTTGAAGGGATGACAGATTTACACGGAGGCAGTTGAGGGATAGTACGCAGTACAAGTTAACGCTTTCGCACTCACATTGTGTATCTACGCTCTTTCCCCATTTGATGACAGAGCAATTGAAGACATCAGAGACATCGGAAAGGAATTAAGTTTTATCGTGTCCGAAGAAGATCGATTGGAGCAGTGAATAATGCCAGCTACCTATATCTTCGGATTGAGATGATCGAAAAAGTCTTGGGTGTGGGGTGAGAATGGATTCAAGTAGTTGCATGAAATCAAGAAGTCTGCTGCTGAAATAAAGCCAGGCCTCTGACGTGGACATTATCCCTGCCTAAGCTTCCTGGCATATCAATACGCTCACATTTATCGAGATATGCCCAATATGTCGATCAAACTCTGCCTCGTGATGTCTTTGTCGTTCCCGAAACTCTTCTCCCTTTTCGTTCAAAGCATGTATAAAGCCCCAGATATCCATGCGACCGCGTTCGCGTTCCATCTCGGTATCGCTCCAATGAGCGTGCATAAGATTAAGCCCATTTCCGTAAAAGGTCTCATACGGCTCGGCACCAGGTACTAGCGTCGCGCCGTATCGAATCAGGTAAAGACTGACATGTACTTCGCCTTTGATAACCTGTTCGAGGAGTGTAAGAAAAGCCCCCCGTGGACTCGGTTCGTCTATCATCATAGAAAGGCACTCGTCCGAGTCGAATGCCCAGGATTCATCATATTCGAACGCGATCGACGGATAAATATAAGGTTGTGCTGAGAGAAACTGAATGTTGAGATCCCTAAGGGGATCAAAAAGTTCAGGAACGAGGGCCGGTGTATCTGGAAGCTGGATACAAATGAGATCATGGAAAGGAAGTAGACCGAACGTTATATCTTCCGAATGATGCCGAATCCGGACAGTACCACAACTTATAGGAATGCTGGTATTGTCTTCGTGCTGTCTTCTGATTTGCCGGATGACGACATTTCTCGACTCTTTGCAAGCTGTCCACATACCAAAGTCGAAGAAGTATGCTGAAGGATTTTCTTTCTGCCATGGAAACTTGAGCGGCTGGGGGAAAAGGGGAAGTGTTATGGATTTGTTGCTTCTGTTTTCGTCCTCTACCTCGCGCTGTACTGCAAAAAAGTGAACCCCTGGCTTATAGCAAGTCGTGGGTCGGACTGCCATTTGCCAAATGCATAGTCTGAGCTCAGGTGGTAGCTTCGAGAAAGATTGAAAGGTTTCAACCATGGGGTGTGAGATTTCCATCTTCAATGGTGGTGGATGGTTGGTGCTAGAGCAAAAGTGCAAATCTTCGGGGGCTGGCTCAGAGTGAAGGGTTGAGGTAGGCAAAAAGTAATTACCAGCATCCGTGTTGCAACGTACGAACTTAGGGTCAGCTTTATATGCGGAAGACTTTCAAGCTCAAGCCTTAAGTAGACCTCAAGGTGGCTCATGAGAGGTGGATTACACGTACAGGTATGGATGGCGTGGGCTGAGGTGTACATAAAGTCTTGCGAAACCATAGATTATCATTTTTCGAATCTGAGCTGGAAATGTGGAGTGTTCTTGATTCTCAGCCGGCGGAAAGTCTTAAGATGCAAGTAGATATCGACTGAATGATTGACTATGAATCGGTATCAACACGGTACATACGCTCCTACACTATATCCGAACAGTAGTTTTTGAGAGCAACCATTTATTTCGTCGGTCTGCCTGCAGGATCGCCTACTGGTTGCACCGCCACGATGAAGTCACGAATCAATTGCTGGTGTCAGGCCGAGTTCAACTTGCTTGACCACTCACATCATTTTCAACCCTGGTTCGGTATCATGCAGGCTGCAGCTTGCGACGGAAAGGCGGCCATAAGGCGAACCACCGGCGTATTCCGCTGAGAGGAAACAAAATCACGCAGCAACCCCGCATCTTGAGTGAGAGAAGGCAGTGTCCTCACCTTTTCCGACAACAAAGCCCAGGCCGTACGTCGCGACGATGTCGGACCCGTTATCTACCGCCGGGAGCGTGGTAGGCATTATTTCGCTGGGCATTCAAGTCACGCAGTCATTGTATGACTACTACAGTGCATTCAAATCGCAGCCTTCTGACGTGAGCCACACGTTGCAGAAGCTTCAAAGCCTGCAGACCGCGCTTCAGCAACTCTCATCTCAACTTACCGACCGAAGTCCTCCACCTGGGGACTCGGAGTTGGCACAAAACATCGAGACTACTGTCAGACAGTGTGAAGAATGCATCGAAGAATTGGAAGAAGAGGTGAAGAAATTCCAAAAGACCAAGACCGACAGCATCACGTCGAACCTCAAAGCCACAGGCCGACGCTTAGCGTATCCCTTCCGGCAGAGTACGCTGCATAAGCTGGACGAAGACATCGATGACCTCGTCAGTCGCTTGTCCTTTGCTCTGTCGTTACTCCAGCAGAAGACCGTCGATCACATACAGGATGATGTTCAAGATATGAGAGCAATCCTCGACCTCATTCGGGCACAACAAGTGTCCGACGAAATTCAAGACTGGTTGAACGCGCCGGACGCCTCCGTCAACTTCAACGAAAATCACAAGAAGAAGCATCCAGGAACCGGGCTGTGGTTGGTCAAGGGGCCTAATTTTGCCACATGGCTAGACAAGCAGAACTCGTTCCTGTGGCTCAAAGGGTTCGCTGGGTGCGGCAAGTCGGTTCTGTGCTCAACTGCAATTCAACACACCATGCGCCGGCGTGGGTTTGACTCTTCATCTCGGGTTGGTGTCGCCTTCTTCTTCTTCACTTTCAACGACAACACCAAGCAGAGCACATCAGCTATGCTACGTGCTCTCATACTGCAGCTATCTGGCCAAGTCAAGGATTCGCCCATCGCTCTAACTCAATTGCACAAGCAAAACAAGCGCACTGCCCCTACAGACTCGAGTCTTCTTGACTGTCTTCGTCAAATCTTGTCGACATTCCAAGATGTCTACATACTACTCGATGCTCTAGATGAGAGTCCTCGAGGGACCCATCGAGAAGCCGTGCTTGATGCACTGGCGGGAATGAGAGGTTGGACAGGTACTCATTTGCACCTGCTCGTAACAAGTCGGGACGAAGTCGACATAAGGGATGCACTTCAAGCAACCGATGAAGAGTCCGTTTCGTTACAAAGCGAGGGAATAGACCGAGACATTGCCGACTTCGTCTCGCAGCACCTGCGAGATAATCGTCGTCTTCACAAGTGGAGAGACTCATACGATGAAATCGAAGATGTCTTAACTCAAAAAGCCAAGGGAGTGTGAGTACTCACACCCAATGGGATTTTATTCGTCATCGCTGACTTTGGATAGATTTCGATGGGTGGAATGCCAGTTCAGAGATCTTGCCTCTTGCCCAAAGAGTCCGAGTCTCCTCACCAAGCTGCTTCACTCACTACCCCAGACGCTGGACGGGACATACGAACGCATGATTCAAAATATCCCGCCCATCTCGAGAGACTATGCCCGCCAGATGTTGACGGTTCTCTGTTGCGCTACAAGGCCTCTGACAGTTCCGGAACTCATCGATGCGCTTGCAGTCGACTTGAGTGGTACGCCCAAGTTTGACGCTAGGCGTAAACTCACAGACCTTGACGGCCTCCAGGAGGTTTGTCCAGGCTTCATTGAGATTGATCTCAATAAGGTCACAGGATCGATCACAGTGCGCCTCGCTCACTTCTCTGTTCAAGAATATCTCGAATCTGGTAGAATCCTCGAAGATGGTCTTGCAGCACCGTTCATTATACGGAGAAACCACGGGCATGGAACCATAGCATCTATTTGTTTGACGCTTCTTGTACACCCTCAACTGTGGTGTTTAAGTCCGGACGACGCCCGAACCGAGTTTCCACTTGCTCAGTACGCAGCAAAGGAGTGGCTGTATCACTACACCAAAAGCACCAAGACGGAGCGTCTTGATGCTCAAACTGTTCAGCTGATGGCCGGTGGGGATGAGCCATTCAATAGCTGGGTTCACATATGGAATGTGCTTGATACTGAGGGAAAAGTTCGCCGGGCCAACATTCCTACCGCATTATACTATGCCTCTCGGTATGGCATCCAACCCGTAGTGGAGTATCTTTGCAGACCCCAAAATCTGGGCCTCAACGACATGCTGAACGCCCAATACGGGGAGTATGAGACGCCACTACAAGCAGCAGCCGCGTATGGCCACACAGAGGCGGTCCAACTACTGCTGCAGAACGGCGCCAATGCGAGAGCAACACATTGCTATGATGACCTATTGAGCAGTCCACTTTATGCAGCCGCAAGATTTGGGTCTTGCGAGATTGTGGAAATGCTGGTCAATGGAGGCGCCAACATTGATGCTATGATCGATACAGGATATTCGTTCACTACAGCCCTCTACGAAGCTGCGAAATTTGGCCACTCCGTCCTCGTGCGATGGTTGCTAGACAAGGGTGCCAAGACAGACGACATTGCAAGCGACTCTGCTGCTCTATTGTATGCTTCGCGAAGGGGAAATCTAGAAGTTGCTGAGCTACTTCTTGCTGCAGGTGCTCGGATAAACTTAATTTCTGGCGGGACCACACCTTTGATCGAAGCATCGGAACAAGGTCATGTGAAGGTAGTGGAGCTACTTCTGGCAAATGGCGCCGATCCGCGACTCAAAGAGGGGACGGCATATATTGAAGCAAAGCGTAGGGGGCACGGCAGAGTAAAAGAAGTGCTCATCGAGTGGCTCCTCAACGCTGCCATCGATACCCCAAATGTGGATGATGTTGACTATGCCGCGTACTTGGAAGAAGCTACGTTGATGAATGACGTTAGGTTGGTAGACCTTCTACTTACCCAAAAGCATCATCTTGCCCATGGAGAGGTTGAAAACGACGCATTAAAGCACGCTTGTGGGCGAGGTTATGAGGAAATAATCGCATTGCTCCTCGAAAAAGGAGCAGACATGAACATGCATGCGGATCCTGATTCGCTCAGTTTGGCTGAACAGAGGCGTTTGGGAATAGCACTTCGAGAAGCTGCGGCAAACGGACACACACGTATTGTGCGACGACTTCTTTCGAAGCTCTTCCAGCAATCATCGTCAAGTTTGGGGTTCTCTTATATCCCTCAAGCACTGCTAAAGGCATCAGCCGGTGGTCATCTGGAGACGTTGGTATTGCTTCTCAAAAACACGGCAGGCTTTGGCGATGAACACAGCTTTCTCCAGTCCGCCATAGTGAAGGCTTCAGAACGCGGGGAGATCGATATATTTGATCTACTTATGACACTGAAAGCCGATCCATCCGAAAGAACCGAAACATACTATGAAGCTCTATTAGGAGCGTCACGGAACGGCCACACGGCGTTAGTCGAGAGATTACTGAATGAAGATGATCGCTCCAATGCAGAAGTTGGCAAGTACGGACCAGCATTGTCAGCAGCCTCGCGCATTGGTAACCTAGACATCGTCGAGAAACTCCTGAGGAAAGGGGCAGACCCCAAAGGTACTATCGCGCTTCAAAGAGCAGCTTTCGGCGGCTTTACAGAAATAGTCAGACTTCTGCTCGAGCACGGTGCAGACCCAAACGGGCTCTCACCAGACTCTGATGACGGTTTTACTTATGGGACGGCATTACATGTGGCTTCCCGTCTTGGTTTCGAGGAGATCGTTCGATCGCTACTCCAGAATGGTGCTCTTTCGAGCGTTCACATTCCGGGAAAGCCTTTCCTAACACCACTAGTAGCTGCATCATGCAATGGGCACACGCATATTGTCCAGCAGCTGCTATTCTACATCGCCGATGCTGAGTCTATCACCGACATTCAGGCAACAGAGTTGTCGGAAGCTCTTTTTTGTGCGTGTGAAGGAGGCTATGAAGAGATCGCACGTCTTCTCGTGAACAGCGGCGCCGATTTCGACGTTGAGCATCCGGAATCGAGATTCAACACTCCACTATCGGTATCATCAGCAAATGGTCACGTACATATCGTGAGACTTCTTCTTTCAAAAGGCGCTCGCGTCAATAACCGAAGCAAGAAACATACATCAGCAATCTATCAAGCGTCGATGGACGGCCACACAAGCATTGTACAGCTTCTTCTTGCAAATGGCGCCGAGGTCAATGCCTATGACGCAGGCACCGAATACGAGACGGCAGTATCCGCAGCATGCTACGGCTCGTCCAACTCTTTGAAGTTGCTCCTTGATTACGGCGGATTTGTGAGTTCACAAGCCGGCGATTGGGGATCGGCGCTCCAAGTCGCAGCTTATTACGAGGAGAAAGGTTCGATGGCACTGCTTCTTGAAAGGGGTGCGGATGTAAACTCTCACCAAGGAAGATACGGGACAGCCTTGCAAATAGCCTCACGGTGTGGTCGCAGAGACATGGTAACGATGCTACTCGAAAGGGGAGCCGACGTCAACATGACATGCGGTGGAGTAGGGTCTGCCCTTCAAGTAGTCTGCGGCGACGGAGGACACGGCGATCTCGCAGAGTTGCTCTTGAAACACAACGCCGACGTTAACCTCCAGAGTGGCTATTACGAGACAGCGCTCATCGCAGCGTCTGCTAAGGGCCATGGGGAAATGGTGGCATTGTTGCTCAAGCATGAAGCAGATGTGGATATCTGCAGCGACGTCCACGGAACAGCCCTCACCGCAGCAATCACAGGATGCCACCTCGATATTGCGAAGACGCTACTCGAAAACAACGCTGATGCGGACATTCAAGGTAACATGGCGGGTACTGCTTTACACGCAGCGGTTTCCGAGAATTTCGTTGCTACCGCCAAATTACTGATTGATCACGGCGCCGACGTCACCATACAGAGAGGATATGATGATGCTACGGCACTCAGCTTGGCGGTTTCCTTGGGCCACCTCGATATGGCCAAATTGCTACTTTGTCATGGTGCGGACCCAAACATTGACTTGCCATTGTTTGAAGCGATCAAATATGAGTATCATGACATTGTAGAGGTACTACTTGAACATGGTGCCAGAACAGACCTCCCATCACGGGATCATCAGAATGCGTTTGAAGCAGCGTTGAAGGTTGGAAATGACCGAAGTATTAGACTGCTGGAAGAGAAAGACTCCGAGATGCCTCACAGGTGAAAACGATTGGAATGGGAGTTTCATTGTGTTCCAGACTGTTTAGTTCTTCACTACATACTATTAACAATGATTCGGCCTCCGGCAATTCACCCTCTGTCATCAATGCTTTGAATACGCTCCCTTCGGCTATGCTTGTCGTAGTTGTTGTCCCCGTTATCTTCCTCAGTGCTCAAGATCCTTCTTGTCGTTCTCGTCATCCTGAGCTTCGTCCCAGTTGTCATGTTTACATAAACCATGCTCATTCAATGATGCAGTTGACATTCCGAGACGAGTACGCATTTTCTGAGGTATAAGGGCCTCCCTAAGTAGGGATAGCCTAGCCTATCTATAAGGTCCCATCCTTCTTAAGGTTCTTAGCTACTACCTTAAGTAGGGCTAAATTCTACAGTAGCTCTATAGTAGCCTAAACGCTTACTAAGAAACTTTATAAATACTAAGTATTAAATATATACTTATAAGGTATAGTGAGATATTGATAATTAGATTATAAGGGTAGCTATACTATATTGCGCAGTATCTTGCAATTGTACGCATTTTCTGCCGCATGGAGGAATTCCCGAGTTTAGCACATGACAATCTAGCATCATATGGAGAAATGCTTTGTACTGGCTCTCGCCAACACGAAATTGGGAAGGGTTTTGTTTGAACTGCGCTTCATTCTCTGAAGAATTGGGCAACGAACAACGCTGGCTGCGAATGGCGTCAGGCTCTGCCAGAATCAAATCCTTGTGTGCGATGACGACAGACCCCCTGCAACTCCCACGATCCTGAACCAACAATCATCGACTACAAAAGTACCATCTTCAGCAGTATCAAGGTCAGAACGGAGTTCTACCCACCTGATATCCCGTAGACCCGAATATCTATGCCTGAAATGGCGGCCCACGCAGGATCAGAGGCGAAGCGACTGCACGGGTTCATCCCCGCGTATCAATGGCTTCGCTAGTATCTGCGGCTGATAATCCAGGCCTCTTACTGGTTCCTGTTGCCGTGGAAGATGGTGTGCTGGCGTTGATTCTGTTTGGAGGTCCATTTGGTAGCATACGATACCTGCTCAGCCTGATCTTGGAGTGTGAGGCGTTGCACTACCACTTAGCCGCCGTCTTAAACACGTTTCTACGGTTGTCCGCACAAGTGAAACCTTCTCTTCTCCCCTTTTCTTTTGTGTCTGTCATCATACCTTTCCACACCGCTGCGGCTGACGGCAGCATCTCTGGCATGATGCCCTTTCCACGCATCATCCTGTTATGCATACTTTTGACAAAGAGCCACGCTCTGATCCAATGGGAGAACCCGCCGCCGGCAAACTACCCCGAGCCGAATCAAGTCTACACCGAGGGACAGGACATAGAACTACGATGGAGCACGAGCTTCGCGACAGTGGATATCTCTGTCACCCAAGGAACGAGCGCGAACGATCCGGCTGGGTACATCTTCAGTAAGAGCAACCTACCATACCGAAGACAGCCTGGTCTTTGCTCACAAGCATGCTACGCGACCCGCAGAAGGCGTGACCTCGCCCAAAACGTGGAAAGTCAACTTCGCCCAGATGGCATCGTTTCTCGATAGGAGCCTGACGGAAGTGTACTACTTCCGGATGTACGAAGCCGGCGCGGGCGGCCTGGATTTCGAGACGTCTCACTACTTCAACCTTACCGCGGCCGCGACTTCCGCGACGTCGACGCCCGCCTCTTCGCCGACGAGTTCACCTTCGTCCACCCCGACACCTTCGCCCGATCCAAATACGTTTAGCGGGGGTGCCGTTGCGGGAGTTGCGGTGGGGGCGGTGGCGGGGACCTTAATCATCGGTGGCATCGTCGGTTGGGTGATCTGGAGGCGTAGGCGAAAGGCGAGGTTGACGGCCGAGGTTCCGGTTCAAGGTCAGGATAAGACTCCTCTGGCGGCATCGCATGAGCTGCTTGATCAGAGCAGCCAACGCTTCGAGTTGAGCCATGAACAGCGCTTTGAGTTGAACGACGATGGATCGAGAGGAGCAAGACACGAGATGCCTTAGTTGGATCATGGTCATGAGAGCTAGAATAGTGATACCCTAATGCATAGTCAGAGTGAACATGATGATATCTGAAGCTCAGATGGACTTTGCGAAGGCCAGGCAACTCAGGCCGTCGTGTCCCTTCAGCTCTTTTCTTGCATGACGAACATCAAGATGAACACACGCAGGAATATTAATTGTCGCCCTGTAGAGTCCCTGTTGATATATAATCAAAATCACCCAACACCTGTCCGAACACGTCCCGAAACGCCTTCGTCAAAGAAACTAGACAACACTACGCATCAAGCCTAATCCCTCCTCCATCCAAGTCCTGAATGCAAGTCCAACACCTCTTCTTCTCAAATCAAATCGCCATAGTCATCCTCAAACTCCGAATCATCCATCCCAAGATCAATCCCCCACCGCTTCTGATCCTCCCTCATCTCATGATACATATCCCCGACCCCACCACACTCACACGCACGACTAACCCCATACGTGCACCGATTACACTTCTTACAATGCCACTCCCTCCAGTCCTGACACTCCTTGCAAACCTCGCAATGCCAAGTACACGTCTCCTGCACCCACCTCCCCTCAATCCCCCCCGGCGCCACCCTCCCATAACTGCCCCGGCAGAACGAGAAGTAATACTGCTTACAGCTCCGATCCCTCACCAGCGCGTACCGGAGCAACTTCTCCACGTGCCTCTTCTTCTCCTCCCCCCCCCTCGCGCAGCCCGTGTTTCGTCTCGAGCCACGCCTCCAGCCAGGGGTCGAACTCGAACGCGTCGTCGCGGCGCTGGAGGGCCTCGGCGAGCTTCGGCACGCTGATGGGCTGCTTAGACGTGGATGCGAAGGAGAGGAAGCACGGCTCGGCCTGCATCTGCTCCTTCCCGTCCCACCCGAGGGCCCCGAAGACCTCGTTGAGCTTGTTGGTGCATTTCCCCTTGGCGTCGGCGCAGGTGGCGCACTTGCACGAGGGCCCGCAGCCGAGGCCGTTCTTGACGCAGGCGCAGGAGCCCTTGCAGCCTGTTTTGCAGCCGCATTTCGTGGGGAGCTTTTTGCCGTAGTTTTGGGCCTGGTGGGATGTTAGTCGGTGAACGCGGTAGGTCGTGGAGCTGAGGGGCTTACCTCGGTCACTGGTCTTTCCGAGTTCTTCATCTTCTTTGCTTTCTTCGCGGGGCGGGCGGCGGGGATGTCGAAGGAGTCTGCGTCGGAGCTGGATCCGATCTCGACCGGCGACGACTTGCGTTTTCCGGTTGCTATCGCGGGGATCTGTGGGAGAGAAGTCATTTTGAAAAGCGGTACTTGGTGATCTGTGGTGAATGGCGGTAAAGTTTGATAATCGAAGGTAACTCGACTTGTTTCTTGCGACGTTTTGGATCAGTGAATGGTAAAAGGAGACGTGATTGTCTGCTTCGTCCCCGGATATCAATTGACTTTAATTGACTTTAATTGATCTCCAGACGCGCATCCGCGTCGTGGACGTGTCGACCGAGGCACGGACTTGATTGGAATGCCACAGGGTGCTCCTTGCTTTTTCATGACAGGCATGTCGTATCCGCGGTCTCCGGTGGTCGGGTTGCTTGGAGTAATTGCTTCTTCATCAAGCAAGACACTTAGATGACAGAGAATGGCCGGTATCTCGTACCCATCACAGATGCAAAGCTCCTCGATGCGTGACATGACTCAATTAGAAACATAAACTCATGGTATTAATATGTACATCTCTGAACAAATGAAAGCCGAACCGGATATTACCACCGCATCACCACGTTTTCGTAAATTCAATAACTCAATCAGTAGTCATAGTACCTCGGCTCGTTGAAGACGTGGTACCTATGATCGCGCACGCCCTGGCCCTTGAACATGTCGGGGAACTTCCATCCCTGGGGCACGCTGTGCTCGCTCACGCGCTTGTTCCGCGTCTGGTCGTCCAGGGCCTCGATCTGCAGCAGCTCGTCCTTGGACTTGGGGATGACGAACTTGGCGACCTGCAACTCCGTGTCGGTGATCGTGCTGCGGCTGACGCGGGCGTAGCCGGTGCGCTTGAGGCCCTTGTAGAGGATGTACTCGCACCATCTGTCCCAATCGGTCGGGTCGACGTCGTGCATGCCTGACAATGGGCTGACGTAGGTGTTGTAGTTGCCCTGGAGTGGCTTGGTGACGAGGTAGGAGAGCAGAATCGACGGGTTTTTCGACTCGCCCATGAGTTTGGAGAGGTATTCGGTCTGGAGACGACGATCCTCGGGGTCCTCTTCCTGTCCGGAGTGGAAGACAAAAACGTCGACTTCTTGGCCGTAGACGTCAAGAGTGGCGGAGATGGCTGGGGCAAGCTCGCCGACAGGGCTGGGAAGGAGATGGTGAGTGGACTTGAGAATGGGGAACTTGGAGAGAAGAGCGGATCCCCAGGTGTGCTTGTTCGGGCCCGGGCCGTAATCGACGTACATGCCGAGGTCTTCGGCGAGGAATTGGGTCGTGTCGCGGTTGCCCATGATAATGCGCTGGAGATCAGACTCAAGAAGACCAATGACATCAATCTCGAGCTCCTTGATGAGGTCGCGCATGCGATACTCGGAGGACCACATGTCGTTGTCGAGAGAGAAGTGGATTGTCCAGATACCGGCGGTGAGAATGCGGTCTTCGGGGTGGTAGGGCTTGTAGTCGTTGGTAGGGAAGCGCATGAAAGCCGCAGCGAGGAAGATGATGTTGACGACAAAAGCGGCGATGGTGTTGTACTTCTTATGTTGAGAGGCAGACGCGCGGCGAGCAGGCGGGCGACGGGCCCGCGAAGAGGTGAGGTCGAAGACGCCGGCGCCAATGAGGAGGAAGGTGGTGATCATGACCCAGTCAGTGTGCTCGCGGACGAGAGGGCCGCCGGGAACAAAAGCGTAGGCGACGACCCAGACGTGGAACAGGACCATGATGTTGTAGATGAAGAAGCCTAGACCAAAAGTAGTTCCGGGGCTTCTCCTGGCCGCGTTGGAAAGGAAGGGTACGGAGAGACCCATGAGGTAGAAAGCAGTCGTGAGAGCGCCGTAGTAACCGAACCAGTGGTGGTATGAGGTGAGGATCGAGGCACCAATGCAACCAACGCCATACGCAGACCATGAGCTCATCATACCAGGGCGGTAAAGACCAACCAGCAAACCGGCAGTCATCGCAATGATGGTCATCCATCCGTAAGTGTTGGATGTAGGTCCACGAATCGGGTATCCATCCCAGACCCAGAGAATCATGGTGCTCGTATCAGAGAGTAGAGAGTGGATGCCGAAGAACAGACCACCGACACCGAACGCAGCCAGAAGCGAAGAACCGCCCTTCTTGGAATCCTCTGGGTAGTCACCAGAAGTCAAAGGTGCCTTTCGAGTAAACCTCAAGCAAGCAATAACGGCGATGGCGAAGCCGGTGAAGTTCCAACCTCCATTGGCGGCGTGCATGACGGGCCAAAGAGGATTGTTGGTCCACCAAATGAACTTGGCTGTAGAAGAGAGAATCAAGCCAATGGTCCATGCCATGATCTTAGACTCAAGACGGGCCTGGTGAGCTCTCTCAGAGTGCCATGTGGCTGTCCAGCCAAGGCAAGAGGTAGCGACTGCGAATCCAACTGTAAACAACCGGCGCGCAGGGTCGAGAACCAGGTACGCCAAAAGTCCAACCAGGGAAATCAGGTGAACGATGCGCTGGTTGTTGACAACGAAAGACCGCACGGCGCGGATTCCCAGAATGACGGGCAGCATGGTAGACATGACGAAGGCCTCATAGCCAGAGATGCCCATGTGCCACAAGGGAAAGTACCACACCAAAACTCCCAGACTAGTCAGCATGGACCAGAAGATGAAGCCGTGGTAAACATCGGCGGCGGTGTCGAGGGCCTCGGTCCAGGTGAAGCGGGCGCTGAGAACGCCGGCGGATGCCTTTTCCTTCCTGGGGGCAGGTTAGTTTTGGCCGCGCAACGCAGGGATGGGGGAACCTACTCCTTCTCAAGGACGGCAGAAGGTACAGACGAGCGGTTTTCACTGCGACGAGCCTTAGAACGATTCCTTGAACTGGATTTATTTCTCTGGTCTGCTGTACTGGTATGTACAAGAAAGACTATTTCGGGAGCCATTGGACGTACCCCTTGCTGGCACCCTTGACATCCCTGATCACGACCTCGAAGGTGTTGAAGTCGAGAGCCGTCACGGCGTCAAAGGCAACGTCGAAGAGGATGAGGGCCCATTCGAAGAAGGCGTAGATCGTGTAAGCTGTCTGCGGTTAGCCATGGGGCGTTTGCGACTGGGGTTTACAGGGAAGCCCACCTCCGGCGACACGGTGCACCTTGTGCTGGATGAAGAAGTAGATCAGAGGCACGAGGGTACCGAAGAAGGAGCTGGCAATCCACTTGCGATACTTGATGGCCTGGGGGTTCGGCGGACTCAGCGTGACGCAGCCAATAGTCCAAGGGAGAGAGGCGACGATGTACGAGATCATGAAGATGTCGTGCCAGTCGTGGTCGTCGGTCGAGGTAACATAGGTGAAGCCGCCGCACATCAAGGTGCGCAGGATGCCCATCGCGAAGGTGAACTTGGGAAGCGCTTGGCCAGGTCGTCTCGTCAAGAGATACCACAGACCAACGAGGGCGAAGCGCGGGCCGGAGGTGATTGCGATGAAGAGCATGAAGAACGATCGTTCGGGGTACCGGTCGCCAATCGTCGCGGAGACGGAGGGGAACCACTCGTCCGGGTATCCGTACCACTCATTCTGAACGATCTTGTGGTAGTGAAGGGAGACGCCGACGATGAATGCGCTAATGAAGGCAGCTGTTCGCGGTGTCTCGTCAGCTTTCCGAGGTTCTCGTGGTGGCGCGATCGAGGGAGGCAGCAGAAAGGCCACCCCGCAAAACCCATGACGATGACCTCAATCGCAGGCGCAATGGTCCGACTTACTGTATGCGATGGCAGTATGCGACCAGCTAACCCACTGGCCATTGAAGGTCAGCACGACGCCGCCGTCCTTGTCCTTGTATCTCGACGACATCCTCAGAGACTGCTCAAGCAAAACAAAGGGAAGAGAAGCTCATCCGGGAGGTCCGGAACAGGTTGACGAGCGAGAGAGATGGAGGGGAAGAAGGGAAAGAAGGAATCAGAGCGGGCGGGAATAAGTGGGAGGGCAGGGAGGACTTGGACAATGTGAACTGTGTATCCGTAAGCAGCGCAAACGCCAATACCCCAGCCAGGTTGCAGTTTGCAGGTTGCAGCAGCGTGTGCCTCGGCGGCCCGGATCGCGTGTTTAGGTTCGTTTGTGTTGATTTCGGCATGCAAAGAGCAGTGAGTGCGACATTGCGGGCAAACCACCACCACCAACAGCTCTCACAGCAGAGGGGAGACCAGCGGCCCCCCGGGGCATTCGGGCGTCACAGTGGAGCTTGGAGCTGGGCTGCAGGGAAGATGATGACAGAAACGAGCGAGGGAACCCACTGAAGCTTCCGTTCAGTGTTGATTTTGGTTGACAGGGGATGCTTGATTTGAGCCAATGAGACGAGGTTTTGGGGCTTAGCGCCGTGCGGGAGCTTGGCGCAAGGCTGAAGGATCCCAGCAGCGAATCACGCCACATCTTGAAGCTCTTGGGGATCCATAATTTAAATTTGCCCCACTCGTTTGATGGATCCGTGCTCAGCCTCGCAACTTTTTTTTTTCTTCGCAAGCATTGCAGATCTCGATCTCGCGATCTTCTCACAAAGAGGCCGTCCGTCCGCACCACACCAACACAACCGCGAAAATGGCCGTCGCAGAAAAGGCTCGCTTCTACTTGGAGCGCTCCGTCCCCCAATTGCGCGAATGGGAGGAAAAGGAAATCTTCACCAAGGCAAGTCTCCTACTTTTCTCTCACATGCGATCAAGAACTATGGTCTAACATTTTTCTCCCAGGACGAAATCCGCACCATCGTCCAGAAGCGCAGCGACTTTGAACACCGCATCCTCGCCCCCCGTTCCAATCCCGATGACTTCTCTTCCTACGCGAAATGGGAAAAGTCCCTCGATGCCCTGCGCCAAAAGCGCTGCAAGCGCATGAAGATCGGCCACGTGACGTCCCAGCACGCCTCGCAAGGCCGCGTCCTCGCCATCTACGAACGCGCCATTAGCAGACACCCCGGCCGGAAAGACCTGTGGCTCGAGTACCTCGGATACACGGAGGAGGTCAAGGCCTCGAAGCGCTGGAGGAGAGTCATGGCCGCCGCTCTGAGAATGATGCCCACCGATGCCGAGATGTGGATCCACGCCGGCCGACGCTCGGCGAAGAATGGCGATATGGGCGGTGCGAGAGGCTACTTCATGCGCGGATGCCGGTTCTGCACGACCGAGGGAACGCTGTGGATCGAGTATGCGAGGTGCGAGATGGACTGGTTGGCCAGGATGGAGGCGAAGAAGGGTAGCGGGAAGAAGAAGGACGCCAACCCCCTGGCTGGCGAAAAGATGGAAGACGACGATGAGATCCGCTTCGATGATGACGAGGATGAGGATGGCGAAGAGGGCTTCAAGCTGCCGACGCCGGGCGCCGAGAAGAAGAAGGCACTCGACGACAAGGATGCGACGGCCCTGAAGAACAACCCCGCCATGGACGGTGCCATACCCATGGCTATCTTCGACATCTCGCGGAAACAACCGTTCTTCAACCCCGAAGTCGCAGAGAGGTTTTTCGACATGTTCGCCACCTTCACCAAGGTCTCCTCCCACGGAAAGATCATCCAGCACGTCGTCGATGTCATGCAAGAGATGGACGCCGCGCACCCGGCGACATGGAACTGCTATGTCCGCCTGCCGTTGGTGGGTGTCAGCTCCGATACGGCCGCGTTTGCCCTTGGACTCAGAGAGGTTCTGTCGAGGTTGGGCAAGGGTTTGGATGAGACTTCGGACAAGGAGACGCTGCAGAAGAAGAGTCTGGTATGGATCGAGCTGGTCCTCCTGTTCAAGAATCTGGACGAGGGCATCAAGGCTGTGTTGGAGCATACCAAGGGCAAACTGCAGTCATAGCTGCTGGCGGAACGTGGGTAATAATATACAAAAAGTGGAATGGGAAAAGCGGCGCTCGAATTGCGCATTTGACAGGAATAGAAATGACTTCGGATGGGACTTCGACCGGTGCCCAAGCCTTTGATACCACTTGAAGAGCCAGTCCATCGATCCGAATAGCATACTTCGTGGGTCTGAAAAGTCTTGCCGCAGCATTTCACTGACGCGTCTTTGTCTACGGCCTCTCGCTTCAGGCGAACTTCATGCCGCCGAGTAATTTGGGAACTTCTTCCCCTCCTCGACCGCCTTGTCCCACTCGTTATCCTCGTCAAGCTCTTTCGCCATGCGAATGACCTCTTCCCACTCCTGTTTCGTAACTTTGTTAACGCTGAGACGACCCAACTTGAGGAGCTGCATGTTTTGCAGAGGACCCTTGGGTCCGACTTCCTTCAAAAGGCTCAGCGGCACAATACGAGGGAACTTGTGCTCAATCTTGACATGGACGAGACTCCATTTGCTTCCGTCGTGAGGAGCGCTGTCGTCATAGTACGGGTTATCGTTGATGCAAGCGTTCCCTAGTAAAGTCAGCTCGAGATTCGTCGAAGAGTGGATACGGGTCTCTCACAGTCCGGCGAATGTTCCTTGACGATGCTCATGATACCAACGATCCCGGGTTCTTTGCAGTTGGAATGGTAGAAGAAAGCTTTGTCGCCTTTACGCATATCACGCATGTTGTTACGTGCAGCGTAATTCCGAATGCCCTCCCAGCCCTCCGGCTTCTTCTTGGCGGCCAAGTCATCGATAGAGAACTTGATCTCGTACCCGTCCTCGATGCGCACGTCTGGCTCGGACTTCATGAGCCAGTATCGTGTCTCTGGCGGATCCCGGCGCTCAGCATCGGGATTGATGTCCGGGACGGAAGCGGAAGCGTCGCGGAGGGCCTTCAGCTCATCCTTGGACTTTCTCGCCGGCGCCTCCTTCTTTCCGGCCGCAGGTTTCTGTAGATGAGGTCAGCTAGCCAGGTCTTTGACTGATCTAGTTCATATTCCTCTCACTTTAGCCTTCTTTGCCGCAGGCTTCTCCGGCTTCTCCTCGACCTTGGGCTCTGGCTCAGGTTCGGTCTGGGCGTCGACTGCTTTTCTCTTACGGCTCGCAGCAGTGGACTTCTCTGGTTTTTCTACCGGGGTTTTCTTATCGGCGGCCTTCTTAGACTGCGACTTGGGGGTGGCCTTCGGCTTCTCGGAGACCGCCGTCTTCTTCTCATCCGACGTCGCGGCGCTCAGTCGCGTAGACGACCTGCGGGTAGCAACCATTGTGATACTTTCCCGGAACAAATGGGTACGGAAGTTGGCCAACTTGATTTCTGCGCGTTCAATGCTAAAATGAATAGAAAGAGAATGAGTCCGTAAGAACACGAGGAAAACTGGGCGCGATGCCGGGATCAACCACATGAAGCTCGTGGTGACGCGAAGTTGCACTGAGCGCACAGTGTCGGCGGACCTGAGCTTCCCCGGACGCACGGCCCCGGTGTTCTCGGATGGATGACATAATCAGACCTGTTCTCACAGGGGACTCCCTTCAAGTTTCACCTCTCGTCAACTTCTCATATTCAATTCATCTCGATATCTTTTCAATTCTCACCAGAACGTCTACAATGGCAATGCCGTCAACCTCACATAACAATCATGCGGCTCCCTCGTCAGTTTATCATACGCCCCCGCGGTGTTGAGGTGAGCCGGGAGCTCCTCAAGTCGGAAACTCCACAACACCAACACAACCATCATCCGGAACTGCACATACGCCAGCTTTCTCCCGTAACAACTTCTAGGACCCATACTGAAGATCATATTCCGTCCGCGACTCGCATCAAAGACATCTCTCGTCCCGTCCTCAGACTTGACCAGCCATCTCTCCGGCACGTACGCCGCCGTATCGAACTCCGACTCGTCACCCATGGTCTTGCCTGCCGGTCCCTTGGCCGTTGCAACCGCCGCCCGCGCGGCCGGCGTCCGCAGCTTCTCGTCGACGTGGAACCCGGACTGGGTGTAACTCGCCTGGTTCCACACCTGGAAGACGACGGTCCCCTTTGGGATGCGGTATCCCAGGATCTGCGTGTCCTGCGTCGCGCTGCGCACGCACATCGGCGCCGTGAGCGATACGCGTAACAGCTCCTCGATGCTGGCTTCCAAGTACGGACACCGCATCTGCATGATCTCCTGCGGCGTCGGCACGCGCTTTTCAGCGACAGCTGCGGGGAGGGCTTCTCGCAAGCTGTCGCGCAGTTTGGTCTGCTGGTCCTGGTGGCGCGCCAGAGTTTTGATGGCCCATTGGTTGGAGTTGGAGGTCGACTCGTGGCCACCGAGAGTGAAGCCGTAAAGCTACGTTCCGGCGTCAGCGCTGGTGGGTTCTTGAGATTATCTTGGACTTACCTCGTCGTAGAACATTCGCGAATGGAAGGCCGCCGGTCGATGCTCTTTCGCTGCCTGGGTGCTCTCTCTGCGTACCATCTCATCCACGGCGCACCGGATGGCGTGTTCCCCTGACGCCGACTGCACCCTGGCCGTGGATAAGTCCACCTGTCGCCGGAGCAAGTCCTCCTTGAGCCAGATCGCTCTCCTCATTGCCTTCTTCTGGCGCACGACCCAATGCGCGGCCACCGGGAACAACGACTTCATCGCCGTCTCCAGACTATCTGACAACTTCAGCAAAGCCTCGATGACGGGGTTAGGCGGCGCATGCGGGAACACCACAGGCTTGTCGCTCCCATCTTTGCCGGTCTCCTCAGATGGCAAGGACGGCACTGATGAGAGGAAGTCCACGTCAGGTTGAGTCGCACTCGTGCCTTCCATGCCAGGACCAAACGTGAAGCCCAGAACAGCATCCAGCGCGCAGTGACTGATGTCCTTCAGCGCCCAGAACGGACGGCCTCTCGCAAGCCGAGCCTTCTCCTTCCACAGAGCCGTCATCCGCATCGTGCTCTCATGAAGAAGGGGCGCGGCGACCTTGTTGAGGAAGCTGGGTGTGAGGATATCCCCAATAAGCCGCTTCCGACTCTTGTACTCATCGTTCGTCCTCCACCTGCTGTGGTGCTCCGGAATAACCCCGGCCAGCACGTCCGCGGTGAACTCGGAACGGTCAAACTCCTTCCCCCTCCTCATCAATATGTCCTGCGTCTCGTAGAAGTCCGTGATGATGACCCACGGCTTGCTGAACGGCCGCCCAAAGACCTGGACGATCGGAGACCGGTGCTTGATGTTCTGCGCCCCGAGCCAGTCGTACATCTCCCCCGTCTTCTGCGCGTGGCCGACCATCTCCGGCATGTCGCCCAGGAGCGACTCCGCCGCGGCCTTGTTGTATGGGATGCCGGGGATGGGTCGCGGGAGGAGGGCGCGGTAGAGCAGCCACAGCGCGAGGGCGCCGACCACCGCCGTTACGGGCAGGGTAGTCGTTCTGGTGAGCGCGAATTCGGACATAGCTGCAACTCTGTTTATGACGTTTTGTGCACTTCTTTTTCTCGATCCAAGTGGTGTGAAAGGGGTTGGAAACAGCGCCGAGTCTAGAACATATAGTTTGAGCGCAGAAAACGCCAACATCGGGCATGTGAAGACGGGAGAATGGCTGACCAAGATGCACGCGAAGACACCATTTCATCTCACAACGCTCTGGATGAGGATATGTTGCCGCCGTAGGGCTGCATTAACTCCACGCTCATCCCATTTCCGGCACTCGCTTGCCTTCCCAAGAGAAGCCAACGTCCGCGGGAGCTCGAGATGTTGCGGCTCTTCCACGCAGTCCGAACGGAGCCCTCGTCGGCACCGGCCTCCCACGCCGCCTCGGGTTCACACTCGGCTCCAAGCTCCCTTCGCTCTCAACGCTGGCCGAATCGAGCTACGCGGGTTTCGCGTTCTTCATCCGGCCTCGTCCGGACAACATCTCATGTCAGACGTGGAGGGTTGGGGCACCAGAGTCGTCCATATTCTCGGAGGAGCCAGCCGGCCGGAGTCCCCTCAATCGTCCGGACGGCCCCGGAGACAGACTTGGAAATCTCGCGTGTGACTTTGGGACTGAACGAAACAAACGTTCAAACGAAACAAGCACCGAGTTGACGACCCTTTGTGAAACTGACACTGATCGCTTTGACCTCTCATCTCAGTTGAGCCAAAAGGAGAAACAGCCAGTTAACGCTGATAGGATTCGAACCCATCTCTGCCCATAAGGGACCGCCAGCAATCTCAACGTGTTAGAGCCAAATGACTTAGGCGAGGTGTTTAGTTTCAGCCTGATCTTCCCACGTCGTGTCAGATCTGTCACTTGTTTGTCACTCCTTACGCCGTATTCACCAACTGGTTCGAGCTTTCTCTTTCGCACAGACTCGGCGGCCCTTCCACCTTCTGCGAAGGGAAGGCACGAACGAATCTTGAAGAAAGTGATGGTTTGGTTCAGTCTATTGTTGATGTGGTTGTCTGTCAATGGTGGTGTGAAGACTTGCAACGGGTCATTGGTTCGGTAGCTTTGGCCTTTTCTTACTCAAGTCAACAAGATTTCCCGGAAACAAAGTTTGGACTCTTTTGTATCAATAATTATTGTTCTCTACCATTTTGGAGGGTTTGACGATACCAGGGGTCAACAATTCGGAAAAGGTTAAGAACTTCTTGGCTTTTTAAGCTTAACTAACCAAAGATGCAATTAATCTAGCAAATGACGCTGTTGCCACGCCGCAGGCCCAACAAGCTTGCCATCGGGATTCCGCTCATTACCCGCCGAAAAAGTCATGGTGTTATAGTACATTGTGACGTAAGGTCCCTCCTTGTTGAACGACAAGCCGACGTACGAGTGTCTCCCAATAGTGTTGGAGAAGTCCTGAGTTGGGCTGTCAACGAGGAAGATGTTTTGTTAGCTTTTGATATCAAGCAATGAGATGTTAACATGAGGGAATACTCACAATGCCTTTTGCACCGCCTCGACGTATGTGTCCGCGAGATGCGTAAACCCGCAAGCTCTGAAGAAGTTGCTGAGCGACTGCGCAATGCGCAAATCCGTTCCGCCGTAGTGTCGCACCGGGATGTACACCTTCGGCAGCGGCTCACGTCGATCGTGCATGATCTCCATGTTGAAGATGATACCCGCCGTTCTGTGCGTGCTCCTCGGGAGATCCTCCTCGGGAGCCGTGAGTCCCAAGACGTGCATGTAAAACGAGCGGATGAGCTCCAGGCCGCCTTCGATCTCGGGGCCCTTGAGGGAGCCCCCGAGAGAGTAGACCTCTTCTACACGCGCGAGACACGTCTCCTTCATGCGCAAGTAGAGCTTGAAGCGCGCGTCTGTGGGTTTGATTGCGTCGAAGGCAATGAGCTCCAGGCGGAGGATGTTGATGTTGTCACGTTCGTGCTTGTACTTGTAGACGAAGTCACGGACGTAGTCGAATGATGGCATCAGGTTCAGAGGCAGCTGAGAGATGACGTCTGTGATGAGCTCGCCGGCGTAGTTGTTTGTGAGCAGGGTGATGGGGATAGGGTAGAAGTAGACCTTCGGTGCTGGGTGATCACCTTCGAGATCAAAAGAAATGGTGTTCGTTGTCATATGTTCATTGGGTGCCATCTTCGACACGATGGTGTTGGCGTGTTTTGCTTCGACGTGAAGGTGCTTCTTGAAGAACTCCCACAACTCAGCATCGACGTCGCCCTTGCCATAGCGCAGCAGGCGCGACATGACGACCTCGGGCTCATCCTGATTAAAGGGATCTTTCGAGGTTCCAGCAAAAGGTCCGATGGGCTCGGAGCCGACGCGGATCTTGGACCTTGTCAGCCCTACGTTCCAGCTGAGCTCCGCGGGCGAGAAGTCGTCGGAGCAGAAGCTGTCAAAGTGAGGCAGGCGAGCGCCGGCCTTGTTGGTGTTTGGACGAGGGCCCAGCGACGAGACGACGAACCGGTTCACGAAGTCGGCGTACTGTTCTTGGTCCTCGACAGAATAGCCAGCACTCTGCATGAGGGAGTAGAGGGGATGAGAGATCTCGTCCCACCAGAACTGGGAGTTCTCCTCGCTCTGGGCTGAGCCGGGGCTGAGGGTTGCGCTGACCATGATGCCTGGCTGGGGTTCGGGTCGGGTTCTTTTTGCCAAAAGCGTAGGCTGTCGGGTTTTGAATCAACGAAAAGGGGAGAGAAAACAGCGATGAACTCGGGATGAAATAATTAAGATGCACAACGAACCAAGATGACGGTGATGAGTCGGGCTTATATATCAAAGGGACTTCGAACGAGGACTTCAAACAAGACTCGAGTCACTCAATCATCTCTATTTCGCGGATCACTCAATAAGGCTGAAGCGGACGATGTTTAACGAGATGTTACGGACTCCCGTTCGACACAGACAATTTTTGCATCTCTTCAACAACAATCCTCGACGACTTTTACGCAACGTTTAGCTTTCAGTCCGGGACCTCGCCGACTCGGCCGTGGCAACTGAATCCTTCCCAGCTCACAAATTCTGCCCAGCTTTCTCAAGTTCTGCCCAAATTGGCTTTGTTTTGCAAAAATACGTAACTGCATGACACTTGACAGAGGCCTTGTCAAACGAAGCAGATGCTAAGCGACTCGAACCGTCGGACAACACCGCGTTTAGCAATTCGAATCCGAGGTTCACGCGTTGATAGGAGCCTCAGCCCTTCAGGGCCCGGCGCAACGGAGCTCGGGCCTCGAGAATGTCGGTCCCATCCATCATCCGGTCTGAATCCGGGTGTCGGATCAACCGGATACGATCACGAAGGTTTTTGCTAGGAGGCCGACGACCAGCCTTCGGACCTCGGGGAAGGACCCGAGGTCGTCCGTCTTGTCCTTTTTTACCCCTTCAATGTCCGTCAACCGCCATCTGAAGAGTTGAAGGCTGCCTCAGACCTGGCACTGAGAACTCGCTATCCGTCACTTATTGAAGAAGGCGTGACCGAAACGCCGGTAAAGTCTGTGGACAGACGTCTTGCTGGACAGTGCTGGCTGACGGACACTTGCCAGGCGCGATCGCTTTCGCTTTCTTATTATAGGGTGTGCCACATGTGAAAGAGCTAAGAAGATCATAGCTCCTTGAAAGTAAACAACATCTTGTTATTGTGCCTCCTTCTTCTTCTAGTTCACTCCATACCGCTTTCGCAACTTCAATCTGGATATTGTAGCACAAGTCGTTTTGAACATGGATTCTACAGTTGTACCTTTACACTTGCCACCTCAATTGGCTGGTCTACTGAGCAACCCGCAGGCTCTCGCCATAGTGATAGCTCTGGCTGTGGTGGTTCCGGTTATCATCAACCGTATCACGTCGGACCGGTCCATACCAAAGATTACCAGCTCGAAGACATGGTTCGCGAGCAGGGACGACTTTGCAGCCCATGGCGTTGAGATTATCGAGAAGGGATACAATCAGGTGAAAAGTGGTGTTTTCAAGGTCACAGCCTTGGATGGTGAGGATACCCGTATTGGTCCTTCATCGGGCGGATGGGCTGATGCGATATATGAAGGCTCCGATTTAGTTCTGCTGGCGCCCGAACACTGGCTGGCGATTTGCAAGAAGAAGGATGAGGAGGTCGCTCCAGCGCGCAAGGAAGTTCGTTATCTTCCTTTTCGTACGTGGAAACACGCATGGCTAACAGGTTCAAGTTCTTCCTATGCGACTTGCATGGTGCCCCTTTTGAGGAGCCTTACCTCTACAAGTATCTTGCTGCTCGTATGCCGGGTTTTGGTATGGACTCTCGGTGCTCCAAGATACGTCATTTTGCTGACAGTCTGTCTTTGCGCTGAAGACAAACACCTGGATGTAATTTCACAGGCATTAGACGAAGGCATTGCTCAGGTCATGGACTTCGATTATTCGAAGGGAGGTGAGCTTCAAAGTCGCCATACACCCATTTTCTTAAGGTTGACTGACATTGTTTGTACAGCATCCAAGCCTGTCATTATGCAGCCGCAGATCTTACACGTGTACTCACACGTTATTTGGAGAGTCATCCTTGGCGACAGCTTCAGCCCTGAGGTGGTCGACATCTTTGAGAAGTATTCAGCGACACTGATACCCGTAATGAAGGCTCTCAAGGCGCAGAGACCCATAATGGCACGCATCACGGCCGCCTTCTCGAAAGACGTGCGCAAAGTCAACGATCAGCTAGAGCGGGCAACCGCATTCTTCACACCCCTCATGAAGGCATGTGCCGACGCCTTTGACCAGGGGCTGGAGACTAGTTCGATCAACAACGACTGGTTCGAGGAGCTCATCCGAATGGCACCGGATGATAAGCGTCGGGACTACAAGTACCTCACCAATGTCTTGATTGGTTTTGCCTTCACGTTTGTGTTCTCACCGGGGCCCTCGACGACTCAAGTTGTGTATGAGTTTGCGTTCCGCCCCGACTACGTCGACCTCGTTCTCAAGGAGGCAAATGATGAACTCGGGCAGCGCGTGGATGACTGGGTCTTCACGAAGGATAGTCTGCGCAGGCTGTCGCTTCTGGACAGCTTTTGCAAGGAGACTCATAAACACCACCCTACTGCAGCATGTAAGTCACATTTCCTCGGCCGATTGAAAGTCAAGTTCGGTTTGCTGACTGTAGAGGGTCGCAGCAAACCTCATGAAAAAGATCCACAAGACCCAGACTCTACCCAACGGAGTTGTCCTTCCCGCGGGCACCGTGTTCGAGGTGGTCATGACAGCGGCCCATCTATCAAATCCGAGCCTCGAGAACGCGGCTGAGTGGAACGGGCATCGCTATCATGAGCTCCGACAGAAGATGTCGACCCCCATCGGCGGTAACAAGTATGACTGGGGCGCTGCGACAAGAGACGATGTCAACTTTGGCTACGCCTCACACATGTGCCCAGGCCGCTGGGCTGGGTGCTCTATTGCCAAGATGTTCCTCATCAAGCTTCTCGCCCGCTATCAGATCAGCCCGGAGGAGGGTGTGAGTGAGCGATACCAAGACTTTCATTCGGGTCAATATGTGAGTAACCCAGCGATACGTCTGTTTGGTTGATGCACTTCCCGTGCTCGAAGCTGCGTTTCTGACGCGATCTCACCAGATTCTTCCGAACCCCACGAAGCATATTCTTATTCGGCCGAGGAAATGATGATAAGATGGAATCAAAATGTTTTTCATGATCCAATGACATGTGAGCTTGAGGTTTGGAAGGCATGCATGGTCCGGAACATTTGAATGATGTAGCTGAGAGGTCGGGAAAACAACGGTGATAGTAGATGTGCGAGGTCCGACCGGTATGCTGACGTTCAATTTAACGCCTTTTTAAGCTTACCGAACCACTCAAATCATTTCGTGATATGCTATTGGTTTGATTCGGCCTCGTTGGTAATTCTACGTCAGCACGTCAGACTCAGCCCCAATCTCTGGCACCAGAAGCCAAATGCTCCAGGCTGCGCCTAATACTGCGGAATTGACGCGGAAATGGACCAATCCCGTTGACACTTTTCTCATGAGGTATTTGTCAATACTCAAGTTCCGGGCAAACCTCGAAGCAGTGAGCCTGGCGGTGTAACCGTGTTCAGCTGGTGAAGGTCCATTGAAGCTCCAGAGAGTCTGCGAGGTCCTTTCGTCGACAGGGCTTGGGCGCAATAATGTCAGACATCTACAGTGATTAAGAGATTTGGAATGAATCTCACGACTGCTTTCAGATGCTTCATCGAAATTTTGAAGTAGAAATGGAGGACGCGATTTCGTATAAAAGCCATGTCAAGGCCAAGTGAATAATTGACTTGGATCAACAGCTTCATCTCAAGACAGACAGACAGTATCAACAACACCCTTTTAACTCAGTTCTCTCACATCATCAATATATCCAACACTCAAAATGTTTATCAACACTATCTCCATTGCCGCCATGGCCCTCTCCTCTCTTGCCATGGCTGCTCCTCACCACCGCAGAGGCGACAACGACTCTGCCACGGGTCTGAGTTTGACTGCCCAGCTTCAACTTGCGGACACGTAAGTCATGATCCAATAATAATACTCAACTCATCCACTAACACCATTACTTGTTAGTGGTGCTGCTCGGTACAAGCTTCTCCCGAACGACGAGGACTTCGTCTATGACTTCAACACGAGCCAGGTCGCCCTCGCCAACCGCGTGACCTTCCCCGCCGTGACCGGCCTTGGCGGAAGCATGGCAGTTGCCTCGTTGCCTGGTAAGTCACAGGATCGTGCAGTCTTCGGTGTAAGTTTACTAACAATAAGTCTCGAATAGCCTGCGCCATGAGCTTCCTCCACCTTCACCCCCGCGCCTCGGAGTTCCTCGTCGTCACTTCAGGCCGCATCTTGACCGAGATGGTGCCCGAAGCCGGCGTCGTCGGTGCTGACGGCAAACAGCGAGTGATTCGCGCTGATCTGGGCCCCAACCAGATGACCGTCTTCCCTCAAGGATCCTTCCACACCCAGGTCAACCCTGAGTGCGCTCCTGCCTCGGCTGTCGTGTCCTTCTCTTCCGACGAGGGCGGTACCGCCATGGTTGCAGCTCAGACCTTTGCTCTGAGCGACGACGTCATCACGACTTCCTTTGGCGGAAGCATTGCTGGCGAGGACATTGACAAGGTGCGCCAGGCTATTCCCAAGAACCTTGTTCTTAAGGTCGAGTCGTGCTTGAAGAAGTGCGGCCTTGAGAAGCGGGCTGCTTAAGCTGGAGCTCGAAACTATAACTTTGTCTCCAAATATTCGTCACAATCCCCACGCCCCGGAGAGTCAGCTTCAGCAGCCAAGGATGCCGATGATGCTCTCTTCTGTTTTCCTATTCTGTCTCATTTGATTTTGAAATTGAAGCTCAGAACACTCGTTAGAACTTGAAACTCTTCTTCTCCCACTCTTTTGACATAGATTTATGGTTAGATAGCTATCATATAACCCGCATGCCACCAACTCTGAGGATAGCCTCCAGTTGCAATGTGATGTTCTTCCCGAGCCTGCATACATTCAACAGTCTGGTAACCGATCCACCTTTAGGCTGAACCGTTCTGTCAGTAGTAAAGTTGTTTGCGCGATAACAGAGAAGCTCGGCATCTCCAATTCAAATAAGCAGGAGGTTTAAGATTCCAAAATTGAAGAAAACATAGGGTGCCAGGGTGGTCTAACAAAAGGCCTGCGCATACTTGGCAGTTTGTGCAACGGCGACTATGCATGCATATGCATTGGAACCTGAAACAAAAGCCAATGGCAGTCGGCCATGTTGAAAAGCATTACCTTAGCCAATTGCCATTGCGAGTTAGGACGCTAACGCCGTATGATGCTGTCAGCCCACGTTGATATGCATGCTACGGTAAGCATAACATAACTTACACGCAGCCATGTCGCCTCAATTTCCGAACTACACAGACGCCGCCGTTTGACTTGTAGATGCATGTTCGGTTTGCTAAAGTATTGATTGAATTGAATTTACTCGAGGCCTGAAGCTTCTGTTGAATACATTCAATTGCATGTCGTCGTTGTTGATTCCGAGTTCTTGAAGTCAATTCTGCTAACTTACATGTAACTTCGTGGGGGTACCATAGCCGGACACGATGACGTCTAAAGCCGGTAATGTTGCATGCTGTCTCAGCTTGCGGATTGATGAGGGTAAGATACCATAAGAATCGTTGGAAAGTACCACAAGACTGTTGAATTGAGATTTTCAGGACGTAATTGACATCTACAAGGTGTACACCAACTTCGCCCCGCTAACCTTACCCTCTCTAACAAGAGTAAGGCCATGGAGCACACCGGCGAGCCCGTTTCCTCCTTCATTGACAGTCGCCTTGTGCGCTTTGATCTTCCCATCCTCCAGCAGTCTCTCGGTATCCGCCCAGAGCTTCTTGGCAAACTCGAAATCGTCCGGGTTGGCTGGGATCGGCTGAGGACCAAACTGAAAAGCTTCACCAATGGCGGTGTACGCCAGGGTCATCTTCGGCGTAACATTGCTGTTGATTGATGTCACGACCTCAGCCGGCACAAGGCGCAAAGCAGAGTAGATACCTCCTGCCTCTCTGATTGCTTTGACGCTGATTGACGCGGATGGCTCCGTCGAAATACAGTCCAGGACGTGCTGCAAGTTACCGTCGGCGAGCTTTTTGATATCCTCGACGACTGTCTCGGAATGATAATCCAGGAAAACATCTGCACCCAGCTCCTTGAGATAGTCGAAGTTGTGCGGGGAAGCAGTCGTGATCACGTATAGTCCCGATAGCTTTGCGAACTGGATAGCTAAGGCTCCGGTCGCCGTACTTCCCCCGTAAATAAGAATAGGTAGCTTCTCCGACGCTGGCTTGTCAAAGTAAGGCAATCCGAGGCTCTGGTACAAGGCTTGTCCGGCCGTGATAATGCCAACGCCGAGAGTGGCGGCTTGTTCAAAACTGACGTTGTCCGGGATGTGGATTTGGATGTCGCCCTTCACGGTGATGTACTCCGCAAAGGTGCCATCCTCGTGATACACTGCGTTGGAGCCATGGGCGGCGCCGGCCACGCGGTCTCCTTTCTTGAAGGATTTGGTCACTTCGGAACCGACCTCTTCCACAATGCCGGCGTAGTCGCAGCCGACTCGAGCTCCGGGGGAGGCAAGCAGGTCGATATGAAGAACGTCGGTTGGGCTCAATGCGACGGCCACGACCTTGACGATGAGGTAGTCGTCTCGGAGCTTGGGGACTGAAGTTGTGACAATATCGGCTTTGCCGGCGGCCTGAATTACGATGGCGTGGTTGGAAGACATTTTTGATTTCTTGATTACGAAGTTGTTTGGGGGATGATATGCGTTTCAGTAGCTTGAAAGTCTTAGATACTGTAAGTGAAAGCACCATGAGTCTGGTTGAACGTACTTTATATTTGTGTCTTGGCTATGGATATTCTTGACCATCGTGGCCAAAGACATTACAAATGAGTTAACGGCGACATGACCTCCATCCACATCTTAGCACTGAGTTTGTCATGTGGTGAAGATGATGTTGCAAACGGCCTCCCACCGGCATGACCTTCATCCGCCTCTAAACACCAGGGCTTCTGTAGTTGTGATAAGCATGCACGAAGCGGACGGCATTATGTCAAGCGGCCCGTGCGGAGCACCCAGTCCGGGTATGGGCCGAACCTAAGTGACCCACTCCGTTGGGCGCCGGAGCATCTTCAAGCACGGCCCCACTTCCTCATCCTCGGGACGATTATTAAACATGTCCGAGAGTGGGTGCAACAGCCAGGGATTTAGAAACTGTAAATATGAGCTATGCATATCTCTTCATTTCCTGTTCCTTGCAAATCAATGTAAAACCTATACGCGGAAAGGCCAGCGAGCCGAGAGGATCAGTAACCACTGAGATGAGCATCCGCTCGGCGAGATACGACGTTGAAGTGAGCGTGAAATCAGATGTTATGAATTGATAAGCTTCAGTTCGAATATCATAGAATTGCAAGTCATTGAGATACGGTGATAATTCCAAATAAAGCTATGTGAATAACTACTTAAGTAAATATTGGAGTCGATGTTGTTATTCTGGCTGTTGATCTCACTAACATCAGAATCACACGTCCAGAGTCAACAAGTTGCACCAGTACGCCATGGCTCCACCAAACAAGAGAACCATTCTCATCACGGGGTAGGTTGAGAGATACTTCAATCCACGATCCCAAGCCACGTTGTTGACAGTAACTGGGGCAGATGCACTGAAGGAGGCGCCGGAAATGCCCTCGCCCTCGCCTTTTCTGCCGCAGGCTTACGAGTCTTCGCAACTGCTCGTTCACTCAAATCAATGAAAAATCTGCAGAGCAAAGGCATTGAAACTTTCGTTCTCGATGTAACAGATCACAATAGCATCGAGGCGGTGAAGGCAGATATTACCAAGCTGACGGGCGGAACTCTGGACATTCTTTACAACAACGCCGGCGCCTGTAAGTTTCTTCCTAGACCAGAAGGCAATTCCATGTTTTTTGATGCTGAAGTATATTATCTCAGTGTATGAGTCTCCCGCAGTAGAGGCAGACTCTTATCGCGTCCGGAAAATGTTCGATGCCAACGTCTTTGGTCTCTTCGACATGGTGTCAGCTTTCACCCCCCTGCTCCTGGCTTCCGTACCAGGGTCTAGCACCCCGCCTCTTATCGTCAACGTTGCTTCCGTTCTTGCCCGCCTTCCGGGCCCCTTCACGTCCGCGTATAACGCAAGCAAAGCAGCCGTTGCATCATATTCGGACACTCTCCGCCTTGAAGTTGCCCCACTCGGCATCAAAGTCATGACTGTTTACATGGGCGAGGTCTCGACTGCCATCATCCAGGCTAATAACGTCAAGTTTGATCCCGATAGCTTGTATGCCGACTTGGAGTCCAAGGTGCGGGAAAGAAGCAGCAAGCACGAAAAGACCACCATGAAGCCTGAGGAGTTTGCTCGGCAGATCGTGCCTGTGGTTCTCAAGGGCAAGAGTCCTTATGTCTGGAAGGGGACTAATGCCTTCATCGTTTGGCTGCTGAATGCGATTGGGCCAAGGACGGTCTTCGATGGTACTATGAATGGGGAAGCTGGGCTGAACGACCCATCTTTGATTAAAAAGATCTACCACAGGGGCCAGGAGAAAGTCAAGACCGCTTAGGAAGGATGCGTTTTGCAGTGCTTCCAATTCTTTTCAGGAGACAAGACGTATGTTAGTTGAGGCTTAAAGCGATCTTTTAGTATTTCAAAGTGTCTGTAGATCAATTTTCTTTCTAAATTTCTGTAAATATTCATGCCATGTGTATTGGGCCGCGAATGCCATGATGGTCACTCCCGTGGCCCTTTGGACGGTACTAACAGATCTTTAGCCGATAATGTTTCGCTCAAGGAACGCAGCTGTTCATGATACCTTTCACCATCTCCTTGCGTGGATATCCAGATCAACTTTCCACAGCCTGCGGCTTTTGCAACAGATCATACGTCCATTCGGCATAATAGTCCACCCTTGGGAGGGTAGGGGATGAATCCCAATCCCCTATCTCGGCCGTCGTCGGCGGACGTGTGGCACACAAGATGGGAGACCGTTGGACAATGTACATCGCCAGTGCAAGCGGTGTCTAACCTCCTAGAACCTTCATCGGACGACCGAAAGCCAAAAGCTTCCATGATGAACTTTCGGATGCTGCCGAATGTACATATAGATGTATGGCTTCCGCTCATATTGGAAGACAATCTTATGTCAATCTCACGCAACAGACTTCACTGCATCACATTTCCATTCAAGAACACATCTATCCGCCTTAATGATGTCATTGAATATTCCCGTCATAGTCGCTCTAGCAGCTATTGTATATGGTCCGACGCAGTATACCGATGTCTTTTTCGAAAGCCAACTCAGCCAACGTTTCGTTGGGCGCAGCGGCGTCAAGGTGCTTCTCAGCCTCAGTCTTATTCTGGGTGTTGGAAAGTGGCTCAACAACTTCTTCAACAAACTGGCCTTGAATCACTGGCGCCTAAAGGCACATAAAGGCTGGGCCTGGGACAGAGAAATAGCTGTCATTACCGGTGGTTGTGGTGGCATCGGTAGGGAGCTGGTGCTGGGTCTCGTGAAGAAAGGGGTCAAGGTCGCGGTCCTGGACGTTATCCCCCTTCCAGCAGACATGGCGACTGAACGACTGATATTATACGTCGAAACCGACATCACTTCAGCCAAAGCCGTCGCCAATGCAGCTCAGACCATTCGAGATTCCTTCGGAAACCCCACCATCCTCATCAACAACGCCGGCATTGCATCACCGCACACCATCCTTGAGACCCCAGCCGAGTTCCTGCCCAAAATATTCGGCGTCAATACTGTAGCTCTTTGGATCATGACGAAGGAGTTCTTGCCCAGCATGATTGAGCAGAACAAGGGCCAAATCGTTAATATCTCGAGCCTTACGGCGTACATGGCACTCCCGTCGATGGTCGACTACTGCGCGTCAAAAGCTGCATCCTTGACTTTCCACGAAGGCCTCAACTGCGAGCTCAAGACCAAATACAAGGCCGACGGCATTATTACGACGATTGTCCAGCCCAGCTGGGTGAGGACACCAATGTCTCCCCAGAACGCTGATGAGATTGAAAGAAAGCAGGTCAAGATGCTGTCACCCAAGGAGGTTGCCGACCGTACTCTGCAGCAAGTCTTTGCCTGCCGTGGAGGGCAGGTTGTGATGCCGGAAAGTTTGTGGGTTTTTCGTACGTTACAAGGTTGGCCTAATTGGGTACAGGAGTTGGTGAGAGATGCTATGGGTAGGTCGAGTCTGCTGTGAGCATGGCTACGAGGGCGGAATGGTGCTATGCGATCTGGGCAAAGGTATGACAGGCTCTGAAGTTGAAAGTGCGCAGCGGATTCTTGTTTGAGGCACTTGGGGTAATTCATATCAAAATCATTAGCGAAGACAGTTCACAACAAATAGTGAGATCAAGCCAGGAACTAAACTGAGATGAACGCCTGTTTTGCCAGGTTGATGCCGTAGCAAAGTCTTTTTGCATGTTTGTGAACTCTCCTGCGTCATAGATAAGTTCGGGTGGAAGAGCTCAAGAACACAAATGATAAGTACGTAAGGGCATGGCCTTGAAGCCATATGCATGCTCAAGAAGACATGAGTGAATGAGGTCTTGTGAAACTAAGGAGGGTTACGACATGACACCTACAGGTTGAATTTACTTGGATGGTAAGCCCGGTGACACATCACGCCCTCAACCAGGGCTCTACTAATGAAATTTGGAAGGATACAGAACAACATCGGTGGTCTGTGACCTAAGTCGGGTCAAATTCAGCCCGTAGACGGGACAACACCTCACCCGCTTCAGATTAGTGATCTCATCGCAATGATTGCATCATGATGAGATATCAACAGCAATCAGCCGTCGTCTATAAGCCATTGAAATGAATCATTCGGAACTCTAAGAATATCGCGATGACTCAGCTTTGTCCGGCTCGGGGGCCACTTCTAGGGAGAAGCTCTTGTAGCCCTTATCGTCAAGTTGCGGCCAACACTATAAACGTTGCTCCGGGCGGTGGAGAACCAGATTGGACCGGCCTGGACATTAGACCGATTACAGGCACGTTGACCGTGGCATGAGATCCTGGGACGAGGGTGAGATAGTAGATTGACAAGTTCTGCCATCTTTGATTTCCAATCTGGAATTTACTGCGGGACCTTTCGCAGAAAGCTTAGGAAAATAACACATCGATCAAATAAACTGTGATAGGACTTGATAAATGGCTGAAGATGCTCCACGAAAGCCAAGAAATGTTTGAAACCCAATAGCATTTCATCGACAATATGCGGTTTCCGTTCCTCTTTCCCGTTGCGATACTCGTTTCAGCCTGTCGTTCAGTCGCATTCAGTACCTTACCTCACAACATCTCAAGTTCTCTTCAGAAGTTCGATTTCCACGTTTCCGACTACCAGATAGAGGAGTTTCAGAACTTGCTGAAAGCCTCTAAAATTGGTTCCGAGACCTGGTATAACCAGCAGAATGACACCCAGTTCGGCACCACCAGACAGTGGCTTGCGGAAGCAAAGGAAGCGTGGCACAAGCTGGACTGGCGAGAAACAGAGCAACGCTTGAAAAGCTTCCCCAACTTCAACATCTCAATCGAAGATGGTCATGTTGGAAAAACGAACATCCATTTCATCGCCCTTTTTTCAGCGAATCCTGATGCTCTTCCACTGCTCTTTCTGCACGGGTGGCCAGGCTCAGTCTTGGAGTTTCTTCCATTACTGGACCTTCTCATGTCGAGGTATACTCCAGAGACTCTACCTTATCATGTGGTGGTACCTTCTCTGCCGCACTATGGCCTCTCTGGAGGGCCTTTGGATGTAGAGCTTACGCTAGATGCAGCAGCAAGGCTCATGAATAAGCTCATGCTTGGTCTTGGATTTGGCTCGGGCTACGTTGTACAAGGCGGCGATATTGGCAGCTTCATTGCCAGGATACTCTCGGCTACGTATGAGGAGTGCAAAGCATTTCACAGTAAGTGGTTGTCCGAGTGGTGAATCCACGGTGCCGTTGTATGTACTGAACGTCTCCTTAGTCAACATGCTCGCGCCAGGATCTCAGGATGAGATTCTACCCAACGCGAACATCACAACAGCAGAAGCTGAGCATGTGCAACGCATGTTTGACTTTAGTTCTAATGGATCATCCTACATTCTGGAGCACGGTCTGAGACCTTCTACAACCGGCCTTGTTCTCGCATCGAACCCTCTAGCAATGCTAGCATGGTAGGACTTCCTGATCCCACAAATCTGTATCATTAATGCGTGTCATCGAAGGTCCGAGCGGCACATTTACATATGGCTAACGGAATATTTGACAGGATTGGTGAAAAGCTTATTGAATGGCCCGATTCTAGATACCCTCTCCCTCTCGACACTATCCTCACCTTGGTCAGCTTCTATTGGTACACCGATACACTCCCTCGAAGTCTGTACCCATATCGAGCCCTTGCGGCAGCCGCAGCTGCAGATGTGCTTTTCACAGTTCCGACATCTCGAGAAAAGCCCTTTGGATACTCTGTTTTCCCGGCCGAGAACATTTTGATGCCTCAAGCCTGGGCCCAAAAGGCTTACTCCAATCTGGCATACTACAAACGGAATGACAAGGCATGTCGCTCGATGAATCTATGGGAAGAGTTCAACGTCTCTGTACTAACTTGTTGTGGGTTGAACAGGGCGGTCACTTTGCTGCGTTGGAGCAACCTGAGGTTTTCTTACAAAATGTAGAAGAGTTTCTGGGAATAGTGAGGCCTCTCATTGGGCTATGATGGACCAAGATTCTGTTAAATATCAATCTTCGGGGACTTCACGGTTGATTTCAATTTTCAGTGTCTCGGTCTTTACCCTGAAGAACCCGAGCTTGACTCCCCGAACATCTCGGAGGTCGGCCGGCTTCGTCGATATCCACCAAGCGGACACTCGAATGCACCCCCGTCCATGTCCGATTTTAGCTTATTTAGTGGACAGCCAGACAAGGCAATTTCTCCTGGGCCGCATCGCGCGGAACACGAAGTTCTTGCTGCCACAAGAAATGATCAAATGTCTAAATTTCCTGCCCCACAAAGATTGATTAGATGATCTGATAAACTTCGCATTTTGGCTCCTCTCATGACTCTCTGCAAGCGACCTGCCCCTTTGAGCAAAGGTTCGCAGGACTCCGGCCATTGCCAAGACCCGGGAGTTGCATCCAGAACCCCTCTCCCTGCAGGAACACCGATGCAACATTCCGGTTATCGGCGCCGTGACCCATAGCGTAACTGACGAAGCCTGGACTAAGCATCGTGACCTCGTCAGAGTGGATGTGCCGTTGGCGGCACTGAGGCATTACAGTAGGAGACTCGGACGTGCAATAAATAGCAACTCGAAACCTCGTAGGCATTGCCTTGGCTGCCATCCACGCTTGTCCCAAGGCTTTGGATTCCCGCTTCGCGTGTCGATCCATCGATCTCCATCGGAATCGCCATGGCCTCTTGGCGTGATATTTCGCAGTGGCTGTTGCTCGCTGCTGTTATTCATCCGGCGACAGCGGTAGCGGCGGAGGGCGGTTTTGCAAGCAGCCGTACCCGTCTGACATCCCCAGCCTCCGACAACGCGACGGGTCGATACATTGTCGAGATTCAGCCCTCGACTATTCTTGCCCGACAAGACTCTACCGTAGTCGACTCGGTTGTCGATAAAATCTCCTCCCTTGGTTACGACGCCAAAGTCAAGCAAGACTTTACTTCCATTTCTGGTCGCTTCCAGGGTGTGTCGGTGGAGATCACCAACAAGAACTCGACGGGTGCCCTCGACGATATCAAAAGCGTTCCTGGTGTCGTTGGCGCCTGGCCTGTTTACCCCATCGCCTTGGACGTCTCATTCGAGGTTACCAGTGGTTCGCAGAAATGGAACCCCCATATTGCTACTCGGGTCAATGAGCTTCATGAGCGTAACTTCACCGGCAGCGGGCAACGCGTTTGCGTCGTTGACAGCGGTGTCGATGTTGCGCATCCAGCTCTTGCTGGCAAGGTTGCCGGTGGAAAGAACCTCTTCGATACCAGCTCAACCGCACTCACGGACTGCGCGGGCCATGGAACGTTCGTCTCTTCGGTCATTGCTGCATCACACAAGGACTTTTCCGGCGTCGCCCCTGACTCCGAGATCTACATGTACAAGGTCTTCGGTTGCGACGATACGACATCCAACGACATGGTTCTGAAGGGCATGCTTGCTGCTGACTCGGATGGTTGCGACATCATTTCTGTCTCCATCGGTAGCAACACTGGCTATGCCAACTCCGTGTTATCACGGGTTGCCAGTGAGATCGCTCAAGACAGACTCATCATTATCGCCGCCGGTAACTCAGGCGAGATGGGTCCCTATTTTGCCAGCTCGCCGGCTGCTGGTCGTGGGGTCATCTCAGTTGGATCTGTCGAGGCTTCTCAGACGATGGGCTGGCCGGCAACTCTTGTCTCGTCCAGTGGAAAGTCTCTCGATATTTCCTACGTCACTTCTGACGGCACCAAGTTCAACGAGACTATTGATGTCCCAATTTCTCTCGACTCCGGCGATTCCTGTAATATCGCGGGATCTGGATCAGAGAACACGGCTGTTCTGGCCAAGCGTGGTGTATGTCCACCTGCTGGGTCCTACGCATCAATCGCCAGCGTTGGCTTCAGTTACGGTATCCTGTTCGACTCATACAAGCAAGGCGCGTACTACATGTCCGATGTGACACCTTGGTCCGACACGCTTCGACTCATGGCCGTGACAACGGCATCTGTTGGCGACTGGGCTGCATCCCAAGCCGGCAGAAACCACACCCTGCACCTTCGTATCCAAGGTGATGCCCAGCCCGCCGCATTCAGTGCCGAGGTTCCTAGCTCCGGTCAGATCTCGAGTTACACTTCTTGGGGCCCAACATACGAGAACGGCTTTTCTCCCATCATCTCTGCGCCCGGTGGCGTTGTGTATGGAGCTTTCCCTGACAACAAATTTGCTATCTCGTCCGGCACTTCTTTTGCCACGCCGTACATCTCTGGAGTTGCTGCGCTGTGGTACGCACACGCAAAGAAGGATCGCGCAGAGTTCGTTCGTCGATTGACGTCGACTGCTGTTGCTCTTCCCGGATTCAACAACAACGACGGCCGAGTCGTGTCAGAGGTTGCGTCTCTGGCGCAACAAGGTGCAGGACTTGTTGATGCGGCGAAACTTTTTGACTCTACGACTGTCTTGCTTTCGGAACCGACTTTGTCTTTGAACGACACAGACAACCGTGTGAACACGCACACAATCCGCATTCAGAACACTGGAACAGAGGAGGTAACATACAACATCTCCCACATTGGAGCCTCGACAGTTTCATCCAGGAATGTCTTGTTGTATCCCAACGTCTACTACCCTCCCACTGTTTCCGTTACCGGATCACTCGCGGAAGCAAAGACCGTCGTCGTAGCCCCTGGAGCAACCGAAGATATTGTGGTCACCATATTGGCCCCCGAAGTTACTGCTGACAGCGGCGCTCTATGGAGCGGCAAGATTCTTCTGGCGGGATCTAATGACGATCTAGTCACGGTTCCTTACATCGGTATCGAGGCTTCAACGTACAACTGGACCCCGTTGCACCATGGACCAGAGTCCTATCGCTATGACGATTCGAATGGCGACTTGCTCCCAGTTGATTACCAAGGCAAAGCATACCGTCCTGCCGAAGGCGATTCACCAGAGACTTACTTCGCTTTCCGATACGGAACGTACGAGTTCTCGCTCGACCTCGTTGGAGTTGACTGGACTACCGACCAGTTCTCGTATCCCCCTCAGCATGGTTCAGGATCCAAAGCCTGGCTCGGATCAGTCAGATCCCAGCCCATTGTCCCGGGCAACTACATGGACTTCCCTATGCGTGAGATCGTTCGCTTCAGCCAGGGTAGTTTCGTCACCTTCCGGTCGTTTGCCAACGGCACTGATATCCCCTCGGGACGATACCGCATTTTCACTCGTGCATTGCGTATCTTTGGCGAGGCATCCAACCCGAAGGACTGGCAACTCTTCCTCTCGGACCCATTCTCAATCCAACTTGGCAATGATCCTGTTCCCGGTCAAAATGCGACATTCACGACAAGGCTTCCGTCATCAACTGTCGCTGCCACACCAACGTCCGCAGTATCTGCTGCCACGACATCTGCGGTCACAACGACGGCTCCAGTCTCTGTGCCCGGCACTACAAGCACGCTGACTGCAACTGCCACGCCAACAGGTCTATCTGGAGCCTTTACATCTCTTCAATTGCAGCGCCTGCGCGAGTCCACCCCTTTCATCAATGACCCAGAGGCTTGGATGGAGTTGCATGTGCAAATTTCGCTCCCAACCCCGGTCGCGGCCGACTCCATTTTGACCTTCGCCGTTCCCTCCGAGATCACTGACATCGCTGAGGGTGATCAACTTTCCGCCGCTGGCGCCCTTGCGGGCTCGACATCTTTCAATTCCGAGACTCGTCTGTACACCATCACCCTTGGGGACTGGACGACTTGGAACAAGAACATGATCGGCGACTTCTTCCTGATGTGTCGCTTCACGCCAGAATTCGCGGCTTCCATGAAGCAGGGCACCTACGTTGTGCAGTTCCCCACCGTCGGAAGAGTCCATGAAGCCACTGTCTACTACACAGCCGTAGACAGATCCGTCGTCTACGATCGCATTTCTACCACACCATATGACGGCACTTCCCTCTTCACTGTCGAGGCCGAGATCCCGGCATCATTAGGCCCGTGGGACTATGTTCGTCTTGAGACATCCCACGCGACCGACAACGACGGTTTCGTTTGCGACAATTCCAGCGTCATAGTCGGCCACGAGTTTGACACCGAGAACCGCATCACGAGCTTCACAGACGTCACTGACGAAGCTGTCGAGATCTGCAACGTGAAGAACTTTCGCGCCGTGTACAACCACACCTTGACTGGCGATGATGTTTTGCGTTTCACGATGGGTAGTATTCAGGGAGATCGGCAAGCCTGGACTCTTAATGTTGTTTACTTGCTTGATGTTCAACTGTCAAATGGCACGCTCGTCCTGTACGATGCCAGAAGTTTGGCCTTTGAGAGGAATCCGCGGTTGAGGAACAAGGGGTTCGATGCATTCAGCGGCGAACGTGCCACTGAAATCAACTTGTAGAACGTTTCGGTTGATCTTTTCGTGTAAATATTTACTACACCGAAGCAATTACAGCCTGTGTGTACATACTTAAAACGGTGCCTGGGCAATAGACGTACAAATATCAAATACTGTGAACTACATAGATATAGAACTTGCCCCTAGACTTGACTCCGACTTGTCCCAAAGATTTAAGCTCGGATGAAGGAACAAACATAATATCCTTAAATGCATCGGCGCGCGTTGCAATTGAAAAATGCATCACATTTTCAGATGTCTTCTCCATGTCGGCTAAGGACCCGGCGCCTTCCGGGGACCGGCTGCCCGGGGTGGATCCCGGGGAAAAGCCAGCTCGGACCCGAAGCTCGGGCATATATCCGAGCTCGTAACAGTAAACCGGAGACCAACTCACGAACACCCGACGCTGAAAGAGCCTTTTTCACATGTGCTCTGGGGCTCTCCCGACTCAGCCATCTTAGCTTATTCTTTACATAAAAACTTCGTATATCAAAGTTCTTGGGTCGCATGGCGTGGGGGCCCGCTCGGATATGAAGATCACTTTGAGAAATCTGGTCCCGGGCCCAACAGGGATGTTGATTATCGGATGATCTGATAAGATTAGATGGCATGAGCAGGATGCAGGGGCTGTTTAGGCTCTCGGTCGAATCGGCCCCGCTGAATACACTCAAGAGCCCGCTTCTGTCCGGGATTGACCGGGCCCATTGGCACCTCACAGTCCTTTCGCCAAGATTCCTTTCAGTAGCGTGGGCGATATCGGTCGCCGCTGAAGAAGGGACGAACTGCCTCTTCTGGACTAAGGTCCCTGGGCGTGCCGGAGGGAGGAGTCAGCGTATGATTGATTATGGTCGAACATAAAAGGGGTTCTAGGGAACTCAATCCATTGTGACAAGAAGTCGATCTTCAGACTGCTCTCGAATCTTCTCCTTCAACTCTTGATCTCACAAAAGCTCCTCACAAACCTCAAGATGCGTTTCTCCATCACCTGCGCCGTGGCCTTAGCCGCCTCTCTCGCCACTGCTACTCCCCTCGTCAACCGCGACCAGGTTTCCTGGGAGTTCCCTGAGGCAATGCTCGCCAAACGCCAGGATGTTCCCGCACCCGGCACTCCCGCTTATCTCTGCCACGAGAACTGCGGTAAGTCATCTGCCTTCTTGTCATCACATGAGTTACACGCACTAACGTGTTGGTGGCTTCAGGCACCTCCATTACTCTCTCCCGCGAGGCTGGCTATTGCCAGAACTACCAGTGGATCGCCAGATACGATGCCTGCCTCCAGTGCGCCAACAGCTTCAACATCTGGCAGTACTACGGAAACTCCATCACTGCGTCTGCCGCTGCCTGCGGTCTGACTGCTACCCCTGTCTAAATGATTGGGTGGTCCAACGATCATAAGGCCTGATCCGAACGTGTTGGAAACGGCCGATTTAAGGGTATACGAGATGATGGGATGAGACTGTACATATTTGTAACCTTCTACGTAAATATTACGAATAACGCCATGTAACCAAAAGTTGAGAAACTGACAACGTCCACCCGAAGCCCTGCAATCCTGTGAAAAGTTGGCTCCTTCCCTGTTCACCTCATTACTCCGCAGCAAGTCCCGGCTGAAATTCTCTCATTCTAGATTCATGTCACAGTCGATGGCGCCGAAGTCTGCATGATTCCCATCTCCTTATCCATCGCTCTAAACTCTACACTTGTGCACGGCGGATCAATGCAGGTAGCACTAGAACCAGTACTCGAAGTGAAGCTGCTCTTCGATGTGGCTGGGTGAAGAAAGTGTTCGATCGGTTCCGAGGCCTGAAGATGACTTCTCTGAACTCCATCCTGACTGATTTTGAACGTGACCTTTGGTTTGTTGTGAGCCGTTTTACCGTTGGTACGAAGGTTGGAAGTCGGGATACTCGGTGCGCCGGCCAGCTTCACTTCATCTATTTCAGGGTACCTCTCCCTGATGTCGTCGAAGATGTCTGCAATGTGAGTGAAGTAGGTGATTCTCTGAATGTTGGTGTCACCTTCGTAGACATTGCGACCCCACAATTGTCCTACAAGTTCTCTTGTTTTGTCGTCAACGATAGCAGCGCCAGAGTCTCCAGGTATACCAACACCTCCGGTGATCCATTGGTCAGTAGACAACAACTTGGGGATGTTCTCTAGGCACCATTCTCGAGTTTCTATTCCACCCTGGCGCACCGCGACTGGTGTTTCACAGACAACGGCATACCTAATCCCACTAGTACGACCGGAGGAACGAATGATGCGTAGTCTTGGGTTCCCCTGGTATACACGATGGATCAGACCAGAGTGCTCTTGAAACTCTCTTTCACTTGGCGAGTAACGCATGCGATTCTCAAGAGGTGTTTGAAGATCACAAAATGCCCAGTCAGTCTGAATCTTGGCCTGGTCGCGGGGGAGCTGGAAGTGTTTCTCCAATGACCCCGAGTGTCGTTGCGTCTTGTATATCGGAAACCCGGAATGGGCGCGGAGCTTTCCGATGATTCTTGGACGCTCCCCTTCGGCACAATCGATGCTTGCCGGGTGAACCAGATGACAATCTGGAACTTCGTTGTCATGTTGAACTTCATTCAATTGTGGTGCTCCTTCAAACAGATGATAGTTCACAAGGCAACCCGTCTTGCCTCCGCAATCGAGAGCAGGCCCGATGGTTCCCGCGCTTGTTCCGCCCTGGTAGTCGACGGAGTCGCCTATCATCAGCGGGAAGTGATGACCCGGATTTCCTGGGGGAACGCACTCATCCTCGGTGCAGGTACTGCGCTTGATGTTGCCAACGGTGAAGGAGATCTCGACTTTAAGAGATGGATTCTCTCCGAAGACTTTTGAGACCGTTTCCGTCAACTTGCGGTTCCCTTCTTGCGGAATTTCTGTCTCCGTCATTACTTCCACGACCCTTCGAATGCGGGAACCACCGTACTCGGCCTGGATGGAGATGCTGTAGTCCGTGTGGATAATCTCTCTCAGATGTGGAAGTGCCTCATTTTCCCATATATGGTTGAAGTCTTCTGATGTTTCTCGTCGTTTCTCAAGTTCGGCCCGGAGCTCGATCAGCGCTTGGGATTTTGACATTTTGGACTTGTCAAAGGGAAATGTATGATGGCGGGGAGCCCTTGAGAACGATTCTTCAGAGCCGATGGATTGTGGTCCATCAATATCTTCCTCGGGGATTTGTAATTCCCGGGATCGCAATGCCAAGTCCGTGTAAGCTCTGACAGGAGGATCTTGAGAATGATGCGGAAGTTGTGGCTCAGATCGTGTCAGCCGCGGCATGCACACGAGCTTCCTGAATCCAGACGCCGCAGAGCGTAGCGAGCTTGCGCAGCTGCGTATGCTATTGAAGGTCTTCGCTCGTGATAGTTTCCGAATGAGTGGAGGTTGAGGCTGCGCCTCACTTTTCAGCTCGTCTTGTTCGGGCGAGCTGTCAGAGACCTCGCATTCGGGCGAATGCCGGATTTCCCCGGGTTCCGAGGGGCCAACGCTCTGGTGTAAAAGACTGTCCTGTCCCTCCTCTTCTGGCCTTTCTTGAAATTTCTCATTGCTACTTATATCAGATTCTTTGGCCCTCTTTGGCTTCTTATTTTGAAGCTTGGGGCGTGATCTGCAGGAAATGTCTAGGTTAGCAATGATTCCCCTGTGAGTTGGGTTGGAAATTAGGTTGGAAATACCTGCCCGACGTCTGCGGGTCACATCGTTGGGACCTATGCTCGCCCGTGGAGAAGAATTGCCTGACGTTCCTGGTAAACTTTCTGCATTCTTTTGGAATGTGCAAGCCCATTATAGGTCTTCGTAGTTTCCGTCAGACGACGTGCTGTTGTAGTTGGGAGTCAAGGCCGCAATGGGAGACGTCCACTCCTATGATGTCAGGCTCGTGGTAGAATCCCAAGGAAAGGACCTCTGATTTGGTTGCAGAAGACAAAGATCCCATAGGGAACGTTTTGCCTTAAATGAATCATGCTCTCAGAGCCTGATGGTTCTGCTTTCCTCAGAGATTGTGTTGTATGATCGATCGTGGAGCCTAACAACCTCGTGGCTTAGGGCTGGTTCGGTGTGCAACAGCAATCTGGAGAAGTAGAAAAAGTCGATTAAGCCTCCCAGGCTAGCTAGGGACAAACGGTCCAATTGGAAACGTCTTTCGGTGAAGCGGTTCGCTTATTGTGGTTAGTGTGGTGTCACCAGGAGGAATCCTGCAGGCTGAGCAGTCTTACTTGTGTCCCAGATGACATCCTTGCATATTTATATTTTCAGCTTTAGGCCTCTACTCATTATGGATGAACGCCAATATTCCGGATTCGGTGTAGGCCGCTGTGAGAATTGCACTTCATTTTACATCTAGAAATACCGGCGAGGCTCATGTCTGTCGATATGGACCAGTCTCGACTCTCAATTAGGCGCTTATGTCAGGAAGCATTATCAGTCAGCTTTGGAGGAGAGATCAAACTTGAAAATGCATGCGTCGTTATGCTATTGAATTCTTATCTTCTCTAGACATATTTGAAGGCCAGAAAGTTTTCCATCAATCTCGGCAACCTGGACACAACCAAGATTTACGAAGTTCAGTTTCCGCCATGGATGGAGAAAATGTATGACTACCTAGATGAAGCCTGTTTCTATGCAAGCAGGCGTTTTCCTCAAATACCTTATGCACTTAAATTCTGATCTTTGCTGTTTCTAGGTCCTGTTTGAACTGGTGCCTTTCCTTGGGCGTGTGTTGGTGAGCGGAGTTGAAAGGGCTTGATGCGTAAAATGCACAACCGCGCATGAATGGCCTCTTATGCGGTCAAAGCAACCCCTCAACAGCGTCAAGTCACTAGAGATTAATTAACTGGCTTAATAAATAAGACCTGGTCACATGACCTGGCAAACATCACCTCGATTTTATTTCGTTTCCTGGTGTCTGTGGTCAACCTCGCGACACAACAAATATCATCACCGTTTTTTGACACCCAAACATCACAGGAATCAACCAAAAGCCCATCATGAACCTCATCATCATTCTACTTCTTCTCGCCAGTGTCTTCGGATACCTCTACGACGAGCGGGAGGGCGAGCGTCGCGACAACCTCCCCTCCCCCTTCGGAGGCTGGCTCCGTGTCGCCGCCGCCCAGAGCGTCGGAAATTCTATCAACAGCATCTTCATCCCCATCGAGAGCGTCGTTCATGGTGCTGGAAACGAGGAGAACATTGACCAAATCGAGAACACCATGGCTGCCATCGACATCGACCTCCATCCGACTGAAGGTGCCCCTAAGGATCTCTTCGACCTCGGACAGCAGACCTTTGACGGTTCCGACATTTATCGCGCCATGAACTCCTACAAGAATCTCGTCAATTCCAGAAAGCAGACTCTGAACGACCTTGACCTCTCACCCGTTCAGAACGCCTTCAACAGTCTTCTGGACCTCGGACACGACACCATGGACAACGTCGACTTCTCAGCTGCCACGGATGCCTTTGAGAATGTCGTGAAGCGTGGAAAACAGATTATGGCCGACATGATTCCTCAAACCAAGATCGCTATCATCCCCGTCGAAGACCTCGGCGAGCTCGAGCTTCTTACCCCCTTAGCTGGCATTGAGAACGGATCGTGCCCTCCTCGCGTGGACCTCGACATCCTGCTCAACAAGGCGAAGGACCTGCTGGCCGTCGCGTTCGGCATCGTTCTCGATTTCATGAAGGACCTGTCGCTGTGGATTGAGATGGAGTACGAGCGCATCTACGACTGGACTAGGGAGAACCCGAAGAAGGCTATCGCTATCGGAGTCGTGGGCGTGGGAATCACCATCATGGCAGCTCCAGGAGTCGTCAGCGGCCCAGCCCTCAACATCGTGGGTTTTGGTCCCAACGGAGTCATAGCCGGTGAGTCACGAGGCATCGTCCAGACCCTATACCCCGAAGAGCTTTTGCTAACTATAGAGTTCAACAGAATCCCTGGCCGCTGCGGTCCACGGCATGATCGGCAATGTTGCGGCTGGTTCGTCCTTTGCCATGCTCCAGAGCGCTGGGGCTGGAGGATCCGGCCTGGCCGTCGTCAATGGTGTCGTTCAAGGCGCCGGCTTGGTGATCACAGGCTACAACGTCTGGGACCTGGTCGATGAGCTGGTTAAGGAGCAGATGTAAAGGGGGGGAATCCGGTGGGAGGCCTATGTGGTGTCCATCATCGGTATTGGCTTTGGTTGGCGTCCGGCGGGTATTATGGCCCCTGGCACCGTATACTACGTTAGCATAAGATGAGCTAATGTGGGCGTTACGTTCTCTTCAGTATTCGCAAGCTGTGTGACATGACCCAAAGAACCGTTAAGTGAGTAATTGTCTCTCCACATTAGCTAAAAAGACAAGGCCGCAGACTTGAGTGACTTGTACGATCACGGCGCAAAATTAAGGTCCATCCAGGATTCGAACCTGGGCTTACGGAAGTACTGAGTGTGAATCAGAATCCGACGTCCTAACCAACTAGACTAATAGACCGATGATCAGAAATTGCTTGATGACGACGCAATCTCGGAATGGGGCTCTTGTGGGACCTATTCCGGAGGGGCGGGTTGAGCCCTTGGTGGGGATATCCTCATCGAGCCGGACTCGATGCTTGGATGTCGTGTAGCTCTCAGAGGGAAGTTATGTGTTCGTGTTCTCACTCCAAAATAATACTAGGACATTGAATTTATAAAAGGATGAACGTAAGATTCATTATATATACTGTAGGCCTAAACTGGTTGCTGCTTGACTGGTCTTCGTGCCTCATTGTTCTCCGACTTTACGTGCCTTGGCCCCCAAAAACTGGAACTCCGAGTCCCCTCTAACACCAACTGTGAAGACTTTTGTTTGACTCATCGCCCTCTGGAACCACCCCAAGCTGAAGTTGAGGTCAGCAAGTCGACCGTGCAACTCGTCGGATGACAGCAGTTCCGTGTTCTCAGGCAGGTGATCAGGTGCGTTAGAGCCTCTCAGCAAAGCCGACATCGCCGCCATGCTATGGAAACCGTCAGGTGCCAAGCCCCTCACATGCATATCAAACGGCCAAGTCCTGCCCACGTAGCGTCGAGACAGTGCTGAACACAACGCCCAGATGTTCGCTGCGGCTACGATGCTGAGTATGGCGACCAGGACGTACGTGACCACGGCATTTTGTACAAGACGGCGCCGGCTGCTGTCGATGACTGTTGTACCCAAAGCAGGTAGCCCGCCAGCAGGAGGAGGACTGGTCTGTGAGCTGGCTGTCATGTTGTAGCGGTTTTCGATGTTGACGAGTTGAGCCGAGACCAATCCGTAGTTGTGGTGAAGATCCTGCAGGATCCCTTCGTCTTGGTTTGAGTTGCCCAGGTCTACCAAAGGAAACCTTCCGTAGGGCTTGATCAGAACTTTGAACTGCGAAGCGATCGTGCCTGCAAGGACATCAATAATTGTGAGCGAGGGATACGAGTCTCCGACATCCCGGGAGAGGAATTGTCCGTCGACATGGGGTAAATCCAGAGAAGGGCTCCACGGCTTGATGGTCGACAGATCGGGTTTCGGTGCAATCTCCGGATCCAAGACGTATGCACCATTCTCAGCAGCCAAAGTGACCTCGGTGGCTACTTCAACGAAGGTGTAGTTGCACTTCCACACCGACAAGGACTCGAAGCCTTTCTTCTCTTTGGAGAACTCGCCCCAGGCATAGGTCTGAACCCGCCAGGGTGCGTACTCGTAATCGCTTGCGTTGAGACCCATACCGCAAGGCATGTTGATGTCATTGACGTTCTCTGGCGATTTAAAGATATCGGCAACGAACGAGGTGCCCAGTAAGAATGTGCCCGCGCTCGGATATAGCATGTCCAGAAGTTCGGCCTGGGTACCGTTCGGGCATGTGAACGGCTGGGTGACGGCAGCCTGGAAGTAGGTGGTTTCCTCCGTCCAGCTGGTGACGTTGACTTTGTAGTTGCTTGGGGGCACTTTCGAGCAGGTGACTGGGTGAAGCTTGGCGGCTGGTATGGTGGCTCTGATGGTCGTGTTTGGCGACAGAGGTATGTCCTCGAGGCCTCCCAAAACCGGGAACACGAGGTCGTCGTATGTGTTCTTTGGGTAGGTCAGCGCGGCTTCGCCTTGGCGAGAAACAAGACTGCTGATCATCTGGCGGTTGCTTCGAGCGACATTCAGTCCGTCCAACCCTCTCCCGATCTCGGTAGCGCCAAACCAGGTTGTTTGCTGCAACTGGATATCTGATGTTTGAGGGATAGACTGAACCGTGAAGACGACGGATACAAGGGTTGTGAGGAAGGCACAGATGATGGCGAGAATCTGCGAGAGTGTGACGGCCCAGACTCGCTGCTTCAGAGAGTAGAAAAGGGCGCGAAGACCAAGCATATCCAACAGCGAGACATCAACCTCCTTCGCGCTGCATGATCGGGTTGAGAGATTTGAGAAGGTTGCAAGCGCCCTGTACGAGGAGTCGCAACAGCCAGCATACATAGCGATGCTAAGCATAACTAAAGCCGGAAGTGATGTCCACACGAAATGAAGGTACCCATCGTCAGGCACTGTCGCGAGCCCATCTTGAGTTTCCGAGACCCTCAGGGCGAACACGAGTCCAAAGATGACCCCGAGCGTAAAAACTGTCGAAATGGCCCGCGCCGAAGTCTTCAGTACCATAGGCGTAGAGCTACAATCACTCCAATCCGTTGTGGTGGTTGCGAGTCCGGACGTGTCATGGGCGATGCGGTCCGAGATGTCCGGATGGTCTCGGAAGAACATCATGTTGCCAAGGACAGTCGCAGGGTCTCGGTACCACACTGCAGTCCGACTGGTGTGTCGTACAAGAACTGCAGCAATGATGATGCTCTGGACTGCGAACAAGGCTGCCATGGCGATGCAGACCCATTGAATCACAATAAGCCTGTCGGTACTGGAGATTGTGAAGCCCGAAGAAGATGGCGATGATTCGTCCTCTTGTCGGAGTCGATAGTGACCAAGTAACGGGGCAAAGTTATGCGCCATGGTCATTACCGCGGTGTACAGGATGTCGTTTGTGTATAATGCCGGGTTCGTAACATCCACTGCCGTCCCCAAAGCTTCGCCCTTGATCTGGGTCAACGATGAGACGGGCCCGTAGACTCTGCCAGTTCCGGATGTAGTCCACCTCCCACCGCTCTCAGGCATAGACAACGAGAGCATATTCCAAAGGTCGGCGACCACGGGTATCTTGGCCTCGTCCGACAACGCTGTGACTTTCGGAGAAACGCCGTCATCGATGACTTGTACTTTCGAGACCCAGGAAGTCGAAGTACAGAGGACGCCCGCGAAGTCGATGAAAGCAGGCTGAGAGGAGTTGCTCGCCGATGGTCCCAGCCTGGTTGCGAAGTAGAGGGATTGGTTGTTCTGCTGCGGCAGGTTCGAGCACGGTTTGCCGACTGTCATCTTCATAACCCAGTTGCCGACCGATCCTGCGTTCTTGTTCAAGCGGTCGGTCCACATGATGCGGTCGGTTTCGGACGTGATTCTCTGGTCACAACCAGGAAACTTGAGGCTGACGTTGTAGGCGTAGTAGTCCCGGCTGGACACGACCGGGTCGGAGGCCTCATAGTCTTCCAGCTTCAGGCACTGCATCTCGGAGAAGTAGCCGTCGACAACGACACTCAAAGGGGCATCGGTGCTTCCTCTGGCTGTGCCGTTGGCGAACTTGAACGTCTGATACGCCAAGTCTTCTGTGACGCCGAAGGGGTATCGCATGTTGAAGCTGTCGAGGGCTTTGAACATGTAGAACGCGCTGCCATCCGTAACCTGCGTCGTTCGGGTCGTTGTGTTGAACGAATCGAGAAGTTGTACACCGGTCGGCTCTGCGACCCTGACATTCGCAAGACTGTAAAGACCTGGGGCCAGAACGATCTGGAGCTTGAGGATGAGGGAAACTATAGCGATACAAGAGACGAGGTAGTGTTTGTTACGAAATGACTGAAAGAGAATCATTGGCGACAGCATGGCGGTGTAGTCGAGGTTGTAGACATCCGTTTGCGTGCCCAGCAATTGCGAGCGGCGGTGCGCGATCCAAGGCATATATCTCAATGTTTGCAGCTCGACTCTACCCCAGAAAATAGACACCATTGTGAGAACTAGAAGTTTCGATTATCAGTGAATGACCTATCGTCCTCGTGTAGTTGAACTGACGCGCTGTAGGACCGAAACGCCACAGGTAAACATAGCTTTGCCGCGTTTGGACGAGACCGCTGTTGTTCTGAGAGTACCACAGCATCACTGGAAGTGCAACTGTGAACACAACGAAGATGGCGAGAAAGATCGAGAGAACGATGGGCCGAAGCCATTTCGGACGCCATCTCGCATCTGCAACTTGATGAACTGGGCTCTTCTCCTCCGGCCGGCTGCTGCCTTTATCGGAAATCAAAACTGACTCGCTCAGTAAGCCCCGATGGCTATCGAGGGTTGGACCAACATCCAAGGGGGTTTCGGTGTAGTCCAAGTAGCGTTCATTGCTCGATACTTGATGTTTCTTCGATTCCTGACCACGGCCTCCGGCGAAGTAGTCATCCCCTCCATACGCCACAATTCCGGGATCGACGTTGTTCGGTGCCATCTCGCTGTGCGTTGTGTCGTTCGAGGTCTAGAGACCCTTACTCGTGATATTCCAAAATCGTCATGCGTGCCGGCTAGCTCCGGGTTTCACTCGTAACTTCGTGATATCAAGTCGCTCAGTGGTGGCGATGTTCCATTATCATCAGTCGTCGGCCGTCATGAACATAGTAGCGTTTGCATAGCAAATAGCCAGCCGCAACTCGCAACGGGCACTAGAGAGTTAAGTAGAAATGAATCCCATCAGAATCCGAGTCTGCGGGGCCAAGTCTACGGCCAGGGTTCGGGCATGTCTCCATGTTCGCCAAACGTAGGCATAAAATTCGCGATCACGGCTTCACTGACCAATAAATGTGGCTGTGGGAGTGTTAGGCGAGCTTCAATACCCCTGAACTGGTGCACATAAGGTCCCGGATTGCCGCCTCAGCTGCTACTTGGCCATGCATGTCAGATTTAAACGCTGACGGATTGCCGGGGGTTAGCATCGACAGATGGCTCGATTAGACGCCGTGGGTGTCGTAATTAAACGTCTAAGTACCATCGAGGTGCGAAAAAGGAAGGGCGTATCCGATTGACTAAATGTAACCTACGACGGCTCATAACCGAACCGATAGAATAACATTTTTGACGGTTGCCTGATATTGAATGCAGCTTTCTTTACAAGTCGTCAATTTGCGACTCTAGGCAGCATCGTAGCATCAAAAACTTGAAACCCCGCTTTGCGATGGCTGGGTCTCTGGGTGGTGACATGAGCAAGGGTTGGTCTGCGGCCTGGGCAACCAAAGTTCCTTTCGCCCCCAAACATGAACCTGCGTGGCTGTGAGGCACGCGACAACATAGGTGCGGGCTGTTAATGACGGCTGCTCAAGGGATTTTATTTGTTATATGTCTTGCCCGTTGAGATCAAATACTGACAGCAGCGCTCTGAGATGGCTCTCGCAAGTGTGACCGGATGAGAGGCATTCAGTAATTAGCTTCAGAATAAGGTCATTCGACCATGACTCAAGGGCCTGGTTTTACTGGTTGGGTCGCAAGGGACACATGGCTCGCAGTGCCATGAGGAGACAAATCTCGCAAGTCATCAGAAAACGACCTGCTATCGCAATCATATGAAAAGAACTTCATCATGCAGGTTTCATTGAAAAGCCAGCTCCACGTGGTGAAGTGAAAGGTTTGAGTGAACATGACGAACAACATGAAATGCGGTCCGTACCGCGCAATGGCGTCCGGTTCATGCATCCTAGCCGGGGCCGGGCTGTGTTGGCTAGGTTCTCCCAACCAGCCTCTGTAAGGCGGAACTCATTCAAAACTTTCTCACACCGTAGATTGAGCAGCGGCTTCATGTCACCGGTCAGCTATGTACTGTTCTCTCTAAAGCTGAGGCTCAACAATAAGCTTCTCTCGTCATAATCCTAAGAACACCACACCGACCATCTCATCTGACAAGCCACAAACTCATGGAATTAAGTGTATTATGTCATCCTCGCGGTCTTTGGGCCGCAAAATCTTCAGGCCTTACGGCAATAAGCGCGGAAATCCACCCGTCAAGTTGCACTAAGCAGTTCTGAGGCCCCCGATGCAACTCCAAAGTGAGATGACGTCCTGCCCCGAGACGGCCATGCCGCCCGTAAAAACTTGCGATTAATTGGGTCCAGTTCGTTGAGATAAGGAAAAAAAAACAGTCCCTTGGTGATTCGCCTCTCCTTTCCTCCCTTTGATCACCATAGGCACGGCATGCTTCCCAGTTGACGTTAACGACGCTGGAGGCGTCGGCTTCATAGTAGAAGTTATCATTTCACGTTATCGATCCCCAATCCGCCGCGGCGTGAAAAAAGTCCTGATCTTCTTATCTTGGCTGCTCGCGTGCGCACGCGACAAGCGAGAATCTCCGCCCTCATGGCCGCTCCACACCACACCGACGACTTTGAAGAACATGAAGTCATTCCAGGCACGCGACGCCTCTACGATGAGAATGGAAGCACGCTCTCGAGCGATGCCTCACTGCTGAAGCATGGCGACATTGTTCTCGTCCCGCAGCCGACGGAATCGCCCAACGACCCCCTGAGATGGTCTCTTCCGCGCAAGATCTGGCACTCGTGTTTGGTGTTGTACATTGTGGGGCTGACGGCCGCGACTTCGAACAACGCGGGCTCCGGCGCGGACGGCGTCAACGAGGAGTACGGCATCAGCTACGATGTCTTTAACACCGGGGCAGGTGTCTTATTCGTTTCCATCGGTTATTGGACTCTGCTCAGTTCACCGCTCGTTCATCTGTACGGCCGACGTCTGGGTTATCTCATCTCCATGTTGGTAAACATCGGCGGTCTCATCTGGTATGCGCGCATCACCGACGTGAACGGCGTCGTTTGGTCGCAGCTTTTTGTCGGCGCTGCTGAATCGGTTGGTGAGGCCACCGTTCAACTGTCGCTTCTGGATATCTGGTTCGAGCACCAGACGGGTAGTGTGCTTGGTATTTATACCTTCGCAACTGCCATTGGAACATATCTCGGGTGAGTTGCTTTATCTTCACAATCTCATATGAGTCTTTGCTGATTGTAATAGCCCTCTGATTGGCGCGAACGTATCGAGCCACCTGGGCTGGCGATGGATCGGCTGGCTGGGTACCATCATCTGCGGTGTCAGTCTCATCGTCATCTTCTTCGGCCTTGAGGAGACCGAGTTCAATCGCGATAGCTACCTGACCAGTGGTAATGACCACTTCCCTGGCAGTAGAGGGGCTCATCCGGTCACGGAGAAACGTGCCGAGGACGCTCCACAAGGTGATGATGCTGCTGCTTCGAAGGAGACATCCCAGAAGCGTAGTCAGCTTGTGGAAGAGCACACCAGTCACGATGTCGATCTTGGACGGACGGAAACAGCTCGAACCCGTGCCTCCGTCTCGTATGCCCGACCAAAGACCTACTGGGACCGAATCCGCATCATCACTCCTGCCCCCAACCTGCAGGGAACGGGAGCAAAGCAGTACTTCCACCGTCTCTGGCATACTCTGCGTGTCTTCACATTTCCCGCCGTCTGGTACGCCGGTTGGCAGTGGGGCCTGCAGAACATCTGCCTGACATTCTACCTCACGGTGCAGGAAGATTGGTGGTACGGCGAGCCGTGGAACTACACTCCGGCCCAAGTCGGAAACATGAACCTGCCAACTCTGATTGGCAGTTTGATCGGCTGTGCGTATGGCGGTTACGGCAGTGACAAGTTCATGCAGTGGATGATCAAGCGCAACAAGGGCGTCATGGAGGCCGAGTTCCGGCTCTACCTCATGGCTCTGTGTGCCGTGGTTTTCCCTACGGGCATGTGGCTTTTCGGCATCGGGTCTGCGCGAGGATGGGATTGGCCTGTGCCGTATGTTGGACTGGGCTTCATCGGCTTTGGCTACGGTTGTGCCGGAGACTTGTCGTTGGCGTATCTCGCGGACAGCTTCCCGCAGATGGTGTTGGAGGGAATGGTCGGTGTTGCCGTCATCAACAACACGATCGCCATGGTCTTCACCTTTGTCGCCAGCTACTGGATTGACACTGGAATGGAGAACTGCTTCATTGTCCTTGGCGTTCTGAGTTTTGTTATCATGGGCACCAGCTTGCCCATGATCATCTATGGGAAAAGGACGAGGCGTTGGGCAAAGGACAGATACCTGAGATTCGTTGAGATCCGTGACGGATTCTCCAAGTAGATGGAAGACTCGCATGGGACCATTCATTCTTTGCCTTCAAATTGATTGCTTCCTGACGAGAGAACATGTGGACGTCATAGGACACAAATTATCATCCAACTGAGTTTTATGTCTTCTAAGTTAGTCACACTCTTCTGGGTGCTTTAGACACATATTTCAAAATAATCTCAAGTCACCTCCGTGCTTTCGGAGTAACCGCTCGAAAAGACTGTACCTGCCATCCTCAGCAAAATCAGCACATGCTGACGCGAGGAGCAAAAGATTATGATCAGTGAGAGGCTTGAACTCTCGGCCTTGGCATTACTCAACACATGAGATCACGTATTAGTACCACGCTCTAACCAACTGAGCTAACCGACCCGCTTGACGTCAACGACAACACCCTGTAGTCTTCTTCAACGGCGGCTCCACGGCACCCACGGAAGTGGGCCTAGCCATGAGAAAACCACAAAGGTATGAGAAAACCTGGATCGGAAAAGACTCATTGACTATAACGTGGACTTAGTTTAAAAAGAAGCGTTAGTAGAATGAGTGGTTACGGCTTTCTATTCTGTCTTTGACTATGTGACATAATCTCACGATATCTATGTGCGGTGGATGGCTAAGACGTAAGTTAATGAATGGGACTTCTCTAGTAATTTTCGTAGCTACTTATGTTTTAGAGAAAAGAAAAGGCCACTGAAAAATAGGCTCAGTAATGTAAGGTATACAGCCTGTCTTACGCCTTGCATGCCGAGAGATCCAATCACCACTGCGCGCGAGTTGGCTGAGATGTCTTCACTATCAATAGGCTGAAATCCCCAAACGCATGTTGAAAGCTCAGCCTTCTGCCACACGTGGACGGTTCCGAATGAAGTGAGTCGAAAGCACGCTCCCGATCCCGATCTTGATTCCATTTCTATTCACTGCAATTACTATCCTGAAACAAGAATAATCCCGATGTCCAACCCGGCGATGTGTCCCATGCTGGGCTGGTTATCATAGTCGCAACTCATCCGAGGTCCGTAACTCCGATCCATAAGATCTTACGGACATCCGACCGTGTAACGTCTATGTTTTAGTCAGGTCCTGCGCCGGGTTAAAGACCGAGAGCTCGGAATGAGTCTATCTCATGATTCCTGTTGTAAGACGGTCCACGGGCTTCAAGAAAAAATTTAAGAGCTCACAAAATCTCGTTTTCATTTTTTCACCCAGCAGCTGAATTATTGAGGTCAATCAGTACTGGGCCCCGGAAGAGTAACCGAGTAAAAGTTCGGGTTTCATGTGAGATGGGGGAGTACGACGGAGTTCACGGGGTAAAGCTGGGATTTGCCAGATCAAGTCAAACTTATGCAAACTTCGGATGACTTCCGTGGAGATATATCAAATCAACATGTCATGTCACCACAACTTCAATCCTTCAGGTGGATGAAATTGAAGCCTGTTAAGTCTATTCTAAGAATTCCAATTGGTCTCATCAAAATGTTGGCGAGCGACATACATGTACTCCGCGCGTCTGAGGCCTTCGGGCTGTCCTTCACGATCGGTGTTCTACTACATATTTTCGTCTTTCGACACGGAGAATGGGACCTATCGGCTCAACGGTTGATTACTTCATTCTCCCTGACATTTGTTGCGGCCGTGGGAGTAGTCATGGCTGCACCGATGCTGAAGCCCTTAGTGGGTCGACAAATCCATTCGCCGCCTCTCCTCGACGCCTTCAAGGCAGTCGGTATGCAGTTCGCGACCTTGGTGGGCGGTATTTGCACGAGCATGATGATTTACCGCGGCTTTTTCCATCGACTGAATCGTTTTCCGGGCCCATTTCTCGCCAAATTCTCCAACTTATATGTCACGTTCAAGATATGGAACAGGATGCATTTGCATGAAGACGTCAGGAAACTTCATGAGAAGTACGGTGGCATAGTCCGAGTTGGTAAGAGAGCAAAAGTTCTGGCTTTGATGTGAGAGAAAATAGTCTGACTTCCATAGGTCCGACTGAGCTTTCTATCAATAAGCCCGGTGCGATCAATGCCGTGTTCCTCGAGACAGATTGCTACAAGGGCCCTTGGTATAATCTACTTCATCCAATGGTATGGCCATTCACATACGAGCATCAACACAGCCTTCTAATTTGCACTCATTTTTAACTAACAGGTATCGATGCAAATGGTACGAGATAAAGAGGCCCATTCGCGACGTCGTAAGGCGTGGGAATATGGCTTCACCTCTAAGGGTAGCTCCTCTGCACTTCTCACTCACACCGAACATGAGCTAACCTGGATCAAAGCTCTTCGCGACTATGAGCCTAAGGTGCTGAAGTACACCAACCAGCTCATGGCGGGCATTGAAGCCAGTGCCGGCACAAAATTCAACGCGTCACTCTGGTTTAACTTTTACAGCTTCGACGTCATGGGTGAGTTCTCGCTCGGCCACGGCTTCCGCATGCTCGAGGACGGCGTCTCGCACTTCTACATGGACGGTTTGCATAATGAGACGCTTGCTGTGGGTCGTTTTACTCACGCCATGTGGGCGCTCCCGCTCTATCGCAAGATGTCGTTGTGGAATGCCGAGCTCCGACGGTTCAAGGGCTGGATCTCACAGCAGGTTCAGCAGCGGATCCAGAACAAGCCTGAAAGTCCTGATATTTTCACTTGGGTACTTGAGGATTATGAGTCCAAGAAGGAGAACAGTTTCCAGGATATGCTCAACTTGTATGGGGATTGTATCCTGATTACCGTTGCTGGAAGGTGAGTTGTGCCCCCTGATGTCATAATATGTAACGAATAAGAGCTGAGTAAAGGTACAGTGATACGGTCGCCGCTGTGTTGTCTTGCCTGTTCATGGAGATGGCTCGTCACCCGAAGGAGTACCACAAACTCCAGCAAGAGATCGATGAATACTTCCGCGAACACGATAACCCAGAGCACGCGCCGCTTGCAAAGTTACGATATCTCCAGGCTTGCATTGATGAGTCTCTTCGTCTGCACCCTCCAGTTCCCTCTGGGGTCCAAAGAATGACTCCGCCAGAGGGCCTTCAGGTCGACGATGTCTGGTTGCCTGGTGATACCATCGTCTTTGTGCCTTCATATACTCAGTATCGCGGTAAGTATGTGTGGGGCTGGGAAGTCATCGCGGCTGTGGTCTGCTTGAAGGAAGCCGAGTTAGTAGCTAATAACCTGACGCTTAGATCCACGGTTCTTCGATCGACCTGACGAATTCATCCCAGAGAGGTGGATTGATCGTCCCGATCTCGTCAAGAACGCGGCCGTATACGTGCCGTTCTCCACGGGCAAGTCTCAAGTGGACACCAGCAAAGACTGGATGAATCAATTGCTAATGAATCAAAGGGCACGATGTATGTATCGGTAAGCAACTGGGCTTACTCGAAACTCGTTTCGTTGTCAGCGCAGTTGTGCACAAGTATAATGTCAGGTATGCCGACGGCCAGACCGGAGAGAAGTTCCTGGAAGACAACAAGGACACAGGAACACTAACGGTTGGTTCTCTGAACTTGGTATTTGATCCAAGGAAAGCTTGAATTCAATCAAATATTGGCGCTGTCCGATTCTGGCTGCGATGCAATTTCCTGGTAAAACTTTTGCTTTGCATGTATGATACGGACTAGAAATAGGCTTCTGCATATGAGAAATATTACTGTAAATATTAACACCAACGCTGGGTATCCTTATACTCAAACAATGGGCTCGACAGAAAGCGACGTCTCCAGCAGGCTCATCAAAATCCTCTGCTCACGTCTTGCCATAGGTGGCCTTTATCCTCCTCTCAAGATGCTGCCAGCTCGTAACGGGCTTGGCACTCCCATATCCTTTCCTCTTGAGCACATCCAAGAATTCAGGGTCAACAACGCCCTCTTCGCTGACCGGTTTGCCTCGGTCTTTGAAAGGCTCCAGCAAAACATGGCGATCAGGTTGTATGAAGACCGGAATGCTCAACCTCCCCACGTTCTCGCTCGCAGACCTCGAAAAAGCCACTCGATGCACCGTCGACCTCAGCCTGCCCGCGGTCCAGAATTCCAGCGCATCCCCGATATTGACCACGATGGCGTCCTGTATGCATGGGACATCGACCCAAGCACCATGCCGCTGAACCTGCAATCCTCCCTGATCGGAGGGCTGTCGGAAGAGGAGCGTAAGCGAGCCGTAGTCCGAGTGAGCGCCCGCGCGGATGTCTTCGGGCTCCGGCGCTGCCGACGTGGGATCGGGAAATGAGAGTTGAGAGACAGAGGGGTAGTTGATCAGCCGCAATCGATGGCTCTCACCGGTGTGGGCCTTGGACAGGAAGTCTCTTGGCATCTTAGAAGCAGATTAGTCTCGGCGTCTACACAGCCTGTTGGTATGATGCACTCACGCCCAAGCCAACGGCTATTGCTTCCAACAAAGTCTTTGCCAAATTGTCACAGCCAGAGAAGAAGGTAGTCAAAGTCTGGCGTCCGCGCTCTAGCTGGGCGGGTAGCATCTGGGACGCCTTCCCGGGATCTGCGAGGTAGAACGATTCCTTGACATCGCCTGGTCCAGCTCCGGACAGTCTGGTTCCACGTAACGTCTCAGTACATGAAGACACGAGTTTGCAGGTACGATTGTCGAAGCCTGATAGGGTCAACCTACGTCTCTTCTCTCATTCCGGTATAGCCCTAACGGCGGTCAGCATACCGATTCCCATCGCCGATCAGGTGCAGAAATTCCCCAGAGACAACAAGTAAAAGCTCACCAAGTCGCCGCTGCCATTGGCGTAAACCAACTTGTCTTTCAGGGGTGAGCTGAAAAACGACTCGGCGAGAGAGAACAGCCCGGCTGCTACGTCGTCGCCGAGTTCGTGACCAACGACATAAAAAAAGCCAGGGTCCTTGCCGACGCGCATCAACTCCACCGCAAGGCTCTCAACCGAGTCGAAGGACCGCAGATCGACGACGGGCAATGCGGCTTCAGCGGCCGCAGCCATGGCTCGGAACCGGGTTACTGATTACACCGAGTGACTGAAAATGGCGATTTGCAGGCGTCTGAGATAATTAAAGAAGTCGATATCGACAGGCAAGAAGCAAACAAACCGGACGCTAACGGAACCAACAGGAGGTGAGCGAATCGGGAAGACTTCGTCCGATGCAGATTGACGCCACGGGGATGGGCAACAGGAAGCGAGATGGCGGGAAAAAGGGGGCGAATGCAGTCGAGCAAACAACATCAATAACAAGAACAAAAATGTCCAAGCTCCCCATGTTTAAGTATCCAAGACCAACGGCTGGAATGAACTGGACTGGAACCAACGACTGGTCGTCCGTCGCGATAGTGTCGCGGGGTTACGGATCTCAGCTGTTAAGCTGCTCAATAGGCAGTATGCACTCGGGATGGAACTCGCGGTTGGTCGTCATTCTGCAGCCGAGAAGACGTGGTCGGGGAACCAGCCTGCGGCAGAAGAAGACGGACACGGAGGCGGCCGGATGGCTGGAAACATCAGAGCCACAGGGTCCAAGGTATGACAACATGAGAACTCCTCAGACCGAGGAAGCATCCAACGTGGCGTCCCCTCAATTCGTACGACGCGGAGATAAAGAAAACCCATCGAACAAAGGTTATGCTGATGGACGGTGACATCCGCGATGAAACCAATCGGAACCCTTCATCGATGGCAGTCTGAACCCCAAGACCAACTCGACAGCGGGTAAGCTGCTGAATGAAAGAGCAAACATTGAGAAGAGCAAACAAGCAAACAACAGGGGTCCGCGTCAATGTTTGCTCCCTCCTTGCCTCCCTGCAGAAGCGGGGGTGAACGAAATCGCAAGACGGATCAAGTGAAAACGCGGATGGAATTTGGAGAGAAACAGGGAAATAAAGGAGAAATCTTAATTCCCAGAACCCCATAATCAGGGCCAATTCCAAAGTGCCCCCCTGTCTCTTCCCTCGTCAGATTTCCCCTCACCTCCCGTGTTGCCCTCGTCCAGCCCAGCCTCCAGGTGCTTGGGAGCGGATTAATTACTGTCACCTTTATTCCCCTGGAGATCCGGGATCTTCACCGACATTTGGAAGTTTGCCGCGAAAACCCCACGAACGAACACATGGGTTTCACGTTGGATGGATCTACAAGGCGTGATTCTCGACTCGAGCATGGCAATCAACAGCGCCGATACACTGGGTGTTCTGCCCATCTTTTCGCTTACTTTGCGATAGGCTTGTTTCAATGAGTGCCACTATTCCGCGCTGATCTCATCTCCTCGAAGACCATGGCAGCGTGAGCTGACCTGCATATTGCCCTTCGCGGCCTTCCCGGGACACCCCTTCATGGACTGAACCCTGTTTACGGCCATGCTATTCATCAATCTCGGCCGTTGGCTTCACTATCTGCGGTTGGTGCCATGGAATTTCGTACGGAAATCGGTAACACAAACTGCATGCTGCCACCCGGGTCTCTCCACCAGCCGTAACGTACGCATTTCTCGAAGCCATCGCCAGTCGCTGCCAACTCTCTGGTATTATATCATAAAAGATGCCACCACGAACGTCCGAAGTGAGCATGACACACACTGTGACTAGACCAGAAGTTGTTTCCCAAGTCTCTTGACTCATTCTACCAACCCTCAGCCCTCCAGAACGGGTGGTGAAACCTTAAGACAAACGCTGATGTGCGACCAGCTAAGCTTTCGAGCTAGGTCTGACAAGTGAGAAAGCCACCTCAGATTCGTCTGGTCGCTTACGGCCCAAGCCTCTTCCTTTGTTCTTGGGCGTTTGCGATACACCCCGAATCCCCGCAAAAAGGACGTCTAGTCCTCTCATCCCAGCCCTTCCCACCGTCGTAGTGTTCACCGCTTGCCCACCACCGCCCCGAGCCGAGCCAGTTTGGTGTCAGCGTGCGCCTATTCGCGATTCCGCGCCGGCGGCGCACACGGGTCAGCAGTGAGCAAGAAACCACACCACCACGCAACGCTTTGGAGTTACGATATGGTCTCATCAACCGCTCAACCGCGGACACACAATCCGTGGCACCAGAGCAAGTCAGAGGGTTATCACAACCCCGGAAATCAAATCGTGACATCACGAGACCACGACTTCGCCGGAAAGAGAGAGAGACAACATGACGCTGGCGGGCCTCATCCGCCGGATCGAAGTCTCCCGCGAGACCGATGTCGTCACCACGGCCTACATGAACCGCGACACCAGACCTCTTCCACCAGAGAGACGAACATACGGACCATGGCAGTTTGTCGGCCTCTGGGTCGTCACGGGCTCTTTCAATATTGGCGGCTGGACGACCGGCTCGTCTCTTATCGCCCTCGGCCTCAATGTCTGGCAGGCCATGCTGACTGTCATCATCGGCCACATCCTCGTGGGCTTCATCTGCGTACTGGCCGGCGGACCGGGAGCGAAATGGCACATTGGCTTCTCGATCTTGCAAAAGGCTTCCTGGGGCATGTATGGCGCCATGTTCCCGCTTATACAGCGCATCATGCTCTCCTTCATCTGGTACTCGACGCAGGTTTACTGGGGCGGGCAATGCGTTCGCACCTTCATCTCGTCCATGGCTCCGTCCTTCAACAACCTCGATAGACCCCTTGCCAACGGAACAATGACGGTGGCGGACTTTGTGGGATTCATCATTTTCTCCCTCCTCTGTCTGCCGCTGATCTACATCCGGCCCGAGAAATACCACGTCCCGTTCGCCGTGGCCGCCTGCACCGTCATCCCGACCGTCTTCGCCCTGCTGATATGGTGCGTATCAACGGCCGGGGGTGCGGGGCCGATGCTGAGGGACATCACGGCGACGGCCGGCGTCCAGCAAGCTACCGGGTCTCATCTGGGGTGGATGCTGGCGTTGGGGGTGTGCACCAACATTGGCGGCATCAGCACGCATATCTTCAGCCAGTCGGACTTCACCCGCTTCGCGCGCCGGCCACGCGACCAGCTCATGTCCCAGCTCATTTTCGTCCCGCTGAACACCATCTTGGTTGCGTTCATCGGCATCGTCTGCACTTCCTGCGCGGCTCAGCTATTCCCAAAGACCCAGGGCACGTTGGTCTGGGAGCCGTACCGCTTCTTGGACGCCCTGCAGGCGCATTACGATAACTCGGCCGGTGTGCGGGCGGCTGTCTTCTTCGCCAGTCTGGCATTCATCTTCGCCCAATTCGGAATCGCAGTTGCCGAGAATGCGTTGTCAAACGGGATCGATCTCTCGGCGCTGCTGCCGAGGTTCTTCAACCTGCGCAGGGGCGGCTATCTCACCGCGGCCTTCGCCTTCGTCATGCAACCCTGGCAGCTGATGAACGGAGCGAGCAAGTTCCTCACCGTCATGGGCGGATATGGCGTGTTCTTGGGATCGATGACTGGGGTCATGTTTGCAGACTACTACCTCGTCCGCGGCCGGATGCTTAAGTTGACGCACCTCTACGAGGCGACCAGCAAGAGCATATACTGGTACTGGGAAGGAGTCAATTGGCGGGCGGCGGCGGCATGGACTATGGGGACGTGGGCTCTCCTACCAGGCTTCATACAAAGAGTTCATGATCCCAAGGTTGAGAGCGAGGGATGGTCGCACCTGTATTATCTTGCGTGGCCTGCGGGTTGTTCGATCGCCGTTGTGACGTATTGTCTTCTTCACTATGCGGTTCCCATCGAGAATCCGCGGTTGATAGATGATGCGGATTACTTTGGGACGTTTGGCCCGAGAGAGGAGACGGTGCTCGATGGAGAGAAGCAGTCTCCTTCGGAGGTGTCCGCAGAGGCCGACGTTAGCTCCAAGGCGCAAGTCACTTCCGAGGAGAAAATAGCCTGAGGGATTAGATGGGAGTTGGGATTGGCTTCTTGTTGGCGTACAAGCGAGCATCATGTTTTCTGTTTTCTCCGGCGGCAGAACGGAATTATGTAGACAGATTGTCTTAACCTTAGTGGGAGGGCCTCACTTCCACGTACAAATCAAAGATACCCGGACATCGTACGATTCTTTTACGCTTTATGTGTGTCTCCTACCATGATGGACGCCTTGTTAGCGCTAAGCAAGAGGACCCAAGCTGCCGGGGCGATTAAGCTGATCAATTACGTCTCGGTTGCCAAATGCCGTGCGCGAGTTGGTATTTTCGCGCATATTTTGGCGCCGCCATGAGATCCCAAGACCGGTCTCGACACGCGGCAGGCGGCTAAGCTGCTGAATTCCACGACGGCCGACAGGAACAATTCCAGAACATGCCCGCTGAAAACGGGGTAGAGGGTAGGAGTGATGTCGTTTTCTGTACTTCTTCATCTTTGAATCGTCTCTGAGGACCTTAGATCGCGGTGTTTGTTTGTTTGTTAAAGGCGGCTGAATTCCCTCGGCGTTCCGAGTGAACAAGTTCGCGACCGACTACTACCCGACACGATGGCTGGCCCTCGCCCAACTACAAAACTCCTCTGCATCACCCCAATTTCGACCACTGGCATGACTGAGGATCTCTGTCGTTTATATCCATCAACCAGCGAACTTGATATTGTATTCATCGATGGACGAAATCTTAATGATTGTCCTCCTTGCATCGAAAATCACGAGCAAGCCGTGGCGTCAACAACTGCTGTCTTGCCTCGAGCAATAGAATACATCAACTCCAACAAAATCGACGGCGTTCTAGTCTGCTGTTTCTCGGACCACCCACTTGTTTATGCTCTCCAAGAATTACTCGACGTGCCCGTCACAGGAATATTCCAGGCCGCACTTCAAGAAGCGACAAAGGACGGAGAAAAGTTTGGAATCGTCACAACAGCAGAAGCTTGGGAAGAGATATTGAAGAAGTCGGTGATTGATCTCGGATACGCGAAGCAATCAGCAGGCGTGCTATCCACCGGCCTCGGAGTTTTGGAGTTGGAAAGCTTGGAACGAAGCATTGTTGTCGACCGCATAGCGACTTTCTCAAAAACACTAATCGAAAACGGTGCGACAAACATAATTCTCGGCTGCGCCGGCATGGCCGATCTCGAAGAAGATATTCGATCAGCACTTCCACAGACGGTCACGACGATTGATGGTGTACGAGCTGGGATAGAGATGCTGTCCGATCTCGCACGAAGAACATCCGATTTTGGCGACTCAAAACGGGCAAAAGACACAAAGCGCAATTGCGCAGTACAAAGCGAGGAGTTGGCCAGCCCACTGAGAACGATATTTTGAGAAGATTTGTCTCCGTCAAAGGATAGAGAGCGTGTATAATTATGCAGCATGAATGCGCCAGCCCTAACTCCTGGGACCTATCCTGTTGTCCACTGGTTGTTGATAGAATATTGCCAATCAATCTCTGGTGCATCATTAAATGCTGTTGTGAAGACGTTGCTCATGAAGTCCATCGGCGCAGTGAAGTTCATGAGCGGCATGCTTTGCAATTGGTACTGCTCCATAGCAGTCGTGGGCAACACCTGCATGATCTGCTGCCCACTGGATATTGCCGGTATTGGTATTTCCACCGCGGTTGACACATGTAGTTGCTGTTGGTTTTGTCGATTGATTTCATCATCGATTTTGGTGATGTACGTGAATAATTTGCCCGATATTTGTGGCGCGTTGGGCAGACAAGACCCCAGATTTTGTAGGAATATTGCCATGGCCCTCCTGCATTGGGTCAGTACGCGCCCCGCAATGATGAATGGAATTGATAGACTCAACTTACATGACATCTCTTAGTTTGAAGTATTGATGGGTGTGGAGGTGGCGGCCGATGAAACTGCTGAGAATGTGGCCGACACCGACAAGTTCTTGGAGCTGCGGAATGGTCAACATGACGGCCCTACTACTTCGGACGCATCTGAATATCAACGTACCATCGGATGTCCAATTGCACGCAGATACTCTGGCGGGACCTTGGTGATTTCGTCGATCAATTCAATCGCGGCACCACAAGCTTCTTCAAATTGATTCTCGCATGCAAATGCAGCCATTCGAGTGAGCTATCAATGTCAGAAATCGCTCCCCTTCACACTCTCTTCCGATGGGGGGTCAATCTTACCTGATACGTACACGCAATGTTGGCGACTTGAAAGCCGCATAGGTTCTCTTCGCGATTTGTCGATGACGGGAAAGCCTGAGAAGCATACAGCGGTAGCTTCATCTTCCGGCCCAACACCTCACGTAGCATCTCGTCAATCGACGGTAAGAGTCTATCGATGTTATTGCGATCCGTGTGTGCTGCCTGAACGCGCGCCTTGCGCATGCGGACGATGACGTGTTCCAGAATGCGATATAAATCGGTGATATAATTCCAGCCGACGAGCCAGCTGCCCGGGAAAAAGATCTCGGTTTTGGAATTTGCTGAGTTGCCAGAGACGGGCATCTCAGTGGGATCGAGGACACCAGAGAGACCAACGTGGACCGGATAGCCCACCCCGCATTGCAGCTCCGGGCAGCGGATGACATGGCCCTGAATGAGCGCTGAATGAACCTCGAGGCGGTACATGGACCAAAAGAACTGACGCCGGACATAAACCTCTGTTGAGGTCAAGTTGTCTCCCCAGTGCTTCTCAAATTGAAACTGGGATTGCGCCACGATGTTGTGGTAGCGCCCGAGATACTGCTCGAAGAGAGTGTCGTCCTTGATCTGGATGGCTGCCAAGGACATGGTACCGAGGACCTGGAGATACTGGAAAACCTCATTCTTCGGAATGTCGCGATTGTCTTCTGGAATGGCCTTGCGTCCATCGTCGAGATAGGCCTGTTGGAGCTCGTCGCGAACCATGTCTGGGACGACATCTGGATCGAACATGGCGCCGTCCCTGACATGGGATGCGCTGAGCGCGCAAATCGCCATCAGACGGGCGAATGCAGCGCGGTCGGACGACATCTTGGACTCATCCCATTCTCTCATGACGGACTTTTCATCATAGAAAGGGAAACTTTTGGAACCTATCGTCAGCTACTCTGCTATAAACGTACGTGATAATCGAGAGCAATTGAAATGGGAGACAAACACTGGGTACACCGTGTCGAAGAAAATGCAGATGAGACGGTGAACAAGGTCCCTACTGCCATGGCGGCTCTCATCGTAGAACCAACGGTCCGAAGCATCCCTGGATTGAGATTGCCTCGCAGAAGCCGGCGACGTCTTCGACTTGACACCTCTCTTGGCGGCTTTTCGATCCCAGGTGCATTCCGCTCCGTGTTCGATGCAGGTCAGACAGCTATGGTGACCATCGGGGCCAATGACGGGTGTAACCCCGCTCTCCACGGTAGCAGGTTTGCATTTCCGGCCTCGCCGATGACAAAAGTCGCAGGCCTTGGTAACGCGACGACGCTTGAGATTGGGTTCGCTGTGCCTTCTGCTGTCGCCGTTGGGATGAGGCTTCTCGTCGTCTCCCATGGTCCTCTCCTCTCCTCCTCCCGGCGTCGATATGCGAGCGAGCGTCCGGGGCGCGTTCGACGCGGGTCACGGGACTCTCATCCGGCCACCAAAGCGGAGGGATGGTGGAGCTAAACCGTCTGGGCCTGGGCCTTGAGTGTGTGTGTGTCGCGTCTCGGTGAGGGGCCGAATCCTCCCTCCAGTCCAGTCTTCACGGGTGCTGTGCCAACTGCTCACTCTCTCCCTTGTCGATGATGTGCAGATCCACAGGCGATGGACGGGTACGGACCGGAGATACTGGGGACGCTATGTACTGTGTGTTTGCGTGCTCCCGGATGTCTCTGAAGAACGGGGAATTCAAGGCCGTGTGGTCTTCTCCGTGTGGACGATCGGGGTGAGACGGTATTTGTGCAACGCTGGAGCAGAGTTACGGTTTCGACGTGTCTCTTATTTTTCTCCAAGAATAAACGGGGAGGGGGGTGAGGAGACGGGCTCTGCAGAGGTATGTTTGTTGAAATCGAGACGGCCCCCAAGTGGGGAATTCAAGCAAACATTGTTGTTCCCTGATTCCCTGACTAAGCCCTCCTTCATCATCCCTCCTTCTGATGGTCTTGAGTTGAACCAGGGGAATTAACTCACAGACACCGTCGCATCGTTGGTAAGTCCGGCTTGCGGTGAGCCGCCGCGGTACGTATTCCCATCGCACTCTGCCTTACTCGAAGAGTCCAAAGTCTCGAAGGGCCGTTCGGGGATTCAGGGGTGGCTGTGCCGCAGCCGCTGACCGAATCTTGGACGCCGGTTTCTTTGTTTTGACCCCGGTCTTTCAATTTCTGCGTCTATTCTTTCCCCGAGAGTCCCCGTCTCGCCGCGTCACAGCGTCTCCGGAAAAGGCATTGGCGACACAGAGGATTCTTCTGGAAGGCCCCAAAACATGATGATATACCGGTATTCTGAGAAACAAGAACGGAAGCTTCCCTAGTGAAGAAAGCTAAACCATGCCGTCGGTGTCGTGTTCCAGAGGACCAGCTTGCGATGGAGGCGCTTTGTTTTGTAAGACATCGGGACGTCATTGCCCTATCTCCGGTTCCAAGCTGCTGGAACCCAATGTTTCCTGTATCCTGTATCCCGTATCAGTGTTTGCTGCTTTATGGATATTGACGCACACGTGCAAAACCTGTCTCTTCCCACTGCCGCCCTTGCACGTGGGCGTGGAACTGATCCAACCAGGCGCTCCAATCCCGCCAAAACAGCTTCAACTTGACACCATGGTACCAGTTTCCGGGGATGCTGATCCGATACCCCACGCGGAAAAGTAGGCATTGCCGTGCCCTGCGTGTGGCTATGTGCACGTGTATGTTTGCTTCATGCGTCTCAACATACAGATCTACACGGTCTGGGCCCTGTCATCACTGCCAAATTGAGTTCATCGGGGGTAGTAGACCAACTGAGCGGTCGGGTCTGATTACAGGAAGTGACACAAAGTTGGCTGCCACTTACTTGGATGATATTGTTCGACAGTTCGTCCAATTGACTCGAATATTTTCTTATCATTAAGCGGCCAGCAGTTACATGTCCAACATATCTGTTACATCAACAACGTGCACGATGTGGTTCACCGAAAGTTGTTTAGTTATACTCCAGACAGTCGCCTCAACTGATGAAGCCCGATGACTGAACGCTTCCAGCATTCTTCAACGACCCGTTTTGTCCAGTTTGCACGTCTGAAGTTACGATAGCCTTCTCTTGTTCTGGCTCAACGTGGTTTATGTGGAACTTGATTCCACCCCTCGCAGTGTACGCTGCCTCCAGCTCATAGTTTGCCCAATCTGGAAACAACTACGACACTTGGTCAGCAACGCCTATGGTCGATCCGTCTGGGAGTTGTTACCTTTCGAAGGCCAATGAGTCCAACTTGTTTCAGAACCTGACATGTGCTGACACATCCGATAATGAAAGGAATGAGCTGCCCGGTGGTCTTGATTTCGTTGACATCTTGAACATTGTTCCACCCCAGCGTCAGCTCAATCGAGAGTATGAACCACAGTATACTAAGGAAGACCAAAACGTTCCAAACGATGCTCAGGATACGAGAAATGGATCTGGGAAACTATTCAGCATGGCCTCTTCTGGCGTCCCGAAAGACCAACATGAACTCACCTTATTCGACGTCTCTTACTAGCATCCGTCATGGCATGAGTTGCATCAGGTAAATGTTTGTGAGTCTTGGTATCTGAATGTCTTGGGGTGAAGAGCGAAATGCCAGCTCTGACGACAGCATGGATCCTGACAGTTGCCGGATCGGATAGGTTTGTGAAGAAGGAAAGTAGTTGAATGATCAAGATGAAGAGCCAAATGATTGAAATCAAGAATCGCAGACTAGGTGTTCGTTTTAGAACGAACTCGCTGACTCTAAGATAGTACTGTATCCTCTCAAAAATAGGAAGCAGTACGCGTCGAGCAACCTTGGTTGCCCGAGTCGCACTGGGTACCATGAAGTAAATGATATCTCGGACGGCACAAAATGCTAAGAGAGTGACAAGAAACCCAGCCGCAGACGTCAAGAGAAGACAGAGTGGCAGGACCAGAATGACGATAATAATTGAGATGATTTGCGAGAATATGATTACTGGCTCGTGAATGCGCTGTTTTGAGAAAAGAAATATGAAAGGAGAACCGCAACCCCTGTCGATATCCGGTGTTTTCATAACTGAACACCAGAAGTACACGTTGAAACCGGCAACGATACCAAGGATGGACGTTCTCCATAACACACCAAGCCATGATATATGACTGGGCTTGAAAGGTGTGAGATATTCGAGGGGCACTTCGAAGTTTGGATTGGAGACATAATTCTTCGCGGCCGCGTCTTCAAGGAAGCCATTGGCCATTCTCCAAAGGGCGGCACCCAGAGCTTTGAGGGGGCTCTTAGATGCCCGCTCCTCTTCAAACGCTTCTTGAAAGCGTTGTCGAGTCCAGAACCTTTCCCGTTTGAGTCGCTCCACCTTGCGCTTTTCGAGGATTCTGCGGAAATGGTGCCATATGAGCTCTATCCGTTCGGGCCGTAAGAAATGATTGCGAACTCCAATGGTGCTGAGGACCGTCATGAAGAAGCCGAGAGAGATTTGCAACATAATGTACAGCTCTATTGGGCGAACATCATGATGCACCTGAGCTAGTATCGTTGCAATGATGATAGCGAACACGAAGATGGCGTTGACTCCGTGGACATCTTCGGCGCTCTCTTCGTCGACCAGCATGTGAATCCAGGATGACATCCATTGGCAATAAACGCCGACCCGTACGCCGAGTCCGTACAAGTCTCCATTGCCATCGATTGAGCAGTTGTCGGTATCCATTTTGCCGAGGAAAAGCAAACCAGCGCTTGCAATGACCCGCGAGGGAAGTCTGGTGGGTGTTTGAGGGATGCGCACATGCAGGTGAAATGAGTCGGTAGCAATGGGCCCAATGGCAAACGTTCAATGGCCGTGTTTGGAAAAGACGCGAACAGAAATCATTCTTGCGTGCCACTGATGCCATGAGGCTGATCTACATCATGCAGCCCTCGGCCCATCCCGCTATTGCAGCCACATCATGTCTCACAACTTCAACTAAAGAGCGCCACCATGCTCGCAAACATTTACATTTATCTTGGCGTATCCTTCAAGGGCAAAAGCATTGAGGCCGCAAGCATCCTCTCCTACGGGCCATTTCCACAATCGCAACTGTTCACCTGCAGAATGCAGGCTAGGTAGACATAACTTTACGCAAGCAACCGGTTGACTTCGACCAAAGATGATATCCTACCCAGTACCCAATGATTTCTAACTTGGCTGAGTCTCTGAATCTGTTTCCGGCTGCCAGAGCTGAGAAATAACCACGCGTCCACGGCAGCTTTCCCGCGCCTTTGTCAAGGTCGAGAGCCATTCCAGAATGGAACATCCGTAAGGCTTCTGGAACTTGCCTTCCAAACGGAATACCCCTAAACATATGCCGCTCCACGGGTGTATCTTCAAGTTGTTGCTCTGGTCATTCTCGCCGTTTGTTGAAGCCATCCCAAGCTTCCCTTGTTCCGTGAATCTCCCAACCAATAGCCATTTGACAATGTTTGGAAACTTATTCGCAGCGTCCACAGCGCTGACCCAGTCTTCGCCGTTGTTGTAGCAGATACTAGCCCCGTTAAAAACCAGTAACTTTACTACATCCTCCCGGCCCTCGTGAGCTGCCGCCATCAGAGCAGTTCCGGCCGAAGACCCGTCAAATTCAGTGTCCGCTCCCATTTTCAGAAGCACTTTCACTTCCTCCACGCGCCCGTAATGAGCCGCAAAGCAAAGGACGCTGAAGCCATCAGAAGCATCTTCGCCTTTGAACTCGGTGAGCCTCCGCATGAACGGATGCCCGAGACGCCGATAGAACAGCCAAAGGCCCCGGTGCGCCGACTTGTCATTCTGAAGTCCGGTCTGCCACCAGAGTTTCCACCACGCTCTCTCCCGTACCTGTACCGTCAACGAATTGCTGAAGTCTGCATTGAGAATGAATGTCGCAAGTTTGATCTCGAACATGGAAGCCGCCCAAACAGGAATGCCGAGAGTACTTCTCTGGTCCGGTTTCATCCCGGCTTCCATCAACAGGCGAAACATGTGGGCACTATTTACCAAGATGAACCCGTTTGAGTCTTCGCTTTTGTTAATAGAAGCTCCTCTCTCAATAAGAAACGCTGTTGCTGCAATATTGTTGTTCCTAGCGGCAAGCTGTAGAGCGCTCTCGCCCTTCCCGTCTCTTTTCGAAAGTAAGGCACCATTGTCCAAAAGAAGTTTCAACATCTGGACGTTGTCTTTGTTGGCTGCTATATGCAACGCTGTCTTGGATCTCGTGTCTATCGCATTTAAATCTGCACCATGCTCGATGAGCAGCTCGGCGATGTCGGTGTTCTTCTTAATTGCCGCTAACTGCAAAGGAGTGAGATGACGTTTGCCGAGACCAAATACTGCAACCTGGTTGGCAAGTTGCTTAGACAAGTTGTGACCGAGAGACTTGCCTATCTCTTCAAGGCAAGCCAACAAACGACTCAGAGACCAGTAGTGATCATATTTTATGGCCAGATGCGCTGGGCTGGAGTTGTCCACAAGCCATAGGAGGTCGTCTTCTGGCACTGACTTAATCCATTCCAGCTCAGTCTTTCCGAGTCTTTTGTCTTGTATGAGCAGGTCGAGTGCAGTCGACCAAGACCTGCTGCTGCGTGGTTTCATTGGCTCTTTATCAGTCTCACTGTCGACCGAGGAGGAGTCAGACTCGCTACTGGAGGACGAGCTATCACTGGATGCTTCGCTTTTCTGCCAAGGAAACCTGCTGTGTAGTGGAAGACGATTTGCATGCTGACGACACGTCACGCCGCGGAAAGTTGCTCCATGGTCGAGAAGGCATTGTACAATCTTCTTAGATATCGGTTGACGCCTCAAGGTAAACAAAAGAGCCGTGCAAGTTCCGCAAGTCCGCATCTTGAGATCAGGTGGACAGCCTTCTTCCAAAAGCCTCTTGCATGTTGTATGTTTGTTCTTGAAAATTGCGTCCTGCAATGCTCTCGATAACGCAGCGTTATAGTGCCTTTGAGATTTGTCGTTACGCTGTTCAGATGTCTCTTGACTCGGCCCTCGGACTGAGTCCAGAAGCATGTTCGTGATGTAGATTTTCGGTTTCGAGACAGCCAAGTCCAGTGGTGTCCTCCCAGCCTTGGACATTAATAGTTTCGCGCCAAGTTTAAGTAGTAGGGTCGTCAAGCCTTCATGCTGGCTGTTGACAGCTATGTGAAGAGGACTCCATCCTCGTGCGTTCTGTGCATTGATGTCGCCACCTCGATCTACGAGGAGGCTGATGGAGTCAGTCTGGCCGAGCATCGTGGCAAAGTGCAATGCTGTGCTGCCATCTGCAGTCGTGGCGTTGACGTCAGTTGCGTAACCGCGATCGAGAAGCAATTTGACTGCATTAGCCGAACCTATTGTCGCCAGGTGCAATGCCTGGGCCTTCGAGAACCTGCGGATGCTGGTACCGTATCTTGACAGAGTAACGTTGACCTCGAAACTCCAGTCTGGTTGCGTTTCAGACGATGAACCCAGCTCATCCAGGAACTCAACCCATCCATAAGCGCAAGCAAAAGATACTGCTGTCCATCCATCGGCATCAGGAGTGTTCAACGTCTTTGCTGCCCCTCGCCTCAGGAGTAGGCGGGCGCTTTCGAGATATCCGTAATAGACATGAATGAGCAGCGCCGAAATGTTTCTCGGTTGGCTAAGCATATTAGGGTCCGCTCCTGCGTCCAGAACCTGCTGAACATGTCTCTTCCTCGGGCAAGTAAGTGGTTTTCGCTGCTGACTGTAACCTCCAAACGGGCCAAGACGAACGAAATGCCTAGGAATTGGCGGCTGGGGTACTGATGATATAGGAGGTGGGAATAACACGAATGCGAATACCGGAGTTGTCCATCGCGTTCGTGAGAAACACTCGCCGGATCCAAGCAGATGCAGCAAGCTGAACCTCTCTTCCGCATACGAGCGGGAGAGTGCATTCAACGAGCCCTTATCTGCTTTCTCTAGCAACATGAGGAGAATCCTGTAACTGTTCGGATTCTGCCAATAAGCGCAAACCACATCAAGCGCGTTCGAGCCGCGCTCTCTTTCATGAACGCTGGCGTCTAGACCGAGAAGACGATCTACCAGAAACACGGAATCGCAAGCAGCAGCCCACTTCAACATCTTCCAATCCATGCCGCTAGACTTCAGAAAGCTGGGGTCTGTGGTGGAATCAAATGTCGAAATGAAGACGTCCTCTAACACAGAGACGAGATCAGGGTCTAGCTTCACGCCTACTCGTATGTTACCCATGTTGAGCAAGTATTCGATCTCCTTCAAACCCGAGATATTGAAAATTTTCTCGTAGGACGCCAGGCAACCTGAGTCTATGAGGAGCTTAACAAGGTCGGCACCCCAGTCTACACGATCTTGCTGAGGGTAGGCGTGAATGGTGCGAATTTTGTTGCAGACAAATGCCCAGATGTGTCGCCTGGACGTATCAGGCGGTAGGGATAAGTCGGCAGAGATGAGTTCTTTCAAGCTCTCTTCATCGTATCGGTGGAACTCAGTTGCTGCCAAGTAGAGTTCAAGAGGACTTTTCCACAACAAAGCCTCAGCGTACGGATAGATGTCCAGAAGTTCGCGTATGGTATCCGCTGTTGATTCTCGTCCAAGGCAATGTAACGGAATCTCTCCTGGCAGCTTTGGAAGAAGACCCTTTTCGTATAGCTTTTTGAGGGCGCCTGGGGACTCGATGTCCCCAATGAGAGAGTTCACCGGTGGCGAGATGCTTTGGAGTAGCGTGGGATCTTCTTCGCAATGTCTGGTCATCATTTCGACGCATTGATGACTTTCGCACTGGAGAGCCCTGGCTAGCGGTGTCTGTCCATTGGAGTCGAGCATGTGTAATGCCCGCTCAAGCTGGGTCTGATCAACATGTGATAGAAGAGCTTGGAGGATCCTCGAGCCACAGTCTTCGTTCTCGGCTGAGAGGTGCCATATTGTGCGCTGCATGTTGTCCTTTGTGGTTGTTATGGCTCCGTGGCCGAGGAGACACATGAGCACGTCCTCCATGCGATTCTCACTGCAATTTAGAACCATCTCTGACAACCTGCCTTTGTCATGTCTCTGTTCGACATATGATGTGAGTAAGAAGTCGAGACAGGAGACTGCTGAGCATGAAACAGCGAAATCCAGATGTCTCGTCATGCTATCCCCCTCGAAAAGATGGCCGCTGCAACGTTGGTATGCTTCTTTGAGTGTGCTCAATGTGTCTGTTTCGATTGCTTTCCACATTCTCTCCATGAGCATGGTGTCCGTAATTGCTTCGGAAACTGGAAATGGTTCTTCGACCTCGGTTGACTCCGAAATGACCTTCTTGAATGCTTTCAAGTACGCGGCGGCTTCCCCTTCTCCTCTCTTGGCCATTCCGGCGAGCATGTCCAAGACTGCAGATGCGTCTACTAGTGCCGAGTCGTTAGGTCGTCCATTTCGCTTTCGGTATTGCGATCTGAAAATTTCGATCGTCTCGTCATGCAGCTGACCACCTGCTCTCACAACAATGGCAAATAAATCGTAGTCTTTCGTCCATTCGGAAGACTTGAGTGCCAGGGCCCCCATCGAGTCCCACGTATACTGACTGGGCAAGGACCTTGTACAATCAGCGCCTAATGCTACCAAGGCTCTCACAGTCTCTCTCGATGTTGTTTCGACGGGAGAAAGCTTGGTCCAATGACTGAGATCTTCCCGAACAGTGGAGAGATCATGGCAAGCAATGAGCCTTGGCCCCCCAAGTGCGCACTGCAACGGGGAGCCAATTCGGCTCATTTGGTTGATATTTGCTCCATGGTCTATAAGCTGTTGAGAAAGAGCCTTCAAACCCAGTAAAGAGGACATATGTAGTGGGTTGAAGTCGCCGCGACGGACGAAGTGGGCTAACCGTCTGGTTTGACCTGCAGGCCATTTCCAGTCAGAAGCATTTCTTTTCCTCCATCTCCAAGACTCCTTAATATCAGTCTGTCGAGATGGAGTCTGCTGATCTGAAGACGAGGACTCTGACGTTCCCAAGTGAGAGCCTGAAGGCCCTGTAGTGCCTTGAGTAGAGTCTGAGCAACGGGATTCATGCCCAATACCAGTGTTGACAGGTAAATCATCAGGTGCACCTCCGTGTCTTGCTTCATGGCGTTTTTCTTCCCAATTAGTCAACGATCCTTCGAGTCGGTAGAAACGACAGACTTCCAGAGACCATGCTTTGAAGTTAGGTGTTTGGTTGGGATGGCACAGCTCGAATGCCAGTGATTGGAAATCCTCGTCTTCCGCAAGGTGTTTTGCTAGTTGAGGCCAGACCAATGCAGCATACCTGTAAAATGGATATCTGTTTGCTCTGTTCTGGATGAACCGTTCTTCATAATTGGATCTCTTCGGAAATCGCGAAAAATGTTCGAGGTTGAGAAATCGAAGCGCACACAAGGCAACGAGTCGACGACATCGCGATTCCGACACGCGATATTCCACAAATTCAGAGTCTGAAGGGTCTATGTTTTCGAAGAAATCCCTGACCGTTTGATCTGAAAGTTCAATGTGATCTCCGTGATCTGACTCCCGCAGGAAGAGACTGCAGTGACTGAAAAGCTCTGTCTCGGCAAGCTCTGGATACTCCAGCCCAGCCGGATCCAGTCCTGGTAGGCCTGCCACTGATAGCGCTTGGCATATTTCATGAAGTGTGAGAGGTATTTCCGAGAACATTGCCAGTTGGATAGAGGCTTGAAACAGGACTCGCGTTGCAAGCGAGCCCTGGTTGATGCGTCGCAGCATAAGCCTGTACAAGGACTCTAGGGTTTGCGGAGGCTCCTCCAGAAAGGCTGCCCATTCATTGCTGACAGCACTTCCTGCGAGGAACTCAATTTGGCAAGCTATCAACCGGAAACTTTGTTACTGTTAGTCAATGCAAGTTGGTGATGGTCGGAGAGATGGTCCCATACCTTGCTCCATTTCCATGGCTGAGCCGCTCCAAAGCCTCATCTTTAATCCTTGGGTCAATGCTAGCCAGCCTTTCACAATTGACTCTCTTCTGAAGTTCCATGGCGGTGAACAGCTTGAGTTGCTCTGCCGAAGTTGTGATCTCGAGTTTTGATGGATTGGGCCATGTAATGAAACTTGACTCAATGTACTGGTTTGGCCTAGAGATCATAACAATGCTCAAATTCTGGCATTGGGACACCAGAGAAGACACCAAGTCCATGATAGTATTGCCGTAATTTGAGCATCCATCGATGCCGTCCACAATCATCAACACTCTCTTGAGCATCGTCGATGCCTTCACAAACAAGCTTTCCATACGAGAAACGTCGGGCTTCTCAACGAGCCTGTTTTGATGCAGCTCCTTGTAGTACTCCGAAAGGAGGCTCATTGCCGATGGATGTTGACGGCACAACTGTGAAAGAAAAGTGCCCAGAACATACTTCGCATCATACGTTCGAGGGTCTGAGGGGTGACAGAAAAGAAAGATGACTGCTGTATTGGCGTCGCTGTAACTTTGCAGTATAGCCTCTTCAATCGTTTGGGCGACCATCGTAGTTTTACCGCATCCCGGAGACGCTGTAATCCACAGTCTGAAGCTGGCGTTGCTCACCCAGTCTTTGATGGGTGACTCCCCGACAGCAACACATTCGACCATTCTGTTTCGCCTTTTCAAAATGTTGATGAGCAAGCCCCGCTGGTCGACTCTGGAGAAAAACCGCGTGACTGCAAAAGAATATCTCGATCCCACGTGGCGACCCGAGATATATTTATGGATTAAGTCGTCGTCTGTCCCCTGAGATTTTCCTTTCTGGTCTGAAAACATTTGGAACATCTCAGCGATTTCTCTCGCCTGTAAAGCTTTGTTGATAGTCTCGACATGTTGGCCCAGATCTGATAACAAGTCTTGGGTCCAGGCTCTCGTGAACGGCCATTTCAGCTCGAGTTGCGGTCCTTCGCGCTCTTGATTTTTGACATCGTAGGTAAGCTTTCTCCTGCTCAAATGTGCTTCAAGCCGTAGCAGGGTTTGGTTGCAAGAAACGATCTGCTGAGGTATCGCCGGTGTCCAGTTTCCGTGGTCATGGCCAGAACCATCCTCGTACTCGAAAGTAGAAGCCACGAGGGCGAGCTGATGCAACAGACCAGCGAGTCTTTGTATCTCGTTCGCGATTTGTCGAATTTCATCTTGTCTCTTGGCGTCTAGCTTGCGGTTCAGGTTGTTTCTGGCAAAGTCGAGCGTGTGTCGAAATGCGGCGTCTGCAATTCCCACCATGCTTCGAACGCTGTCCACGAAACCCTTGGGGTCCATGACTGCTGCATATCCTTTTGACGTTCTGACGGAAGAGTAGTTCAGAGGGTTCAAGGTCGAGTCCGTCAAGATGGAGGTAGTTGAGCCGGAGAGTCAGCTCCACGCGGAAACGCGGGAATCGTTGTCACGTTTAGGGTGAGATTCTCAACACCGCTTGCTGACTGCATCCGAATGCACGCGTGACGTGTCGCGCAATTCCCCCGCTCTCTGATATGGTTGGGCAATGTCAGACATTGTTTTGGTTGCAGCGGCTGAATGTCGGAAGGGTTTCGGGTTGGGCCAACGGATGCCTACACCATTGATGGCTGCAGACAAGAGAATAAACGCGATCAGGCCGTCAGTTGCAACTGGGTTGCCTGCGGCAGCTAAGCTGATTTCGTGGAATTTGTTTTTACATGCGTCTTTTACACTTTATATAAGCTCTATTAACGCAAAAGCCTTTTAAGAGATGTCATAAGTAAGGATACTAGATTGATTCAGCTTTTCATTCTGGCAGACCCAGAAAGACATGAGGACATAATCTCAGACTCTTATAAATCTCGATTTCAAAAACAGGCGAACGCAAGTTGACGTTATTATTATGTCGTCGAATCCACACCGTAACTCGATTTGGGACATCAGATTACAATAGCAGCCTGAACTTGCGGAAGAACGATCCCTTTTTTGCTACTCTGCAAATATATACCAGTGTATTCAAGTGTAAGAACTGGTAAATGGGTGCCGTTCCTTTCATCGTGAACCTCCCGATTGCAGTTTTGTCTCGAGTCATACATATAACACTCCCAACTGTCTGGTGGCTTGGTTGTGGGGAGGCATATCGCAGTAGCGCGTTATGCAAGGATGGAGCGCGGAACGGGTGTTTAGTCCATCGACGTCAGAGCCAATTTTGGTTACTTAGGCGTTGCCGAGATTACAGTCCACGCTAGCAACCGATCCCCAAGCTCGTATGGGGCAATACGAGGTTTAGCAGAATACTTAAAGTCGACCGGAACCTTCTCGTAACGGAGCCGAGTCCTTTTATCAGTCACACGTGAAGCGAATACAGCCATCATGCGGACTCCGCCTCTTCTCAACAACATTGCGTTGTTGCTCGCAACTGCAGCCGAGACAGCCTACGGCTTATCTGTCAACGACACCCAAATCCCGCAAAGAGTCGAATGGAGAGAGTTGTCGCAAACAGCACAAGCAGATTACATCAAGGCAGTTCAATGTCTCGATGGTCTCCCGTCCAAGATCGGTCTTGAGACTTCCCGCTACAATGATTTTCCCTATGTTCACGCCCACCTTAACCTTCAAAGTGAGTTCAAGGTGGCTGTCAATCGTTGTCTGGGCGTCGCAACTGACTCGGGCATAGTTCATTTCGTCGCTCAATTCTTGCCGTGGCACCGGTATTTCATACATATTTATGAGACTGCGCTGAGAGAGGAGTGCGGTTACACTGGACCGATGACATATTGGGACTGGACTTTGGACTCTGAAGACATGTCTAAGAGCCCCGTGTTCTCCAACGACACAACCAGAGGCTTTGGAGGAAACGGGCTGAACGGTGGCTTGACATCGCCGTCGCGTCCAAATCCATTGGTGATGTGTGTCACCGATGGCGCATTCGGCAACTTCACAGTCTCGTATTACGACACAACGCCACGGCCGCACTGCTTGAACCGAGGTTTCAATGATGGTGTCGGCGGCAACAACGGCAAGTTCCAAGGACACATGTATAGCCCCGACAAGGTCTTGGACATTATTGAAGGTTTTGGGAACTTCTCCGAATTTGCCACGAAGCTAGAGAACGAACCTCACGGCGCCATTCACCAGGCACTCGGTGGCGACATGATTCCATCTACTTCCCCCAATGGTATGTGTCAAACACCTTTCCTGGCACCGTCAACTGCTGAAATTTTTGTGTTCATAGATCCGTTGTTCTTTCTCCATCATGTACAGATCGACAGACTCTGGTGGTTTTGGCAACGCAACAGGACCGTAGATCGCACAAACGACTTCTCCGGGATCAGAAAGTCAGCTGCCGGTGTCACCGAATCACAGCCGGCGTCCTTGAATGACACGATGCCGATGCTGGGCCTTGCTCCTGATCTGCCCATCCAACACGTCATGTCGACGGATTCTCGCTTCTTGCGGTATAAGTACTAGGCTAGGATGTTCACTTTTGCTCGTAGCGAACCCTAACACGGCCATTTGACCGTGTTCTTCATGCAGTTGGTACCTTCCCGCATCTTCAACTACCATCAGGCTATGCCAAATTTGCCGTTAAGCGTTCTGCAGTGCATTCAACCGACCGTCCATTGGTTAAACCCATGGCCCAGGATTGAAAACCTGGCATGTATCACAATTCAGCTTCAATTTATCCTGGCGATCAACATCCGCTCCAGTGATTCTATATATTCCTCTCTTTAGCTTTAGTTCCACATCAATAATGGGTACATGTCTGGTAATCGATTCTTGCGAATTAAATCATGAGTTCTAACGACACTTCTTCGTCGGTGAGGAGCTCTTGGACGGACACATTCTACTCCCTGAACAGCGGGAGTGTGGATTCAGAACTCGAACGGCTGAACTCCAACCATTTTAATGTTTGGCTGCCGCTGGCCGGTCATGTATTGTCACCGTCTATACTGGAGGAACTCAGACAGACCCCACGCCCACGAGTAGCTGACGTAGCAACTGGTACAAGAGTGTGGCTGAGCTCCCTTGTGGGATATCTGCCAGAGGCCGAACTTTTCGGCTTCGACTTCGATCCCGTCAAGTTTCCAGACTCCGCTCCGTTTCCAAACATTTCGTTCAGACAGCAGAACGTCCTTCTTCCATTCCCTGAAGAGCTGCGGGGAACTTTCGACGTCGTCCATGTCCGGCTCCTACTAGTTGCAATCAAGGCAGGCGATTACAAGAGGGTATCGACGAATTTGTATCAATTACTCAAACCAGGCGGTCGGATAGTATGGGAAGAAGCATCCGCACTTTCCTTTCGATCTTGCCCGCCCAGCAAAGCATTTGAGGAGTTCACCAGAGTAGAAATCCTCCAAGCGCTCAATAATGGGCAAGACCCGAGGTAAGCGGCGACACTGACTATGGCCGGAAACTCGATTCTAATCACCTCGAAATCTTAGGGGCCCGGCGCTGCTTCCGAATGCGCTGCTCAACGCGGGGTTCCAGAACTGCGATACGAAGATCCTGTCAAGTTGGGCAGCGGATAAGCATGTCCAGGATGCAGCTTGCTTAGTTTCACTGGGCATTGTTCGGCCCTTCATGAAAGCAGTAGTTGAAGATGGTGGGATTGAGACTGTTCGAACAATTGAAGATGTCGAACGATTACATCGCACACTCACAAAGGAGTTTAGAGACGGGACTCGGGTTGGATTCGATTTTATCACGGTAGAAGCACATCGATAGCCATAAGCTAAGCTAACGTACTCGATTCTTCAGGGCCAAAAAAATGTGCCACGAGCACATGTTGTGAAACCTCCGAGAGCGATAGCTCCCACTGATTCTGGGTTCTCACCCACATTCGAGTATTTCGATCTATCGGACACCCGATGGCGGCACTATCGACAAGGGCTCATGGATGGCTTCCGTCAAGTTCTAACAAACTGATGTTTGGGCCGCGGTTTCCTCCCGAGTGACTTTCGAGTTAGCCGAGACCGGGAATAGAACGATCCCTATCACTCAATGGAACACGCATGATGCCCCGGACGCCGTCGTGAGGCGCCGCATCGATTCGAGTTGGTTCAAACTACGAGAAAATACCATGGAACCATACCTCTGCATTGCCGACGGATGGGCGCAAAAAATGTATGGCAAAAATGAACATGACAAGATAAGAGGCTCTTCAAAGAAGAACCCCCCTGAGGGTCTTGGGGAATATGCACGATGTGTTGATCAACACCCTGCAGTACCAAGTAAAGCGTTCTGGCTTCCAGTACCGGTCACTCCTCTTGACGAGAACATCGTGCCATCATGCACACCACAGATGCCCTTCATCTCCTGCGAGACAAAGCCCGGGTGGTTCATGACTTGCTGGTTTCCTGATAATTGGTTCTTGGATGACGTTCCGGAGCATCATTATCAAGAGAGATCCTTCACCATGAGGCTTCTGGATGCCAACTGCGAATATTGCGGAGAGCTAAAGCTTAATCGAGATGAGGACAACAGCCATTATGTCGAGGCTGACTCCAATTGCACCCCTGGAGTCGTCGAACTCGTCGCGATCCGTCAGAGGAGATTGCCTGAAGTCGAGCAAGGGACAAGATGCACGTTCTGTGGGTAGAGTGGGCGGATGGCGTGGCTGATCGAAAGGCTGTTAGATTTGTCTGGCTGGTTGCTTGGGAACGCCATGAGCTAGAGATAGAGAGTATTCACCTAGTGCTGGGCTAGCTTCTGGATGCTTTCCAGATTCTTAAGAGGACTCAGGTCTTTGGGGAAGATTCAGTCTCTGGATATCTCTAGGACTAGTTCCCGAGGGTTCAAATCTCAGTTTGTATGTCAATGCAACCGCTGGTGGGGCATTCTTCAGTAAAGTCATGCCAGGGAAAGTAGTTCGTGGGAGGGGTATCAAGCACGTCAGCTTAACCCGTCAACGGCGTCACGGATTTCCGATGTACCAATGTGTGTGGGCTTCCCCCCACCAGTCCACGCCATCATCCCGCGTCGGTCATCCCGCGTCGATCTTAGTCAACCGGATGTAGGGGTGTGGCTCCCGGGCGGTTGACTGAAAGGACGAAAATGGGCGGCTCTGGCGATGAAGTTGAATTGAGTTTTTCCCCAAATGCTAAGGTAGTGAAGAACAGGGTGGGTCAGTTCAGAACATTTCAACGTCTATTGTTGAGCAACTTCACCCGTAACATCACAGCCAAAACGCTTCACGCGTTTTCTCGTTCCACTCGGCATCGGGCCTCGTCTCTCGTGGACAGCGATGCCAAGGCGTTTGCCTCCGCTTGCTAAAGAGCCCAACGCTCATGCTGACGTTCTGGTCTTGGAAAATCTTGCTGACAGAAGGGGGCCCCTCGAGCAACCCACACCGGCCAGAAGACGTACGTGGGGACTATGGCATCTTGACACCCAACTTCCGAGGACAAATTCGGCTTTGATCGCCATCAAATTAGCCGGGTATCTCAAAGACCCTCGAAAACATCGGCGGTAAACGTTCGTTACGGCTGTTGATTCTCATTTCCATGTCCAGAACCCACACCGCTTGCGTGTTCCATAGCTATGTGAGACTCCAGTCAGAAATGTTGCCCAGTGAATGGATTATGCCATTGCAGACAATATCTACTGAAATCTGCGGGCCATTCAGCTTCGCGTGCCGGGATGCGGTAGCAAAAAGCGAAATACAACAGAATGGCGTATTTCAGAGTCTCTCAAGTGATGCAGGGTCTCACTTGACACTGGACGCAGCTCCGTGGCGATCAGTTGGACAACGGCAGCTTTCCACCTCCACCTGCGGTTCGAGCACTCTGTATGGTCGGAACTATCTCCTAAGTTGCATTCGCCTCGCCAACCTGTCCAATGGAACTTGAAAACCAAGAGGGACGCTTATCTTTCTCAAGGGTGGTTTGGTCAGGGTCCCCGCCTATTGACGTTTGCCCGTGTCTTCGCACAGAACTCGGCATCGACTCCGGGACCGAGTGACCAATCAGCAACCCCGGAGGCTCTCCGACGGCCATGACCCTTGCTTTTTTTCCCCTTTGCCCCGCTCCCTCGTTGACATCGATTGAGAGCCGGATGCCCTTAGAATTGCCTTCAGTACGGTGTACCCACAATCCGCAGAAGCTGGTCCGCCTATGGACATAACACCGAAGGCTTCCAACTGGATACAAATGAACGGAGCCAGTCTAGACTATTTGCTGGTATCTTTTGCCATCGATCTAGATGTCAGTTGGCTAGAAATTGCAGATCGAGAGAAGCAGCCATGAAGCTCAGGGCTCGCTCTAGCCTCTGATGCCTGTCTCCCCCTCGTATATCGCCTCCCCGTCATTCCAATGGACCGATTCGAGACACATTGAATTGCCCGGTGAGCCCTTAGAGACAAGAAAAGGATGCCTATCATTTGTCAGCGGACACACCTCCGGCCTCAAAACCAATTGCTAGGGAAGCGAGCATGCAATCCAATATCGAATGCCAGGTCGCCATTCGTTGTCAATCTCCACTCCGTACTTCTCATAGATCCCAAGAAACATCCGGGGCTTCAGGGGTACACTTTCCGTTGCAAGGTATACTAGGGGAAGGAGGCGAGTCGGCTGCCGACGTTTTCAGCGCCCAATTCAGACGTCATATTGGGTCCAGGCTTACCAACACTGGTGTGATGGGATCAGCTGGAGCATCAACTCATGTCCCTATTTTCTGTTGGCTGCGGGGAAGGTCCCAGACCAGTCTCGAACCCGGTGGCCGAGATTCATAAGGCTGGTTCTTCCCAAGATTCAAGGAAGGTAGGTGTACTTGATGCCAACATGAACTTTTCCTAGCGAAAAATCACGACATTCAGCTTAAGCCTCAATTGAGGTGTCCTAGGCTATTGCTCATCTCTCTACCTACCTAATTTGATTTGTTTGCAAAAAGACGGCAGAGGGACAGGTGTATCCACCTCGGCCGAGAGAACCACGATCGAGCCTGACACACCACGACGATAGTGGACACGATTTCACAACGATACTAATAGGAATTTGGTCGAGAAACATGACGAATGCTCAATCGTCTAATTCCTCATCGAAGAATGACCAACAGCGCAAGCTGAGAGTGTGCACTCGTGAGGCTTGCGAGCCATGTCGAGGGAAAAAGGCCAAGGTATGACCAAAACAAGCTTACGTTACTGCTTCGGCGGGCGAAGAGACTCGAACTGACACGACCTTGGTAGTGTAACGGGGAACTTCCGTGTTCTAGATGTGTTACCCGAGGGTTGGATTGCAAATACGAGGCGCGCAAAAGTCGAACGAAGCGTAGCTTACAGGCGGAACTCGAGAATTTGAGGGAGGCTCAGCGCAGGCGAGACGTTGTGATCGAGGCGCTGGCGATATCGAGCCACAGCCAGGACGTATTCCGTCGACTTCGCAACGGCGAAACGTTGGATGCAATTTACGAAGCCATTGGGTCTTCCTCGCTCACAGGGGTCTCTACTTCATCTCCTCTGGACGAAAGACAATTCTCCGATTCCCCAGATCAGCCAACACCAGAAACGCGCTGTTCCTCGGTCGAGTTTTCTCAGTGTTCTCCGAGTCTTCCAGAAGAAAAAAAACAACTCGCAAACATACAGACAGTTGCTTTCGAGATCCCAAAAGCAGCATCTCCCTCTGTAGAAGTCGCCTACGAAGAGGACTTAGCGCCAACCTGCGCAGGGGCGAAGGAATGTGGCACTATTCCGGATTTTTTCAACCCTTTTGCAACTTCCGCATCATGCTGCATTGGTCATCCGATTCACGATGAGCCGGAAATCCTACCCGAGAACATGCATTTTGGGAGTGGCTTGGACATGCCTGGAGACATTGGTTCATTTTATAATTTCGCGCCTTTCTCACAGGCACTGACGGACAACCATCAGTTCACGATCAGCCCCGACAGGCAAGTGTGTCGGACCATATTTTCGACCGACGATCCCGGCGTATTCAACCTCTGGACACCTTCAAGCAACCCTTCCACTGGTTCGGCGGCGGAATTCATTACTTGGCCTGACGACAGCTACGTTTACGAAACCCCGAGTCAGCCTCAAAACCCAAGTCAGTCGTCCACACCAACTCTTTCAACTCTGGAGCCGCCCATGGTACCTCCCACAGAACTGTACGAACATGAATCCATGCACCAAGTCGGCGATAGTCATGCCGGGAAGGACATCGCGATGGGCCCACCATCTAACGAGGGCGGTTCCAGTTTTGAAGCTGCCAGCCCCCCGACAATCATAGACGCTAGAGGCATTGCTGAGAGGCCAAAGAAACAAAGCGGAACTTCACCCGCAGGATTCCAACCCAGAGATCGACATCGGCGAGCTTCAACCCGCCACTGGCAGAAGCAGAAGCAGCGAGAATTGGACCTGTTGGCAGCGCAAAACGAAGCCGAGGCTCTCAACAAGGAGCTGCACCGGCAACACGTAGAGATCTTGAACGAGGTTATGAAGGCCAGAACCGCGTTGATGGACCACGCCAAGTGTGAACATCCGGCGATTAGCAGCTGGCTGGGAGCTCAGGCCAGAAACTTCGTTCTCGGCGGTGTTCGAGGGAGTAGGCCCTGGGAAGAGGGTGGGCTGACAGCGACGGCGGATGAGGCGCATCAGAGGGTCTCGACGCGGCTGGATGGGGCTGCGTGTGGGTGATTTCGTTTTCCGGTTTTGACATGAGTGCTCTATGAGAGGGTTGACGCATTGGAGTTGGGCAGCAAAAAATGGGAAAAGCTGAAGTAGGAATGAGGGGGCAAACGGAATAGTTTCCGAATCCAGGCAGGCGGCAGGCCGTTGGGACTGTGGAGTTTCGCAATTTAGCCAAGCGTTTTGGTTTCTGACGGGGCTGGCAAGGAAATGCTCCAGACTGAGCAGAATCTTTCGGCCGAGCCCTTTGGTATGGGTCTTTGGTCAGCCTGGGCCGGATATCAGGATATTTGGCGTTACGAGTAGACGTGGTTTCATGCAGCAAGCAAGTCTCAAGTTTCTAATCAAGCACTTAATCATAACTTCCCAATTATCTGCGACTCGTGGACTGTCTCAGAAAACAGCATCTTGACTTCTCATCACGTTAGCACATTGGCTGCTTTTGGGGGTTTTCCCGGCAGGCAAATAAGGGCTGGGGTCTATAGTCCCCTGCTGTCGGTCACTCATCCATTGAGTTTCAAACTCCACTGACCCTGGTCCTTCTGTGAGACTCCTGATGGTGCTTCATTCTTTGTCATGTTCTCGCCAAAGATCCAGTGTCCGGGTTATCTGTGGTAATGAAAACGAATTCTCGCGAGGGCCCTGACGTGACCGTGCACTGCCGGCCATTGACATCTTGTGTCGATCTGCAAGCCAGACTCGCGAATCGTGTCCTCCCATGCTACACAAGCAGCTGGTGGAATACATGAGCGTTGTTCATGAGCATTAATATGGATCATTCATGCCCCTAGGGTCTCAACGCGGAGTCGGCGATGAACGCAGCCCATTGTCTACTACCTATGCCATGGTTTGACCACCCAACCCTCTGCTTCACAATCTGAATGCAGGTACTGAGATTTGTCGGATCTGCTTCTTTCTTTTTGGTGTAGACATGTACTGCTCCCCGGTATGAGTCTAGTACTTGTGACAATGCCGTTTGGCACTCTCCGGTAAACTCACGCTCTCTGCCTTCGGGCCACCGTTGAACACGTCCCTGTCCCAGGTCATACAATGCTGGAAGGTAGTTAGACTGAAAGCCAGATACGTTTAAGGTTCATGATGAAGATCCATAGTCCTGGTTTTCTCAGGACTCATTTGATGCTGCCATCGTCCACAGTTCGTCTCATATCCAAGCTCTTCCAAACATCTTCCGTCGGAACAGGGGTAAGTGATTGGCTGGCGGAATTAACTCCGGTTGAATTACCCCGCTAAGGTTGAACCGGTAGCCTGTGATGTTTTGCGTGGCTCTTCCCTCAGCAGTATTTGACTGGTTCAGATTAGCATCGAACATCAATAAATGTTTTGCTTTCTGGACGTGTCGATGTGCTTCGGCCCCTCCAACGCTACACATCGACGAGAACCTCGCCCTACAGCTCTTGTCCGGGATGGAATAGACACTTCTCACGGGCTAAATGCCTACAACAAACGCGTCATCAACCGGAAATACCTGGATGTCAATTCGAGTCTAGAGCCTCTGTGAAGACAAACTTCTCTGACACAGCACAATTGTGTAAGGAAGATGTTAAACCCGGGTTTTACCTGAGCTAGTCCAGCTTATATTATCCAGGGAGGCTCGCGGATGCAGGCTAAAGCCTTAATAGGACAGACTAGTCACTTGTGTTTGTAGTTACGGCGCAAAGCTTCTGGTGTTCTCTTTCATTTCCATTGTAAACCCAGTGGTCTACAATATGCTGCCACTAAATAGACATACGTTTTCACGGAACAACACTAAACTACATGCAACCGCAATGGTTGAAATGTCAGTTAAGAGGTGTCCAGGAATAATGCCTGAGGACGTGAACACTAAAGTCTCTCTCAGTGACTTATATGTGACTGAGTCTAGTTACTTAATAGCGTGTTTTTTTCTCTACCCTCTTAGGCTTCCGTTCTCATTTACGATATAAACTCCAAGGAACACAATCAGCGCTGAAATTACTAGAAGATAGCCTCATTTACATGTAGGTATATACGGTTCATTAAAACCTCACTTGGACATGAGTACGCTCTTCTACCGTTGTACTGAGCAAATACTAATCGTTTAGTCCTGGTGTGATAATGCTTGAGTTCATGATAGCCTGCCCGAGCTACAACAGGCAACAACTGATGTCGAGGTTTTTATGTCGACCTAAACGGCATGCCTTCCAGTACTGCTCACAGTCTCCAGTCTGGTCCAGGAAAAGAGAGTTAGCTGTGGGTAACCAAGAAAAGAGAGAAATGAAGATGATCATCTTACATTTTGCCCATATGACTATGATCGCCCCATAGGAACAGCACCGGACTTCTAGATTCGACACATCCCCAGGTTTTCACGAGCCTCCTCCGCAGTGAGAAAGCGTAGAGAGGCTTAACACTAATCTAATCAATAACCTCACCGACTGAACTTCATCTAAAATGGCATACGCTTTAGGGATACTATCTGGAGCTCGATATGGCGTATTCCACCGACTGGGTACACGGGAAGTTGAGCAAATTTACTGGATTCATTGTACTCATCACAAGAATAAGACGCTCCATGGACGTCTCCATGCCGAATCTAGAACCACACCTGTGTCTCGCTCATTACTCCGATCATGAGATGCCGCAGATATCGAAGTGCATAATATTGTATATCATTATCGTCATTGAGCCAGTCTATATGTATGTATTCGTAAACCATAATATGAGATAGATGAAGCCATCGCGTCGTACGTCCTCATCTCCATCTTCGTCTTCGGGGTTTATTTTTTCGCCATATTGCCGGCAAGTCGGTTTACTAACAAGCCTCCAATGGTGGCCCCGACCGCATCCTTCTTGCCATAGTCCTTGGGGTTGTTATCCTTGAACGCCGCTATCGCAGCAGCTCCAGCCGCAGCCGTCGCCATCTTTGTGCCCTTCTTCTGCCAGGACGACTTATCCTTCCTCATTCTCCAGGCCTCCGCGGCGCCAGCCACTACAGCAGCGCTGGCAGCCGCCTGCAAGATGTGAGACTTGTCAGACTCTCGACGTTGCAGGCGCGACCGTGACGACGACGCCGGCGGCGGTCTGCCATCTCTTCGTCTGCCACTGCTGTGTCCTCTGCCCCGGCTGCGGTTCCGTCGTCGTCGCCGGTCATCCTCGCTGTCTGTGTAGTCCGAGTCGTCGTAGCTATCGTAGTGGCTGCGGCGTGGTGGCCGATGATCGAGGGATCTGGCACGGGTCTTGTGCCGTACCGGACTGATGTTGTCGTCGTAGCGGCCGCGGGCGCGCCGCGATCGCCCTGCCTCGGCGGCGTCTAGCTCATGTGCGCTTCGTGAAACGCGTCTGGGTGCTCTTGGGCGTTCATAGTACTCGTCATCAGAATCATCGTCGTAGGCCGCCCGGTCGCGGGGGTAACGATCTGAGTGGTTTCGTGACGGCATGGCTGATTCGCGGGCGCTTCGGTGTCTCGTGCGGCCCACGTGGATGTGAAAGGAGGATGGAGGGTGCCAAGCCTCGTGAAGAACGGATGGGGAAAGGCTCGCACAATGATGGGGAGAGCTAACGACGAGCCGTTTGCTTGGTCCTCCTTGTCCTTGGATGTGACGCGTTGATTCTCTTGCGGGGTTTCGATCCGATCGGAACACAAGATTTGCTAGGTAGGGGGTTGGAACCGATGGTGGAACGTGAGTTGCTAGGTTGAGGTCGATATTAATGAAGGATCATCCAATTCTGTTGGAAAAGGAAGAGGCAGAGCAACGGTCTCAGAACTGGACCGTGACTTCGTTTTGTTAAGGCATTTCATCTGGAAAATACCAAGAGTCGTGGGTAGCTGGGCCCCGGCACTCACCTGATAACCGTCTGGGCAAAATTAAACTTGATTACTTCCTGAACGGGGTGATGTAAAAGGATGAAGATCACTGCCGTTTTGGGGCGGAGCTGAGGCGTGCTGGGGCGATGGCAAACGTCAATATGATGCGGCCCGCTCACCCGTGCCGCACGGAATCAGTCGAAACAAGGAATGATGTCAGACCGAGGAGACCCGACCGCTGATGTCTCGGTGGGCCGCATGTTCACCGAGAAAGGAGCTTTACCGCCGGGGACTCACCGAGACAAGTCAGGGGTCGCCGATCTGGACAAGTTCCAGACATCATTGACTTTGGCCATTGACCAATCGGGTCTTTGGCGTTCGATCAGGGACGATCGTGGACCAAGCCTGAGGAGGCTGAAATGGGTAACAAGGGACCGCATTGCTAACGCACAGTTGCTAGGCCAATTCGACGATGCTTGTCTCGAGGTGGCGCCGCTAGCGGCATCGGCAATGCTGTCGCGAGGAGGAGGCTCCGTTTGATTGAAGCTGCACGGGACTGGGGACTGGGCTCAAGGCGCGTTGATGCGCGCTTGCTCGCGTAAATGAGAGCGTCATAGACTAATTATTGCCGACAATGATCTCAGTCACCACTGACTGGCTCTATGGTGTTGACATTCACCAGAACGCTCCCGATGTTGACTTGGTGATGGCCATCAATCATATATGAAGCAGTAAAACCCCAAAGGGCCATTCCAGATTGCGCAACACCCTCATCATCAACATCCTAACATATTAAATTTTACCTTTAACGCCTTTCTAACTCATCACCAACCCAAAAACACTCAACATGTCTTCCAACGAAGCTCCCACCGGTGACGTCCAGGATAACGAGTACGTCTCCCGTCAGCCTCAGCGCGGCGAGCCTATCCGAGTCCAGGCCGATGACGCCAAGGTCGAAGATCCCATCGACCCTCAGACAGCCGATAGCGATGAGCAGCTTGGTTAGTTAAACACTTGTGCAGCGTCACGTTTTTCATGCCATTAATACCCCCTGCAGAGCGTGACGACAACGAGGCTATTGACAAGAGCAACATCATTGACGAGCGCACTCGTTCTGCCAAGCCCCAAGGAACCTATCGCGAGCCTGGCGACACTGAGGGACTTGAGCGCGAGCAATTAGAGTAGATAGGTGTTTTGGAAGTACGATAGGGCGGAAGCGAGGCGTATGCAATTAGAACTAGTGTCAAGCAATGAACGTCAAACAAATGCAACAAGCCGTGCAATATAAGGCAGTCACCCTTATAATCTGGTCATTAATATCTCGCCATACCCAACTAGTACACATTGTCAAGCAATGAACATTTATTGCACTTTATGACAGACAACCACTATCTTTGAGTAATGCAGTTGCAGCTCCGGATTTCCCACCACGCCCATGGCCATGTACAAGAACGCACCGGTGATAGAACGATATCAACACCCTACATCTTTCATGTTGAGGGTAATACCTCAAGCCAATGAGGTCAAAACGGGCGCTAAGCAATACAACAATAACAACTACAGTTTGGGGGTATTTGAGCAGCCAGTAGTAATACGTATTTTCAAAGACAGGGTAATCTAGTCGACTGGTCCAGACAGGCCCTTGGTGCTGACTTTGCGGTAACGAATGACTTCATGTCCTTCATCGTCATACGTCCTTTCAGCCACGATTTTATACCCACCAAATGCTGGCCAGATTTTGGTCCAACACACCCAGTAGAAGGCACCGAGAAGTAGCACACCGACTCCCACGATGGGGAAGACGTAGTACGGGTAGCCTTCCGCTGTCCAGGATCCAGTTGGTGGGATAAAGGGCACGATGCATAGGAACACGTTGGCCAGGACGTAGAGAATGGTGATGGGGAAATACGTGTGCCACGGCGAGGTCCAGTTTTCCTGCTTGTTCCATTGAAGGTAGAGGAGACCGCTGTATGCAAGTTAGAAGACATCACCGGAAGGGTTTAGGAGCGATGACATACATTCCGACGAAGGCGTTGATCCAGGCACCAGGATATGTCTATGGAGTAGAATGGTTGTCAGTAAATTCACGATGACGACAACAAACAGAGGGAATTGGAGGAATTCGAAAGTCAAGGCAGCACAGGGGTATTCGCCAGACAGCTGCGGCGGTCCACCACCTTCCGAAAAGCAACAATCCGAGAGCCGGAACGAGATGATTCTGAATATCACTTACGTAGAGGTCAGTTATGAAGTTGTAAGCACTACCAGCCGGGGGCGCGGTCAAAACTATAATAGTCACGGCCCAGTGGAGGAAAAGCTGGCCTTCAATTAGTCAAGTAGTCATGCCACATGAAAATGAACACATACTGCGGCAGCAGGCGCGTTGAAAGGTTTGTTGGAGGCCCAGAAACGACTGAAAGGCAATAAACCTTCCTTTGCAAACTCCTGGTTCAGACGGGCATGGGCGAAACTGACGGCGAGCACGTTGCCCAAGTTGCTGATGGCCACGAAGGCAGGGAGTGCACGAGCGCCGGCACTGTTGCCGAAGACGTTGCGGAAGAAGACGCCGGCAACGATAACTTCGGAGGTTGCGAGTTCGGTCTTGGGAATGGCGGCAAAATAAGCAACTGGGATGAGTTGTGAGTAAATTTGTAACCGCGTGAGGACATGGTGGGTGACTTACCATTTGCCAGGACGTAGAGGATAGTGACACCGCCAATGGCCAAGGGAGCAGCAATGGCGAGGGTCTTCCTCGGCTCCTTCAGTTCGCCGACGACGTAGTTGGCGTTCTCCCAGCCTTTGTAACTGTAGATGATACGGAGCAGCGCAGTTGCGTATCCATAGACGCCGCCATTCCCATACCCCTCGCCCTCCTCGATCCGAAATGCGTTGTCGAAGTTGTGCGGATCAGGGACCCGACGACGGCCGGCGAGAGCAGCGAAACCGGAGAATACGATGAACAGCAGGACGACCACCTTGAAAACGCCCAGCACGTTGAACAGCCGGATACCCCACTTCGGCGTGACGGCGTGGATGCCGACAGCGAAAGTGGCACCGGCGATACCGATGCCGCGAGCGACCCAACCGTCCGGAGACGTCGAGCCCGACGCGAAGAGAACGTACCGGCCGAAAGCGAGAGAGTTTCCGGACGAGAAGCCGAGGAGGATCATCTGGGATGCCAGAACGCAGGTCGCGAGGTATTTCGGGTGCTTGTATGCGCGCTCGAGGTAGTTCTTCTCACCTCCGGACCGGGGGATCGCGAGGCCGAATTCGAGGAAGACTGACATGCCGCAGAAAGTGAGAATGCCGCCGATGACCCAGAGCATCAGGCTCACGCCGACCGAACCGGTGGATTGGAAGATGCCGGAGGGCGTCGAGAAGACTGTGCAACATTGTTGTCAGTACAAGCTATGTCTCGCGAGGACGTCCGAGACAGTGCACTTACTTCCCGTTCCGATCATCTTGTTGAGGATCAAGAAGACGGCGCCCGTGACACCAATCTTGCGCGACTCGGAGTAGGCGTAGGTCTCTTGGTTTTTGATGACTCCGACCTCTGCCGACGCATCGTCCCGGTGGACTTCGTGCCTGTTCTCGCCGACATGGTGATCGTACTTGAGTGGCCCACTCATCGCGTTCTCGTCGCGTGGTGTGTCAACTCAGCTCGGAGGGTGCGGAGTACGACGCGTGGGAAGATGAAGCTCATTCACCTTGTTCCAGGAACGAGATAGAGTTTGGAGCTTCAGGTGAGATGGGACGATCGGAACACAGAACCGAGTGGTCTCTGGGGAGGGGAGCTAGGAGATATATACGTGCCTAGCCCTGCATCTCTCTTCTGCATCGCAACCCAAGACAAACGGTGAACATGTAGTCATCCCATGCAGAGGTAGCTTCGCTGCTTCAATTCCCTGTGCTCACCAGGCCCCGCACGTCATCGCACTGCAACGTCACGCAAGGGTCGAGGCGATTCGTTACCAGCCCCGTTTGTATGGAAAGCCCTTGGATCACAGGCAAGAAAATCAGCGAGAGGTGTCCCGGAAGCTCCAAAAGGTTGTGCGAACCTGTCCGGTTGTGGTGGCTTGACGAACCAGGTTATGCGGAAACCACAAAATAGCCTCTCCAACTAACATTCCCACCCCACTCCGTCCCGTCAAATTTTAGAGTCATCTGCTCGGCGTCTTCCAGAAGGATGCATTGGCAGGGATCAGAGCTCCTTGTAGCATGGGGGAGCTGACGCGAGGCGACGAGGCGACGCCGAATGCGTAAGAAGAGCTGATGAGTCCATCTTCAACTGCCTCTTTCTCATGAATCGTCATGAATGCCGGCAAGCTCGCGAGGACGATGGCGTCCAGTGAGGCTTCCTCGTCGGCGAGTTGGCAGTGCCAGATTGCCTTTGAATGGCTCGGCCGGTACGAGATGAGAGACACGGGCAACTGCGCCAAGAGGGCGTCAGCAGGCTGGGCCGTCTCGGCGGCGGCGAAGAGACCGATCGACCGCGAGAACAACTCGAAAATGCCTTGAGCAGGACTTCCTCTTGTGGAAGGTCGTTGAAGGTAGCTCCAAGTGATACAGCGAAGGGATAGGCTCCAGAATATTGCCTACGACCCAAGCTTCTTGGCGGACTCTAGGGTCCTGGGGACATTTGGGGAAATCCCATGGGTAATGCGGGCGTTGTGGACTCGTGGAGTGACTTGGGCGCGTTGGGGTCGGCCCTGGAGCATGTTGGAGGCAGCTCGTTTGCGACGACTTGCAGTGTTGTTGCACCGCCAAGAGACCAGCGAACGAGAGAGGAAAGCCAAAAGGATTTTCGTCGATGTCGTGCTCGCGGGGGTGGAATGGCGACAGATGCCGGACCGACTGATGTTCATCGCTCACAGGGAGTTTGACACAGGCTGATCCTGGCTGTTCTGTTTCGTTTCGACTGCCAAATGCCCTGAACGCCTGGACTTCAATAGACAACTTTAAATGAATCATGTCTCTCATGGTGACGCTTTGGCTCAATTCTTATTAGTCCTGATTCAGTCTTTCGCGGTATGTAGTACTTGAATGTCAAACAATCCACTTCACGAAGTCATATGAAGAGTTGATTATTTCTGACTCTGTTTTCATTTCTCATACTGGCCTTTTGGGTTTATGCTGGACAAGCCGGGGGCCGCTCCAGCCCGGAGCTTCAGTTGAACCAGCGGGGTTCACATCAGCGACCCTGGTCGATCGATGAGCCATTTTCTTGGCGCTCTCGCTTTACATGAACAGCATAGCAACTGCTTGAATAATTCTTCGCATATGGCAAAACTCATTAGCTCAAGCTATATATGAGTTTAAGAGCCTCATAAATGTCTGAAATGTCCATAAAAAGAAAAGATGCTCATCACACACATGCCCTGAGTTGCTTCATATCATCGCCTAAGTCGACGTATCGAAGTGTCTTCTGGGTGCAACTCTAAGAAATTCCAAGTAACCTAGTTTCATGATTTCAATCTGGTTGTTGCACAATATATGCTTTATATCAACTATACATCTATTTGTTTATATGTAATCGTTGCTTCGAATGTGAAAATCTGCTTCTTAGGTCACGTTACCCTTGCGATCACTTCTGCCCAATACTCACCAACGCAACAACCTAAGTTTGTGTGCAACTTGGTTGCCAGTGCCGACAGAATCTGACGGGGACTTCACGACTCGAGGGGCAACTTTTTGATTCAATGATATCATTAATCTTAGAAGGCAACCCGGATGAGGCAGCTGGTAAGCTTATGTCATCCAGTGGACGAACTGGATAATGACTCATATCGTAAGCGGCATGTTTCTCCGTTAACCTCCACCAACATCTCATTAACTCCTCTTATGTTGAATGAAACTAATTTTCCCTTATGTTCATTTAATCTCAACTGTTTACATAATTGTGAGAAAATAGTTGCAATGCCTTCCAGCAATCATCTCAATGGAGCCAACACTGGCGAACCGAAATCATACGAGCTCGTCGACACAGCTGCGGCGGTCTCCAAGATGATCGATGCTATCAGTGTCTATACAACTACCCCGCCATCACTCTACATCGACCTCGAAGGAAACAATCTTTGCCGGCTGGGCACGATCTCTATCCTTCAGATATACTTGGCGACCAACAAATACACATACCTCGTCGATGTTCGTGCTTTAGGAAGCGCATGCTTCTCGACGCCCGGGAGTCACAACATGACACTCAAAGACATACTCGAAGCAAAAGCAATTCCGAAGGTGTTCTTCGATGTGCGAAACGACTCGGACGCTCTCTTCCACCATTTCAAGATCAATTTGGCTGGGGTTCAGGATCTCCAGCTGATGGAGTTTGCGACGCGCAAGTACAAAAGAAAGTTCATTTCCGGGCTGGCAAAGTGCATTGAGAAGGACTCCTTGATGACGGAGATCGAGTTGATGGAGTGGAAAAGTGTGAAGGAAAAGGGCACCAGCCTCTTCCGCCCGGAGTCCGGAGGCGGCTACCACGTGTTCGATGAGCGACCGCTCTCCAAAGATATCCTGATGTACTGCATTCAGGATGTCCAATATCTTCCGCGACTTTGGGAGCTTTACAATCAGAAGCTGACCCCGGAATGGTGGGAAAGAGTCCGTAACGGTTCGCAAGATCGAGTCCGCTTGTCTCAGTCCGCTGATTATGATCCGATTGGAAGAGACAAAGCTTTTGGCCCCGAAGGATGGGATGAATAGATTTTCAGGAAGAATACGACTGAAATCCAGAGCTGCGACAGCTCAATGGGAACACGTGTCAGAAAGTCTTCGTCATCGATACCTGCGTGTGAGACGGCGGCAACCTGATCACTCACATCATTTATGGTTAGATATGGCGAGATTTTAGTAGTACATGAAGTGACAAAAGTATCTGCATTGGGTTGTGCTGCAACTTATCATTGTAACCTGAAAACTCACATTCTTCGCCTTTGAATGGGTAAGGCCAACTCTGCTTGAGAAGAATTATGAGGTACGACTTCTGTACATAAATGTGAAATTCGGCCGACGGTGCTTCTACAACTTGGCCTGGATTCTGTTCTTCAAAATCTTCTGCGACACGTCGTGAGCCCCTCCACCCTTGCCAAACATCTGCCTCAAGTCCTTAGCCAGTATCTCAGGCCTCTCGTGTGCGGCAAAGTGTCCGCCGTCTCCGTGTGTCACAGCGAACACAACCGGCCCAAGTGTCTTCGCATGGCTGATGGGTGGGACGAAAAGGTCCCTGGGAAAGATGGAAACGCCCAGTTTGACTTTGGGGATCCACTGCATTGGCTCCGTGTGCTTCGTCGGGTGCCTCATCTCATAGTAGATCCTGGCGCTCGCTTCCGGACCAGCCCTCGAGAACTGGTAGATGGAGATCCATGTGAGAATCTCATCGTCCGTCCATGGGTATTCGTCGGTCCAGTCATGCAGCTTCTCGTAGATCCAGGCGAGGAGGGCCACGGGAGAGTCGGCCCACGCCAAGCCGACGGTTGCCGGCCGCGTTTGTTGTTCAAGGTTATAGCCGAAGCCCTCGCGCGCGAACCATTGTGATCTCTCGATGCCCTTCTTCTCTTGTTCGGTGTATGGCCACAGGCTCTTGAGATATTGTAGCGGGTTCTTGAAAAGAGAAGGCGGACTGGCAGAGGCCATGTTGATATGCGAGGCGAGGACATGGTCTGGGTAGTTGAGACCCATGAACCGTGTGATCGAGAACCCCCAGTCACCGCCCTGGGTCACTATCCACGCGTCAATACTGTTGCTATGAGTAGCTGCGTTACCCAGACTCACCATATTGCTCATAACCCAATTTGAGCATCACCTTGTGCATGACCTCGGCGTACTGAGGGATACGGAAGCCAGGCTTGTCAGGACCTTCGGAGAACCCGAAGTTTGGAAGAGAAGGCGCGACAACGTCAAACGAGATCCCGCTTGTCGCCATCGTGAGAAGCGGGAGAATTTTGAGAACCTCATAATAGCTGCCCGGCCCTATTTCCAAGTTAGCTTCCAGGTTGCGAAGGGGTTTTGATGAGAGTGTACTCACAGCCGTGACAGAACAATAGCGGGACGGCCTGAGGTTGCTTGCTCTTCTGCCAGACGAAGTGAATCTCGAGATCGCCGAAGCCGTCCACTGAGATTGTGGTCGTGTACTGCGGTACTTCGTTCAACTTGGCCTCCGCAGCGCGCCAATCATAGCCATGGCGCCAGTGACTAGCGAGGCGTTTGATGTGTGAGACGGGCGCTCCGTAGTCCCAGTTCACGGTGAGTGGTATCTCTGATGGGAACTTGGCTAGATCCAACTTCGCGTGCAGGTTCTCGATCTCAGAATCCGGCACGGAAATCTTGTAGGGCTTGATGGAAGGATCCATTGTTGCGGAATCTATTCTGAAATCAGGTTCGGTAAACGATCCGTGGCCAAAAAGGTTTTGACAATGTTTGTAGAAGTATGGCCGAATTTGAGAAGTGATGATGAAGATGTCTTGTCCTTTGGTAATTTGGCTTCGCGGGGAGCTCCGCAGATTTAGTAGTTCATGAACACGCCCTTAACTAGACGTGCAAATGGCGTCACAGTGTCGAGTCAACACGGCTTACTCATTTGCTGTCTCTGTTAACCTCAAATGAATTGCGGTTGAGTAATTACTAATGAACATGTGCGGGGGAGCTTCCCCGCGGGTGACACAAATTGTGTGACATCATAGACGCGTCTCACAAACACGGTGAGATCACCGGTCGAAAGGCGCGTCTTGACATGAACACGCGTTCAACGCTGAGAAATCCAGTGCATTTCACAGAATATACCACATAGCTTTCAGAAAAATCACATACAACCCCATTTGTAATGAGATTGGGTCCATGAAGTGAGTCATACGGTGAGGCAGAATGAGTTCTCGGAGGAGATGCACTGAATTTCATCTCAAACAGATGTATAAATGAATTTTGACTTCATTCATCTCATCTGCTAGCTCGCAGCTTATCATAGCTGACAACCGCTTCCAGGAGGGCCTGGGTGCCATTCGCGCTGAAGATTGTCAGACTCAAATCGTGTTTCGATCTCAGAAGAATTCTCAGATTCACTTACCAGTCCTCGGGGCTGCAGTACTCTTCGGGATGATGGCTTACTCCGTCTTTGCAAGGGACAAATATCATTGTCGTCGGGCATACTTTGCTCGTGTAGACACTGTCATGACCAGCACCGCTAGTCAATGGGAGCCAGCCATCATTGCCGAAAAGACCCTTGGCCGCATCCTCGACAGCCTGGATGCACTCTTTGTCGAATTTGGCGGCTGGCGAATCCGTGTCAAGAGTCCATGAGAGCTGGACTCCCCTGCCGTCTTCTTTGGCGATCTCTTCAAATGACCGGATGACCTGGCTCTGCAGCTCTTCGACAACGCTATCCTCCGGATGTCGGATATCCAGAGTGAATGTGACGTCTGAAGGAATCGTGTTGGTAGAGGAGCTGGGCGGGATCTTGATAACACCAGTGGAAGCAAGAGCGCCCAGATTCTTTGCGAGTGAATTGGAACTTGCAATCATCTTTGAAGCAGCGAGCAGGGGGTCAGAGCGAGACTTGAGGGGCGTTGTGCCAGTGTGGGCATCGCGACCCTTGACGGTGAACGTGAACCACCGATACGCCTGAGCGCCCTGTACAACACCGATCTTCTTGCCGTTTTCTTCGAGGATTGGGCCTTGTTCGATGTGCAACTCGAAGTGCGCACCCAGAGGGTAGCCGGTTGATGAACAGCTGACCGGACCGACGTATCCGTGCCTCTCAAGCTCCGACTTCACAGTCACTGAAGAGTCGAAGATATCGCCCATGTTCCAAGCTTTCTCTAGAGGAACCTTGCCTGCCCAAACACCGGAAGACATCATGGACATGGGAAAACGAGCGCCCTCCTCACTGATTTACGTTAATAGAGAATTCTTCTTGACCCGGTAATGTACTCACTTCGTCCAGTTGACGATACCAACATCGTATTGAGTCTTATAACCGTTCTCCTTCAAGGTTCTCATGACTTCCACGGCAGCAAGAACACCCAGAATGCCATCATACCGGCCACCTCTGGGCTGCGTATCGAGATGGCTTCCCATGGCGGTCATCGGCTTGGGCGAGTTCAAGGCGCCTTTACGCTTTGCAAACATATTTCCCATCTCGTCAACCGTGAGATCACAGGAGAGGTTCTGTGTCACTTCGTCGGCGAACCAACGCCTCACCTTGGCGTCGTCATCAGAAAGGGCCAAGCGGGCCATGCCGGTCTCTGTCGCGGCCCTGTCATCGATGATATGATTAGCGTCGATTCTGTTGAAAATGATGGACAGCCCTAGACTCACTTGCCATATCGATGAGCAGCACCCCATTGGCAGGTATGGTGGATAGTCTCTTGAAGTCGGTCGGCATTAATCTTCAAGCCTGATAAGGAACCCCGCGCCGTCGATGAGTATGCCCTAACCTGACGCGGGGTGGCAAACGAAGGTCTCAGGCGGCAAAGCATCTTAGCAGACAAATATTGGCGAAATTGCAATCGTGAAGGTTGCGCCAATTGATGAAAAGCCTTTGGTCAAGTTCGATATTCTATTCGATGGCAGAGGACTGCAAGTTGAAGTAGGCGCGGGGAGAGGGGCTGGGATTGATCGGCAAATTCACCCTGGTGCATCGGCAGAATGGCCCAACGCCGGGGGTCAAGCGGCCGTTAATGCGCCCCGCAAAATGTGTAGATAAGCTGTCATTTACGCCCAGGCTGTCTGTCGAACTCAGCCTCAACGGCGCCTTCGACAGTATTTCTGGCGCTTTTTTAATGGGATTTGAGTACGAAGACTGATCCATTCATATTCTTACGAAACTCTTACATATGAACAACAAACAGCCGTCTTTGCTTGCGAGTCTCGAGTCAAAATTGAACGACGGTTCCCGTCGAACTCCGCTTCGGCCCCGCTGTGGGCGGCGCCGTCATCTCCGGCCCCGGCATCCGGATCTCTCTCAAAACAAGCCTCCAGTATCCTTCACCGGTGCCAAAGTCTCCATTGTTTCAACAAGCCCAACCGCCGTTCCGTCAGCTCTCGCTCCATCCGGCACACCAGGGATTGCCGTGGCAGACGATAACACCTTTGCTCCTGTCTGTGCAGCAAATGTCTTGGCTCCACTGTAGACCGTTGGCCCCGGGATCTTGTACGGCGGAAGCGGGCTTTGTGAAATGTCGTACACCAGACCTTCTTCGGCTGCTTCATACAATTTTGCTCCCGAAATTCCGGCCGGAATGTCAACTCCGCCTCCGGTGACCTGGATGTTGATGCACTGCGGATAATGCTGTGCGCCCTGTCCAGGATATCTGGCAAAGTGGAGGGCAATGATCTCATGCCGGAGAACATAGTATCCCGCGGCGATCTTGGACGGGATTTGGACCACCCAGCTCGCATTATTCTGAATCAGAACATCACTGGCCCATATCCCTCGAGCTGTCGCAAAGTCGGTGGCATTCTTGCTTGGGTCGATCAGCCCGACCTTGTCGATGGCGAAGAAGTCCAACTTCGTCTTGTCGACAGACTCGCAGGATCCCCTTTGCGAACCACAGAATGCCATGTAGGTCAAGACAGGGCCGTGGTGTGACTCCGGCCAACCTTGCCATTGTATATCAATCGTTTCGCCGGCCGACACGGGCACGTAGCCAATGGGGTTACTTGCATCGCGATGGCACACGAGGTTCGGCTTTCCGTAGCTTTCAGTGCTGACCCAGCCGTCATCGCTGACGGTAGTTTTCCAAGCTGCGAGAAGCTTGGGATTATTCGGGATCTTTGCATTATAGCCACTGTATGAGGCGCCGTTGATGACAAAGTTGGTGATACGACTGTGAGCCGAAGCCACGCTGCTCAGCGTTAAGATGGCAATAAAGGCAATGATGTGCATCTTCTGAATGGGGGAATCAGTCTCTATCCAGATCTGAGAACAACAGGAAGGCGTGGAAAGAGAAGCATGGTTCGGCTGCTAGTTTTATATCGGACCGTGGAGAGGACCGCGGCAGGCCATATTAGTAAAGATCGCCAAAGCTTCTTATTTGATTCCGACAAGATCACGGCCAGCCAGTAACTAAGTCCAATCGGAGTACGAAGAAGCAAGAGAAAATAAGACTTACAGAAGCAGGGGGTGCTTCCCCGGACTTCAACCGGGATATTGCGTCGTATTAATGAAGCCATCGGCGCCAAGCCTCCGCATTTTAGGATGGCGGCTGGATGTTGGACGCGGGACTTCCAGCATGTCTACCCAAGGGGGCAATTAAACCAGACTGATTTTGCCAAAACAATTATCGGATGGCGCGGTTCGATTTTAAGAGCTTCGGAGCATCGTTAAGAACTAGTCCTTATGATGGTGATTTGTTACTCAATCTGAGAGGATCCCCATTCGGCACCGAAAGTCTTACATTTTCGCTTTACCCAGCCGAATGCGACCACAATGTAATTGAGACAACGGGTGGAAAGAGGCCTTGACTTTCTTCCCCAATAACGAAGTAGTGCTGTGCCTCGCGTGCCAGCACCATGAAACTGGCATTATCGGGAATAAGCTGGTAGCGATACTGCGTAGGACACAAAACGCTCCAAGCAGCTCGGCTAGACAAACCTGCAGGTTACCACAGACACGAGAATATCGTCCAGCGACTACGGTCACCGGCGGCGGTGAGCGCGATGCCGGTTGTAAGGCTACTCATTTCACGTGTTGGCATCCATCGACACGGGCGAATGGTTTAGTGGTATAATACTCGCTTAGCATGTGAGTGGTCCAGGGTTCGATTCCCTGTTCGTCCAATTCTTTTGCTTTTTGCCGTTTTTCTTGATTGTCGTCCGCTCCTGCTGGCAACGCCATGGACTCATCGTATTCCTGTAGCGTGACCTCGCTCTTCATGATCGTAGGCCTAGCATTCACTCTTTCTCATCCTGTTGCAAGTGTCGCGTGACCCATCTCCCCTTTTAGACGACATTTCAGTCTGAGTATTGTGGCGCTCGACGAGACCCGGCTATCTGGTATTCCAGCCGCAAGTCCGTAACTAGTAGTACTCAGCTGAACGGCACGGCATTTCCGTTTTGCGTTCCGCGCTGGACGGGCTGTCTCAAACAATAGAAAATAACAATGGGAGACTGAGCTAACCGCCTTAGCAGCACGCCACGAACCCGGGGTTATGGCACTAGGCAAATGGCTATGGCATTGTCCCCTACTCTCGACACCTGTTAACGTCTTGGCTTTTTGGCTACTTGCGAACTTGTCTGTTCCCAGCCCTAATTTGAAGTTGGATTCCTTTCCCAGCAATGCGCTGTGTTTCTGAGGCAATACCACCTTGGTTTCTTCTGTTGGCCGCTCATTTTGGGGTTTAGGCCGTGGTAATTATCCACCCGGCCCCATCGAGGGCATCGCGGTGTCCACCACGAGGGCTCAACCCGCTTCTTGCATCCCACATGAACTGCCCCAGTACCCCCAAGCAGCACCGAGCAATCAATCCTGATGAATCGCATGGTCTATTAGTCTAGTTGGTTAGGACGTCGGATTCTGACTTCCAACTCAGTCTCTTCCGTAAGCCCAGGTTCGAATCCTGGATGGACCTGTTCACAGCCTGCGATCATATCATCGTGAGGCTTTCTCTTTTTGGAGAGCTCATTTCTGTCTTGCCAAGCGGAAAGCCGCAGCTAAGCCTCTCTTCTATCAGCTCCAACTCCGCGGCTGGGGGCGTGAACCAGCTAGGATTAGCAAATTCTAGTCTCCCTCTTTTGGCGCGCCACTTCCTGGGTTTATGAGATCGTGTGTTAGATTCATCTCTTTAGTGCGTTCGCACGCAACCGTGTCCACCAATCCTCCTGAGTGTGGCTTCGGGCATTGTGTCTAAACGACGGCCCAAAGCGTACCGCGATTCAGCAATTCAACTTGCAGCATAGCAACAATGGCGTTTTTCATTTTTTTCAGCATCAGCCTCCCTTGCTTGTTGTTGCGTGAAGAGTTGACTGGCGTTCATAGCTGTCTTACGTTTTCGTAACAGAAACTCCTTCAGCTATGCCACAAGGGCCATGGAAAGATCATAAGTACACCATCGAACCGACACGATATGTGATGGTAGCTTCGTCGAAAACTATCAGGAGCTTGACACTTCTTTTCAGTATCACCACCTCTCAACATGGCGGCTCACAACCCATCATACCCAGATCTGGAGCAAGCTCAGAGGCCATTCACCCGAGACTCAGTATCAACACTTTGCGAGAATGATCCATGCAGCCGATCAACCACCGTTTGTAGCCTCAAATATCCATCTGGTTCTTCGAAAGAAGTTGAGGTTACTGTAACGCCTGTAGATACAACAGTATGGCACTTTTCTTGTACGAGCAGGCCTCAATACTCACGCAACTGTTAGGTGGCATGGGATGGGCCTGACGATCCAGAGAACCCGAAGAATTGGAGCAGACGACAGAAATGGATCGTAAGAGGTCTTCCCTTCCCACCCCACCACTCACTGCTGACTTCTGAGAATAGACTTCGCTCATTATTTCGATGTTTGCCTTCCTCTCGCCCCTTTCTTCGTCGATCGCCGCTCCAGCCCTCGGCCCCATCGGACACGACCTTCATATCAACAGCGAGATTGAACTTCAGCTGGTCCTTTCAATATTTCTTCTGACGTATGCCTTCGGACCTTTCATCTTATCGCCATGCTCGGAAATATGGGGACGCACGCCTATCGTCAGAGTTGGCAACATCATCTTCATCCTGTTCACCACTCTATGCGGCTTCGCCACATCGAAGGGACAGATCATAGCATTCCGGTTCATGGCCGGTATTGGGGGAAGTGCAACAACAGGAGTGAGTACCAGCCTCGTTCAGTATTTAGACCACTCATTAACGGGAGGCTTTTCAGATGGGCAGTGGGGTCCTGACGGACTGCTGGCGGCCAGAAGAAAGGGGCAAAGGACTTGCCATGATGCAGCTTGCACCAGTCATAGGCCCTGCTGTCGGTCCCATTGGTAAGTCAATCTTCAATTTCAGTCACCACTTTATTTATACTGACGTGCATCAAAAGTTGGCGGCTACATCTCACAATACGCCAGCTGGCGTTGGGCTTTCTGGACTGTTGTTCTCGTCAACGTCTTCGTACAGATCATTGCCTTTTTCCAACTCCGGGAGACCTATGCACCTCGGCTTCTCGTTTTGAAAGCTCGGAAACTCCGCCAAAGTACAGGAGATCCCTCATACCAGGCGGCCACTGAGTTACAGCAAAAGACACTCGCCAGTGTACTTCGAATCAGCCTGTCTAGACCATGGATCATGCTGGGGACACAGCCAATCATCCAAAGCCTAGCATTACTACAGGCCTTCAACTTCGGTCTCCTCTATCTCGTTATCTCAAGCTTCCCGACGTTATGGGAAAAGCATTACGGCTTGGAGAAAGGGCGAGCCAGCTTGAACTACATCTCAATCGCGACAGGGTCCCTAGTAGGAGTACTCATTTGTGCACCATCCATGGATATCGTTTACCGGAGACTGAAGCACCGCTTCGGTCTCGGTAAAGACCAGCCCGGTATTCCCGAATTCCGCATCCCGTTGATGATCCCATGCTCATTGGTAACGCCTTTGGGTATTCTGTTGTTTGCTTGGTCAGCACAACAGAAGATGTATTTTTTGATTCCCAATGTAGGTTACCTTCGAAACATCTTCTTCATCCCATGTACCGCAGAAACCTTTCTTACATCTCACAGATCGGCATCGCAATAACCATGGCAAGCACCATGATATCTTACCAATGCGTATCTGCTTACATCGCCGACTGCTATCCATTGTACACAGCGTCGGCATCTGCAGCATGCTGCTTCATGAGGTCGATGTTTGCATTCGCTTTTCCGCTCTTTGTTCCGGCGCTGTTTGGGAAGCTTGGTTATGGAGTAGGCGGGAGCATACTAGCTGGCATTGCATTCCTTGTCGGTATACCGGCGCCTATTCTACTTTGGCGTTACGGCTCAAAGTTGAGGCACACGAGTCGTTTCAGTGAACAATAGTAGTATAAAACAGGAAAGATCGCAACATGCAACGCAATTCCTCAAATCCCCCGCAATAGGTAGCATGCCTACGACATATTCAATGGTTCCACGCCAGCAGCTGCATCGATATAGACAAAATTTTGAAGTCCAGGTTTATTCAGCCTATGTGTTATTATTATTGTGAATTGGTATCCAGGCGTGCGGTTCACGACACGTATGTTCATTCCACAATGCTTCTCAATGCTTTGATGAACGTCTACGTTGGAACGACGCTCACGTCGTGTCATAACAGTGTTCTTGTCAGGCAATCCCATCGCCAGAATGACGGGAAAAGGTTCCCTGGCAGAAACACGTTAAATGGACTGATCAGATTTCCGGTTTTGTCATACTTCCGGCGGCTCCCTGACTCATATCTGCCGTTTCCATGGTCTTCGTGGACCTGAACTATGCTCAATATTGGGTTTTACAAGCATTTCCCAGGCTGTCTTCGGTGTCGTCCGAGGGCTTCGGGTGGATAGCGTTTTGGAGGCGACTAAAACGGTAAGGTTATCCCGGAGCAGCATTTCGTCGGATCAAATTCCGTCCAATGAAAATCTCATGCGACTGGGCTGGTTTAAGAAGCGGTTGATGAGTAAGGTTTGATCACCTACAACGTGCTTCAGAGCTCTCTCAGATCTGGGAATTGTCGCCAAATACGCGTGTAGATGGCGGCTAACAGCAGCTCGCTTGGATAGCTCCGCGTCAAGCGATTATATGCGGATGTTCAATACAGAAACCACATACTTAAGGCTGACCTCCCGGAGTCTCTATCACAAATCTCCTTGGTCATCTTCAATGCACTGGTGCAAACTTTCTACGTAATATCAGCCCGGTCCAGTGTCCGCAACGAATCGTCTGGTACGACAATCAGCTTAAACTTTAAACAACATCCTCCTCAAATCCCGAAATACTCCAACATGCAACTCACCAAGACCCTGGTCGCCCTCATGTCCGTCTTGGCACTTGCCGGTTCGTCATATCTACGTAATTCCCGTTCGGATATGTGACGGGAGTGACTAACTCTGTTTTACCATCTCGCAGAGGCGAAGGCATGCAAGTTCGGCACCTGCCAAGGCCGGTTCGGTGCTTGCTGCGACCAGTTCGGAGGGTGTGCGACTGTAGCCAACGAATGCCCTTGAAGTGATGAGCGGCGACAAGACGGCCGCAGGCAAGGGGTGGTACGAGTCTGTCATCAAACACACGGCGGGAATTCGACGAAACGGGTCAATAAGCTTAATTCTGGTGATCCTTAGCTATGTGTACTCTGATAATCATGAATAAATCCAACTTGGTTCATGACACTGTGGCACTCATTCAATGGAACATAAGTTCATTAGGCTTGTTGGTATTGATTTGACTCTCATCGTAACAAATACTGAGCCAAGCATTGTTATGTGATATTGCTTGGTTGACTTGAGACCTTGCCTTCTTCCGCCATGGCTCCCTCAAGCCCGACGAGATCCGGCCGTTGGCGACGAGTCCGGGCATTCGAGTATTCTCGGCGTGGTTCTTCCTCTTTTGCCATGTGTTTTCAACGAGACGAACGGCGTTGCAGTTTCATATCCCCAGATTAGGTTGAGATGATGCTAATCCAGGTAGCGTGCTTTGCGTTCTAACTTCTTGCTGGAGCCGTGTTGTGGGGGATTACCATCTCCTGTTATTTCTCGTCACTGAGAATTAAGTTAAGCTATCTTTGGCATGACTACAGACTTGAGTACAAGAGGTGGGTGACATCATCTGCTGGGGCAACTACCCAGTGTGCTATTACGCTTCTTCTGGCAAAGAGAGTCCTCTTAGCACCAACAGACCAGGTCATGGTATGTTCTCAAATCACGTCCGACCATTACGGCCGCACTTTCGCTGAAAATGTCTTGATACTACACCGGTAGGAGTCGCAATGTCATGGGTTTGTGATATCACTTTACTTTGTTTCAATTACTTTCATCATTCGTATGGCTTGCAGCTAGCTCGTAACCTTGAACGCCATTTATCCGGTTCTTGATAACCCCCAATTTCAGAGGTGCCATGTGCGTTTGGTATCATCTCATCCAACCACATCGCCAAATAAACGTGTAAACAAATAATCTATGTCGGTGATAATTACGGTCGGGTTCGATGTGTATCCTCCTCAACGTCAGAGTGTCTGGACTCCTGTTCCTTCGACACATCTCGGTCGTCACGATCGCCGTGCTCGGTTTCCAATGATGCGCGTTCGTGGTCCATGGAATGCCGTTCGGCGAGTTCCACATCGTCGTTCGTGTGGCCGTCTTCTCCCTCAGTAGAGTGTAGCCCAATCGTTGTTGGTGTACGTGACCGCCTCTGCTCCCATGTTTTTCGTGTACTGTTGCCATCCGGATCAAGCGGCAGGCTAGGGTCTTCTTCGGGGCGTAGCGTTGACAAACCCCTCGAGGCCCTCGATGGTCGTGTGAGTGTGCGAAGGGTCGATTCTTGGCCCGGAGAAGTGATCCAGTTCATCACCAGCGCAGAAAAGAAGACTGTGAAGGACGTCATGTCAGTACACGTGAGGATAGAAAAGGCTGGATGCGAGGGCATATCCTACTATCAGTGTTGCAGCACAGCAGACACAGCCACGCCACCTCTCCATTCAGTGCCCCAAGCACTGTTAAGTTTCTAGACATCTTCGTCAACATCGTTACACATTGCGAGTTGTCTGTGGTCCCATACGTCACGCTGCTGGCCAGTGTACAGCAGGAGCCAATGAATGTCCGGATAACAAGTCGTCGGAGTCTGACATTCGGAGGGGCTCGAGGTATCCGTCGGTTTCGCCAGTCGAGTGTCCACGGTTTCCAAAAGTTATATTTTACCGAGTGAAGACCTAGCATTCTGTCAACACATTTGCAGAGAGCGTGGTGATGCCACAAGGACGAAGTGACTTACTCAACAGAGGAAGGAGGAAAAGGATGGTAAGGTAAACCTAGGCATGGTCAGAAGTCACACTTCACAGCTAGGAATTACGACAGGTCTTACGTTGACAGCAGCATCGAAGGAGATGAGCAACAGTATCACGCTTTGTCCCAATCCAATGACACAGAGGCCATTTTGAAAGTTCGTAATCCGGAAGATGAAGTTCATTATCACGATGATAACAAATACCCCTGAGAATTGTGAGAACGCGTCAGAACGGCAACAGCACATGAACATACCGAGCATCCCAAAGGAATTGAATATATAAAGCTTCGACTTCAGACGCGGCTTTGACGTCTGCCGGATGATATGCTGCGGAGTGTGTTAGTACCTTCCCAAGGTTCTTTTCGCTCGACGTGGGTTCTACTGACTGCCCTGTCTACCATGAAGAGGTAGATGAACTAAATCAACAGTCAATACGCGACGTCAAATCTCAAGCAATCTCATCAGCACGCACCAGCTAGAGTCGAGTCCGATTAGCAATTGTTGATGTATAATCTGATGAAGTACTGACCTTTGTCGAAACATATGCCCCAAGGCAGAAAAGCGTTGCTGCAGAGCATGTTGCGTAGTTTAGATCGGTTCCGAATCCGAATTGTAGAATCGACGTTCCAAACACGAACAAAAATGAGAAGAAGTAGATGAAGACCACAACTATAACCATCATCAGCTTGCGCTCCTCGACCGTTCGCATATCTCCTTACGCCACATCGTCCATGGTAGAATCCTCCAATCTTTAACCGTCGTCACTCGGAGAGCTGCATCACCTGTCAGTGATCGTGTCTTGAAGTCTCGAAGTCGTTCGGAACGTCGGCAATGTAGTCGATATATTGCTTGGAGGTACTGACCGAACAGACTTGCAAGAGTGCATGCTGATATCAAGGCGACGATGATGCTGACGACCTTTCCCGCCAGTGGTTGTGGCTCGTGATTGATGCTGGCGCGGACGACCAGGTCGCTCGCTTCGAACGGAATCATGGCTCCGGCTTTGCTACTGCGTGCTGCCCTCGCCTGGTTATGTTGACCCCATCAAGATCTTGTTCATCTGTATGTCGACTCGGGGGAGCCGACCCAACGCGCCGAGTGGGTATTGTCGAGCGGGAGACGGAGCGGGACGATGGGGCCCGCGATGTTGTTTCGAAGCCCTTATGACGGTGTTAAGGGCCAACTGACGACGAACTGTTTCCCAACACGCGGCGGGAAGCAAGGTGCTATCGACTGGAGGGAGGGGAAGAGCGGGGAGTAATGGAGAGGTATGAAACGGGGAAGACGAGGAAATCCATTCTTGAGAAACTCTGCTGGCAAGCACAGGGATGGAGTTGATCGGAACTCCCTCATGTAGGGACTCTTTTCGTCCACACGGCACTCGCAGCCCGTGCTGCACGTGGGATCGGTGTTTGTGCGGGAATGTCCAAGCGGTGCGACGAGGAAATACGGTCAAATCTCTCAGCTAATAGAGTTTTAGTCAAACGCACCATGCAACGGTATGATGGCAGCCAGTTTGCTATCCTGACTCGTGTCTCTGCCTTCCTCCCGCCTTCCGACATTGCTCGCGGCAGCCAGAGCATTGTATTGGTTGCTACTCATCATGGCTTCGCCTCGCTCGGTCGATTTGACTTTGGAGCGAATGACAAGATTGGATGTTGGTGCTAACGAAACTAAAGCAGTCGACGCACGCCACGTGATAACGCCACAGGGTTGACCATCTTTGGAATCTTTCTTCCAGATTAACCTACGCAAATTCTTCGGGGTCTCATCAGGGCCGATCTTCTTCCGATCATTTAAGGTTGAAAGGTTCAAACGATCGTCAAGGGGCCCCAACTTCCGTCGGCTTATCCCGATTGCTTGGCTCACCGGGATCGTTCCCGTGTATAAGCTGGGGCTTCTGGGGAAGCTTGGTCTGACGCGGCTCAACTGAATCAATAGGAACTCCACCTTCAGAGACATTGATCAATTGTTTTACTTTACAATCTTTTAAGTATGGCATGGCCCAGTCTCAAGTTAATTGGGGTCATGACATTAAGCCAGTCTTTGAGCCAGTCACCAACCGTTCTTCATGTGAATAACTCAACGACTAGACCAGTCGCTCAACTGGTCTTCTGAATCTGCGCAATTTCAATGTGTTTCAGCGGTACTTGATTCCATTCTCGCCTTCATCTAGTGTCTGTGTTTCCGGGTAAGCAATCTTCCCCGGGATGAAATGTCAAACGTTTGTTGAAGATCCCGTACGTGCACGCACGTGGCGGTTCTTTTCTACGGCGCACAGACAAGGAGACGTTCCAGAGATAGTTGCGCAAAGACGAACAACGGACTACTAGCAGCAATCGTAGCGCGGTGATGGGCCATTTCCTCGGGGTTGAATTTCTCTATCCTCGGCGCAGACAAAAATGGATCAATGGTTTTCGCCCATGACCTTCGGTCGCTCTAACGGAGTTCCGATTCAGGTCTTCTGTAACTATAGGAAAAGACTTTCTGGTAATCCAAGTGCCTCTGCGAGGGGTCCCTTAGATTGCGGATGGCATAATGGCGCATGTGCAAAGACTTTCTCGTTCTCGGGATGCGGAACTTTCTCAGAGGATTTACCTAAGCGTTCAGTCCAATGTATCACAGCTGTTCGACCTAAAAGGCCGCAGATCTGAGTCATGAAAAGAGACTTGCAGAATCATTTGATGTCAGGCGTGCGTAGAACATAGAGTTAACGCCTCCGCAGCTGACTAGTAGCTCAACTGAACAGGACTTGTCGTGGCTGACGAGTCTTCCTTACTATCGCATTTCGGCTGAGGTATATACATGTCAATTCATCCCAGTCAGTTCTCTGCTTGCTGAGTCGATAGTAGTCTTTGATCTAGATCAGCCGCATTCCGTTCAGGCGTGACCTCAAAGGGCACTGGGGACTTTTAATACTTCCAGATTCCGGAGCAACGCCCATCGGGATTTCTCAATTGGACGCAGGTCTCAAAGAGACAGACAAATTCTTCATTCATCTCTATTCGCTTCCATGCTTCAAATGATACACATGACGAGTAAGTTGGTTGTGAGGCTTATCATATGTAGTCGGACTGAAAACTAAGCGACATCGAAACCTCATTTATATTTCCTGACTGGAGATAATACGCCCAACTTTCCGCTATTCTACGCTTACATTTCTCATCGTCTTCAACATCCATTGATGTGCTTCTTTTCCAATAACTCAGAAAGGCTATGACCAGTTCCTCGTGGTTCGCGCCGTTTTCGCTTTTTTCGCTTGGGACTATCGACAGTTATTTGACAGTTCGCTCTTGGGGATTCCTACAAAATTCAAAATGCGCAAACAATCATTTTTTCAACAAGCAAATGGCTACATCCACATAGGTTTGCTGAAGTGTATTGACTGCAGTGACTGGCGAAGAAATGTCGGAACCAACCAGCGGTTTTGACCAGAACCACAGCCTCCAGCTTTGAAGATATGTACTGCTTGGCTAGAAACATCTCGCAAGGATTATCGACGGACAAAACAAGTAAATGGAAATGTATTCGCAGCTTCCCGCACAAAGAAACCGGCCGAGATGACCATGGGGAACCATCAGTCTGGGCCGTCGGCTCGGACTAGCACATGGAGCAACTCCCTTATCCGGCAACTCGTACGTGCGGCGACGAGACCCTGATAACCTAATAACCAGATCCGGTGAAAATATCAAAGTAGGTTTCCGTCAGTTTCACAGGCTGTGAGTACTCGCCGTGATTGTGACGTAGCGGCCTTCCCCCTCATAGGCCCGAGCATCGGACATGAGAACGGACCATACCGTCGCCTGCTGAACCGCCAGCACCACCCCTTTATCAATATGAAGATGTCGCCGAAACGCCACCTAAGTCTTGTCAAATCACCACACTCGATCTTTTAATTGAAAATTTGGGGTCGCTCAGTACACTATGTCTTCGCCAAAGGTTCTTGTCATTGGCTGCGGTGTTGCCGGGCCGGTCGTTGCGTGTTTATTGAAGCAGAAGGGCTACGAGCCCATCATCTTCGAGAAGTCCGAAGCCCCTGGAGATGTTGGAGCATCTCTCATGATCTGTCCAAACGGCCTCAAAGTCCTCAACTTGATAGGTCCCCTACCCGACAAGCTGCTTCAGAACGGTCCTCCTGTGTTAGAGTTGTGCGACTACAAGGCTTCCGGAGAAGTGCTCGGCAGATCTGATATGCCAAACGAGTTTGCCAAGCGATACAGCCAACCTGCCGTTGGTATTAAACGGACACTTATTACTGCTTGGCTGAGAGAATTGGCCCAGGAGAAGGGGATAGAAGTCCGAGAGGGTTGGAAGTTGGAGCAAATTAAAGAAAACGAGAACTCGGTCACGGCATTTTTCGAAGGAGACAAATATGAGGTCGGCAGCTTCTTAGTAGGCTGCGATGGACTGAAAGCGGCGACTCGAAAAATCCTTCTGGCGCGAGGCGGCATAGAAGAGGGAGTGCCTTCCTTCACTGGGCTGACGCAGGTATGTTCTTTGTTTTGTTTCCGACGTCCTTTCCCTCGACTTCGCCCGTGATACCCATATTCAATCTCCGCCTGTTACGAGCTACGTAGTTAACGAAAATAGACGGCAGGGATTTCTCCAACTCCAGAGGCCTTCCGGAAAAGTCCCAGCTTGAGCAACTGGTATGGTGAACTAAGCCACGTCATCTGCTACCCTATCACGCACGACAAGTCGTCATGGGCTCTCACGCTGCCTGGTAATGAAGTAGAAGAAGCTTCATGGGGTCTTTTCGACGATGAAAGGAGAGCTGTCGAAAAGGAGAAGATGAACGAGATACTCAATCTAAAAACCTGGGATCCGGTCGTACTAGAACTGGTGAGCTCGGCGCAGAGGCTTATGAAGTATGGCATCTACGATCGACCTGAGTTGTCCGCCGATCAGTGGTACTCCGGCCGTTGCGTTATGGTTGGCGATGCCGTGCATCCAACTAGTGTTCATCTTGGGCAAGGGGCTAATCAAGCTTGGTAAGCGTCTATTTTCCGAATCCCTGGTACCTCCAAGGACTCCAGCCGGGCTAACATGAAGTAGTGAGGATTGCTACTATCTGTTCGAGAAGATGCCCAACTTCGAGACCACAAGTGCTTTGTCGAATTCAATTCTTACTGAAGCTTTCAAGTCGTATGCGGCAAAACAGCAGCCACATACTTCAACGCTAGTAAAGGGGGCACGAATGATAGGCCAGGCTCGAGTTGCAGCCCCTGAGTTTTGCTCTCAACGTGATGAAACCATCTCGAAGAGCATGGCAGACCGTGCAGCTCTACAAGAAAAGTTCGATTTCATGTATTCTCGGCCATTTTAAACTACATTTCTTCATGAAAGACTCATTGATTGACGTCATGCGACGTTTTCAAACTACTTGTGTATTCAACATGACTTTCTCTCACCGTTCTCTAAATAGTACATCTCTCTTTGGTCCATTTAGTTGAAAAGACATGAACACTACGCCGCTCTCAACCTTCCCTCTTGACCCGCAATAGTAAATGCATCCCTGATAAATTTGATAGGCGCTGGATACATTCTCTTGAATCTACAGCCGTTGATCCAAAGCCACGACATGCGCAACTGGCCGAGCCAGCCTGACATCCCGCAGCGTAATATGTTCCAGCCGTCTCCAGCTAGCCCCGATTGTTGAAGTGATGTTCCAATACATAAATCTCTGTAGAGGGTACACTGTCCGTAATATCGAGGCCTATCTCCATGGCCGTTGACCCTTCATTATTGTGCTGATAAAGGTCTACGCCCCTGTCCAGCAGAAATCTTGTAATAAGACATTCTTGTTGCCTTGGATGCTGGATCTGATGACAGACCCCACCTTGATCTTTCCAAAAGTTATTCATGGCCATGTAATGAAGCGCCGTATTGCCGTTGTTATCGGTCGTGTTTGCACCAACGCCCAGCTCGCGTACCAGAAACTGGACGACGTCGAAGTCTCTGTAAGCGCACGCCTGATGAAGAGCGTGTACGCCATCTCTCGTGCGAGTATTCAACGACGTCCCGGCATCGATCAGCATTTGCGCAGTGGCTAGGCGACGGCCGCTAGCATCTCCCATGACGATGGGACGGTCGTCCGCCCAAAATGAAGACCTCTTCCACGCCTCTCGGGCGCTTTCATCGGCGCATGCCTTGAGAGCGAAGAACAACGCATTCGCACCGACCTTCATTGACGGCAATTCGTTCCACTCCACGTCAATGTCGTCGTCCGGTCCGCAGCCGTCCTGAAATGTCTTGATCACCTCGACGTCGTCCTGGGTATGAGAAAACATCACCCGTTGACAGTGTTCATGCTCGACGTCTCCGCTGAGTGTGAGAGGTCCGTATTCTCGGTCATGACGTCGATTCAAGTATCCGACATCTGCTCTGTCGTGTACGCAAGCCCCCTTCTGCAACAACAATGACACGACATCTGCGTGTCCATAGAATGCCGCCCAGTGGAGCGCCGTAAGGTTTGAAGTGATCGGAAAACGCGAATAGTGGATGTAACCGCCATATTGCTCGTCTATTTCGTACGCAAAAGTAGTATAGTCGAGGGTGTCGATGTTTGCGCCGTGCGCTAGCGCCTTAGCCACGCCTTCCACGCAACCGTTTTTGGCGGAGAGAATAATACATGATGAGTGGTGTTGTCGAATATCATGAAGGATAATTGCTCGGTTCGTGGTGGCAAAAATGCGTTTGCAAGTCATTCCGAGGCGTGCGGCGGCTCTGACTCCCGGGAAAGGCAGAGGGCAATCCTCTGGGTCGAGGTCGCCGCCCGGGAAATAGTCGATAACGTCGTAGGAGCTCCTCTCATCAGTCACGAGTAGTTCATCCAAAATATGTAGGATGATTTCTGGCGGTAAGTATCCCAATGTGGGACGTATATACGTATGCGTATTGTCCATGATGTATCCAAATGCGAGCGGAATGCTTTGTGATAGCTTCGCCCTCCACTCCCTTCCCACGGTGGAGCGAGGTCGCCTTTTTATATGAGCAGCCAGGAGCCTTTCTCCGAAATGAGTCTCTATTTGGCCCCGGTGTCGTGTAATATGAGGTATGTAAGGGTTCTTCCATTCCACGTGTAGCATTGAAGCCAAAAACCGCAGTCTGGTTCAAGCTGGCTCAAGCTCCGAACAGGAAGAGGCCTCTTGCATTGATTGGACGGAGACGCAACATAAGTTCAAATAGCGCAGGCAAAGAATTCTGAGCGCTGTGAATGATGAGTGTGTGCACTTGTTGGGTTTACACGTGGGAAAGTGTTGATGTTGGGTGCATAAAAAGCCTATCAAGGTATCAGTTGGTTACTACCATCTGTAAAGGTCGGGATGGACTGTTGAATCCGAACAAGCAGCAAACATATAATTCTGAATATGCGTAACGGCGTCTTTCTAAGTGAACATATATGTTTAAGTTGGGCAGACCACGGAGCTCAAAGGATTTGAGGAAGGTGACCAAAAGGTGGGAAGACATATTGACATAAAGGTCTCCATATTCGAAAATACTGACAACATTGGAGTTTCCCTGCCAGTTAACAGCACAGTTTCCTCTTGCCTCTCTTCGGAGTGGCTCTGTCAATGTGCCAGCTCACGCTGCCGGAGTGGGGCCGTGTCGGCACCGCTGCCAAGGAACCGCCTCCGAACATTTCGGGATCCGGGATGACCAGATACTCTTTGATGCTCGCTCTGAAGATTTTACATTTCTTCATCTTCATCAGCTACTGGTAAAGATAGTCCTGCGCTTTGACTCAATCCAAGGAAGTTCTCTGTCGATCGTGCCGAAAAGCCGTCGACTCCCCCGAGAGTTCTCGTGAAAGTGCACCGGTATACCGGCATACCAAGCCCGGAGTCGAAAGCACGGCGCCAAGATGCGTCGGTGACAATCCCTTCCGGACTTGACTGATAGTTCAATAACTCCATCACGTGAAGTGGTTGTGGACTCAAAGAGATTTTTTCGCAACTCTTGGCAACTCCCACGTTGCCGCCACTAGCCGCAACTCGGATCACCCCCAAAATCGCCGACTTTGCCGGAAAACGGGGGTTCGTGAACTCTGGCCCTGCCGACTCAGCCTAGACATGTTTTATTTCAAAAAACAACCAGATCTACGGTTGACTGCCCGATCAGCCCCCAAAGAACTTATTGAAAAGAATCACATGACGGAGGAAAGATGAGAGGATCTTGAGACCCGGCTATCAGGTACGGAAATCTCCGACTCGGTTCCTCGTCTTTATTTCCGCCAAGACATCGATCACTTGGGAAAAAGATGCGTGAGCCCCAATGCCAAGACCGCCACCGTGGCCGAGCTGGTCGCCCGGCCTCATCGCTGCGGAAGGGAGAAAAGTCAGAACATCTGTGCCAACGAGCTGCCGTCTTGCGTGAGACGAGCCTTGGCCGGAGCACTGCCAATGGTCTGGGCGAAAGACGCGCGCTAATACGGGGTTGGTTGAGGCCGACGCCGAAGAATCGCATTCATTCGGGTCGGTGTATCGCAAACGAAACAGCTCGATGCGAGAACGAGATGTGCACCGCCTTGTGACAATAGCAATGGGGAGATGGGCAAGTTGCACGAAGGGTTTGAGACACATCATCATCGCCAGTGACGACGAATCGCGGAGAATCGCAAACAAATTGCCAAATTAGCGAGATTTCCTCTCGGCGCCAATCTTGTGCCCAGAAAGTCCCCCCCGATGATGGAAATCAGATCCCGATGGTTCACAACCCAAGAGCGAGCATTGTCGGCTATCGAAACCTTAGCATGACTCTCTGGTCTCGACATCGCGGCTGGAAAGAAAGAAAGAAGATTTTCACTGGAATCTTGACCGGCTCGAAAGCTCGTCATCTGAAAGCGCCCGCGCGTGCCTGTCACGCTGGCGCTTGTCGATCGGCGCCGAGGCGAGCGACTGAGTCGGTTGGCCGCGGTAGCTTGGCGGGTGCCAAGACGAATGAGTTGTTGTGCTGATCTGGGCGGGCGGCAAATGGTAAGATGTGAAGATGATTGTTGAGGACCCTGAAAGTCTCGCGATGTGGGCGGTTTTTCTCATTGCAACCACATGATTTGAGGTATATGGACGTCATTTCTTTTTTTCGACCAGAAACGGACTCGGTGTTCCATCGAGATATCGAGCGGTGCGATATGGCTGGTCGGTCTGGAACGTGGTCGTCGCAACGTTGCTGCAAACGGGGATATGTCTCGGTACTTGTGGTTGTACTGTAATCGGACGGTTGCAGTTCACACCACCGGCTGGTGGGAGGTCGAGATAATCATCATCGAGGTTTGAGGGAGACGGAATCGATTTCAACATGAACACGCCTAGACTGCCCGGCAAACGGAAGCGTCGTTTGCGCGACCTCAGAAGGTTCTTGCCCAGAAACCAACTAGTAAAACATGAGCAAATGGCAATTTCCTTTTCTCCCATCTCCAAGACGATCCAAGAGAAACATGGGCAATTCACGCGCGGTGAATGGCATCAAACGCTGGAATGCTGAGGTATGCCGAGAGAAACGGCGGCGCCAATCCTCGCCAATGGAGCACTAGCTGCGCTGCCATCACACAGGCACCGGAACAGGGCGTCTGAGACAAAATTCCATGTCTCGACCGCCGTGTCTCTTATGCAATGCCGCTGCTGCTGTCCTCCGCCGAAACGGCGCCGCAGCAGCACTCGGAGCAGTGCATTGCATCCCCAAGAAGCCTAGAAGTCTAGGCTTCTCTTTGCCTTTCGCTCACCGTTCCCTCTGGGCGCCAGTTGATCGCAGTTTGAGTGCGATGAGCAAACATGGAGCCTCGGGATGCCGCTTGGCTGCAACACTCCCAAGCCCCTCATGGCCTCATTCATAACTGGGCGGTTTTCTTGTGTCTTCACGTTTTCATGCTGAAGCCCGTCGCCTGGTGTCTTTTTTGTCTTTCTTGTAGGACGGCTGCGGCCCTCAAGCGTTGGCAGCGGCAGTGTACGACGACGCCTCCTTTTCTCAGCCCAGTACCGTATCGTACCCTCTACACATCGAACACATCCATCTCATAGCAAAGCATCCATCCAGCCCCAAACAAGTCCGAATGGCTTGGCTCCAGCTCCCCTAACCTTCCAAGAAAAACGTAACCCCAAGAACCCCCAAGAACGCCGGCTGGGCTCCTTGGTGTTGTCCTTCGCCAAAAGGCCCAGCGCAGCGCCAAGACAAGCACAGAAATGCCCCCCCTACAGGCCCCCTTAGGCGGGCCAAGACGGGCCTCTGTGGCCCATTCGGAGTCAGTGAGCTGATAGCGCGACTTGGCGAGCAGCTTTTGAGACCTACCCAGCAATCGTAAAATTCGCCCAGGGACTTGGCCTTTTTTTCCTTTCTCTGTGTGTCCTATCCCATCCCTTCCGCTAAACTTTTCTTTCCTTTCTTTCCCTTCTCTTGGTTTTCTCTTGGGAGGCGGGCAGATATGGTCAGGCGCAATCAGAGCGTTTTGCTCGGCGTATCTGGGCTTTTCTCACACCAGACTACGACGCGTTGCTAAAAGGACGCTGAAGGCCACCCCCTCCATCCCATTTTCATTCGACGTCATGTGGGCTTTATTTTGACCCTTCGTATCCCCCCTGACTTTGACCATTGAGAGTCCCATAATAAGACGACTTTCAGTTTGGGTCACTATCGATGAGCAGCAGCAACCGGTTTTGAACTGCGAATGAGAGAGAGAGAAAAGAAGGCAACGACATTGGAAAGAATCCACAGAAGGGATCAAATTAGGAAAGGGAAGAAAAAAGGGAAAAGAAAGCCAGACAGACAGACAGACAGCCATGTCCCTCCACAACGGCGCATACAGCCATCAGGGCTACTGCGCGCCGCCATACAGCCAGGGATATCACCACCCACCCGGCGGCCAGATGTACTCCGACACCTACACCGGCCGCGACAGCACGCAAATCTACTACACCCCCGACAACAACCCTCCCAGCACGGCATCGTCGACGCGCAGCTCGCAGCAGCGGTACTGGTACGGCCAGCCGGACACCCGCCGGTACAGCGGCGGAGGATGCTCGCCCGAGTCGGACCGCTTCAACAGGAAACGGAGGCGGTGCACGTACATGTACTACGTCCTCCGCCAGCTGGCCATCATCGTGCCGCTCGTCGTCGTTTTCCTGAACGTCAACATCTACGTGTCGCGGAGAGGGAAGTATCTGAACGATTCGACGAGCCCGAGCGATCCCATCTTTTACGCCATGTGGCTGTCCGTTCCGTTGGTATGTTTGATCACCGTGATGAGATGAGATGTGATGGAGTGTGTTTGGATGGTGCTGACGTTGAGTTTTAGTCTGTGCTGTTGATGATTTGGTCCATTACGACGGTCATCTTTCGCAAGCGGGATGCGGCGCGCGGCGGGATCCCGAAGCATTTCCATTTCGGCATGGAGTTGTGTTTCTCGCTCGGCGCGACGATTTGCTGGATCCTGCTGGTGATCCAGATCGAGTCGAAGAAGTCAAACGGATACTACGCATATCCGTATATCCAGTACGAGGCCGCGTTGGCATTTTTGCTCGGCCTCATCATGTGAGTTCATCTTGGTTGCTCACTGCCCCAAAATGAGTACTGACGTTCGCAGGCTGTCTGAATTCGGTCTTCTGGGACGGGCATGGTTCGAGTTCAGCAACGACAGGACGCGGCATGAGAGCGAGGCCATGGTGCAGGTTTGACGGTGATCATTGGGATTGTGCGGTCGCATCAGAAACATCACAGCACGGCGTTGAAAAAGGAACTGGGACAGGATCAAATGAACGGATCGAGGCCATCGGAATGAATTTCACAGAGCAAACCACAAGAGATACCCCATCAGCATAAAGATACCATTAATCAAAAAATCGCGTCGTTTTGACCTCATAATCTCATATTCCTCTCACATTACATTCATCATGTGATGAAAACCGTGCTCACATCTTCACTGCGACTGAACCCGTTGCGCAAGCCGACGCTGCCGATAAAGCCAAGCCCACGGCGCCAGCATGCCCACCGCGAACAAGATGGCCCCGAAGAGCGCCGTGATGGCAAAAATCCCCATCGGCCCGACCTTGCCCATGTCCGGCGGCGCCTGCAGGCGGAACTCGTCCGCCGCCGCAGTGACGGCGAGCCGCTGCGTCGTCAGGGTCCTCGGGATGTCGGCGCACAGCGGCTCGCTGCACCAGGTCGTCAGGGCCCCGCCGTGGAAATCCGTGTCGGATCGGGGGTCGTCGGCGGCGTAGGCGAGACCGCCGAGGCTGATCTCGGCGAAGGCGGCCGTGATGGCGTAGCCTTGGACGACGTCGGAGAGGCCTAGGGTCGTGGTGGTCGGTTTCGGCAGCGGGCTGGTTGTCGGCGGGGTGTAGACTAGCACGCTCTGTGTCTGGACGTGAGTTGTGCACATTACGTGGGCGGAGTCACACTCGTACTTGAGGGCGCTATCGATCATCATCAGTCTTGCGGCGAGTGCGGCATGGGTGAGGCGCGTACTCGGGGCAGCATATCACTTGCACCATCGCCGTTTGCCATCTTTCCGTCACCGTCAGGGGAGTCATGGTGTCGTCGAACCCTCTGCTCCAGTCCAGGCTGTGCTTGTAGTGCGAGGTGACGGACACGGTTTGGTTGCAGCCCGACGTGAAGCCCGTGGGACAGCCATTCCAACCCTCGGCGTGGAGAATTCGACATGCTGTGCGCTGCTTCTGTCTGTCTTCAGGGAGGAAGCGGCACTCTGGTGGAGGAGTTACGCGTGCTGGCGCGGGTGTTGTCATGCTCTGTGCCGCTGCGTCGGTGAGCTGCAAGAAGAAGAGGTGATATGGCTGGCTGGAATGAGTCCCGGTATGGTCTGCTGTTCAGTTGAAATGAGGCTCTCATGAAAGTGACGCGGCCGACATCTGCAGGCCTCCCTTTACGAGAGATCACTAGACCAGGCTCATTTAGGCCGTGTCTGCGACCCTGTGGCACAGCATGCTCTCATGTGTAAAGGGTCTTGATCCCTCATTTTGGGCTCATTGTGAAGTAACATAAATGTGAGAGATATGTAGAAGAAAGTCGGGGAGCAGACAGAAAATTGAAAATGAGTAACGTCACACAGTCTACATGAGTGAGCCAGATCTCAATGAATACTGACATGAGTTTCATGAAACGGCCGATGAGATCATAGCATCGATTGAGAGTGAGTTACGTAATCTCGGTGAACCAATGAAACAATCTTCAGGTGAGCCGGATAAGCTTCGGTGAAGCCCCGCCGGTCCCACCGTCGGAGACCCATATTAGGTAAAGCCGTTGCGGAAATGTGGACTCTCATGATCGATGATTCGCCATCCACCATCATCGTGGATTCTGATTCGCTCATCGCCGTCTCAGGGGCGTCACAGTTCCGCTAGTGTGGATTTCGAGGTGGAGACCGCCCGCGATTCCCGACCCGGCCGATGCCGTGTGGTGGTGCTGGTGGTGGTGCCGTCAATGGAACGAAGACGGGTCTCTTCCTGACTCTGCTGTTGGCTGTGCTGCTCCCAACAGATCCAGACCCCGATCTCGCTTTCTGACGCAGGTAGGGAAAAAAAAAAATAGAGAGAGAGAACTCCACTCCTGGTCAGGCAACTTCCAGTTCTTCCGTCCCGCAGCAGAGACACACAGAGAGAGGAGAAGCGAGCGAGATTAGCTTCATCAGCCTCACACCCACCCCTCAGGCTAGAGCAGAGCCTCAAAGAAGATCACCATGTCGACGAGGGCCATTAAGAAGAGCGCCTTCTCCTGCGAGCCATGTCGTCGGCGTAAGGTACGTTTTATTTTATTATTTTTTAATCTCCGATCTCCCTGGACCAATCTGCTGCTGCCCCCTTACCCGGTTCTTCATTTCATCCTTCCGCTTCCGCCTCCGCGCCACCCCGTACCCCTGCACCGGCGGAGGCGGAGGAGGCTGAGGTTAAGCGGAATGCCGCTTATCGTTTGATGATCCGTATTCCTGGGCTCAATGGCACACGTCCTTCCTACTCTGTGCTTGACGCCGCAGGGGTTTGACGATGGTGGTGGTGGTGGTGGTTTGATGCGCGTGGCGCGGATATCGCGGACTATCTCCGGAAAACACGGCGGCTGACCGGATCGGGGGTGACAGGTAAAATGCGGCGGAGAACAACCGACGTGCAATAGATGCGCAGCTCGCGCGGATGAGTGCGTATATAAACTGTAAGCCACACACACACGCAAACACAAACGCCGCCCCCCATCATCCCCATATCACCCGCATATCGTCACAGTGGGACTGACCGACTGCCGGGCCCGGCCACATGCAGTAACCCGACTTTGTCGTATACATCGCGCCTGGAGCAGCGCATCAAGGAACTAGAGGCCCAGCTGGCCGCCGCGAGGGTACACGCCCCCGGCCCCGCGGAGCCCTCGCGGACGTCGTCGCCCAGCCTCGGCCCGTCGGCGGGTCAGTCGCCGATGACTGACCCCCATCACGTCGAGTCGCAGGATGAGGAGTCCGTGAGCGAGAGCTTCAAGGGGCTCAAGGTCGACGACAAAGGCGCCATCACGTATCACGGCGCTACGAGTTTCTTCCAGTTGCCCGGTGATCGGCAGCTCGGTTCGAGAGACCACACGTCGTCGTCGGAGCAGGCTATGAATCGGCGCCAGAGGCTGGTTGCGAAAGCTTGGGAGCAGAGAGCCATGGAGAACATGTCGGAGATCCCGGTGAGTGTTGTTGCTTGTGTGAGCCGAGTCGCAGAGCTGACTTCGTGAAAAAGGAACCATTCCAATACCTGTTGAACGTCCATTGGTGCTGGATCCAGCCTCTTTTCAACTTCATCTACAGGCCCGCTTTCACCCGTGAGTTCGACCCGGGTGAGCTTGCACGCGCCGTGCTGACTTTTGATAGGTGATATGCAGTCGATGGGCCCGTACTACTCTCACACGCTGATGAACGCGGTATTATCTCACTCAATACGTTGGGGCAGGAGTGATCCTGCCACGAAAGAGAAGCTCGATGAGTACTACGACGGCGGCGCGCTCTTCGGCAAGCACGCTCGAAGTATGGTCTTCGAAGAGCTCAGCCAGGGCGTCAGCTCGATTCCTACCGTCCAGACATTGCTGCTTCTCAGCGCGCAAGAGTGCAGTGTCGGGAACAGCGCCCAAGCATGGACATACAGCGGTCTCGCCTTCCGCATCATAGACCACCTTGGTATCTGCGTGGACGGCCAGAGGTATCCCGGCTCGGTGCAGTTCAGTGACGAGGACGTCGAGATTCGGCACCGTCTGTTCTGGAGTTGTTATTTCTGGGACAAGATGATCAGCTTGTACCTCGGCCGTTCGCCATCGCTGCAGCAGACGTCGGTGTCGCCGCCGCAAATCATATGTACGTCCAACCCATCTTGCTGAACTTTCCAACAAGAGCTAACGTGACGTTAGTTGACGACTCGGCCGAGAACGACTCCTGGACGCCGTTTGGTGTCGTTCCGCAAGGCGGCTGGAAGTACCCTCCATCCCACGCATACTCCACCTCATGTTTCATGCAGATGTGCCGACTCTCCGTCATCTTCAACGAGATCCTCGTCCACATGTACGACCCAGTGCGCCCCAACAGCCAGGCCGAGATGCAAGACTGCCTCGTCAAGCAAGAGCCCGCCCTTCAACAGTGGTGGGATGAGCTACCCCCTCATCTGAAGCTGGAGTCCTCCAACCTGCCCAAGCTGGCGCCGCCATCCCACATCATCACGTTAAAGTAGGCACATCCCACCTCGTAGCGTAGCGCTGGGAAACCGCAGCTGACTTTTGATTAGCGCACTCTATCGGACTTTCAAGATCCTCCTTTACAGGCCGATGCTGTCCCAGAGGGGCCGCGTCGGGGAGAACCTGCAGCTGGTTCAGCGGTACCTGGTCGAGTGCGTGACGACGGCAACGTCCATCGTCGCAATCTTCGACCTCTTCTGCCAGTCCTTCGGCATCAGCCACTGCGTCTTGTCGCTCTCGTACAGCGTCTACATCGCCGCGTCCATCTTCCTCCTGCAGGTTCAGTCGAGCGTCGAGGACACGCAGGCTCTCCACCGGCTGCAGTACTGCGTTCGGATTCTCGCCTCTGTGAAACGAATCAACCCAGGTAAGTGGAGAGTCCCCCATCCCGGTATCGACATGTAGCTGACCCCCCGCCAAAGTCATCAGCAGTGCTCTTAACCTCATCATCCGCGAGCTCGCCAGCCTCGGCATCGACGTCGGCGCCCTCGGTATCCCTAAGACTGCCGCAACGCCCCCGATGGCGACGTACGGCATCCCGCAGAACAGACCGATGGACGGGATCCCCACCTCCGCGCCTCCGGGACCCGAAGCCACGAGCTCGCCGGAGCAGCTCGAAAACTTCTCCTTCGTCGATACCCTCGGCCCAGAGGCTTTCGCGATCGATCCGCAGGTCTTCCAGAACATGTCTTCCATCGAGCCTTTGAGCGTCCGGGTTGGCGCGATAGACGAATAACGCAGACGGCGCGCCAACTTTCCCGCGTCTTACACGCGCTGGAGATCGCCAGCGGCACCATCTGCTTGAATCGACTTGATCAGGCGGACCACCTGGTCGTACACCGTAAAAGTGATGCCACTCGAAAGCTGAGTGTGTCAGCAAACGGCCAAGTCTGCTTCACATTGCATCACTTACCGTCAAGCGGACTAGTCTAGGCGAAGTGCCTCTCCAAAAAGCCAACACGCCATCACCCCGAAAGACCTGCGCAGCGCAGTCCAGCATACCCTTGTACCTCGCATCAACAGCCTGCATCCTCGTTTTGATGTTATCAAACGGCATCGACGCATATCTGTAAATACAGTCAGCACATGTTTCCATCATATAAAAACAACACAACCAGCACACAAACGTACACCGTAAAAACACCACTGATCCCTCCCAAGACAAGCGTGCTGCCGACGCTCCCGTCGAGGCTAGGCCACCAGCTCGCGACCCGCTCCTGGAGCATCGCAAACGTCGTGAACCGCACCGCGCTGTTGGTCCCCTGCTTGCACAACACCGGCGTCAGACCGCTCCACAACCCCCTCACGCCCTCCTCGCGAACAAGCACGCCGACGGCGCCGGCGAGCCCTCGGTTCGCGAACCGTCCGCCGGACGACGACGACGACGCGTCGTGGATCATCTTCGTCTTGATCGCCTCGCCCGGGGTCACCACCGCGATGCTCTCCGCCACGCCGGCGCTGAGCCCGCTCACGACGTTGATCCACGCGGACCTCGGCCGCCCGGCCTTCGGGTCGGTCCCGTTCAGGCCATCGAGCTTGGCGCGGGTGGTCTCGAAGGCGAGAAACCGAATACCGGACTTGGCCGCGTTGGAGGCCGCGAGGGCCTGGACGCCCGAGTAGATGCCCTTCACGCCGGAGCGGCGTACGGTCTCGCGGACGATGGAGAGGGAGCTCGGCGGCGCATCGCCGGACTTGACGTGTAACTGGCGACGAGTCTTGACGAATTCGGCGGGGTACTTTTCAGTTTTGCGTCGTTTTGTTAGAGAAAGTGTACAAAATTTCAGGAGAGAAATGATATGAACAGTGTTTGTTTGCCCATCAAGTGACTCCCGGAAAGACACTGAGACTTAAGACGGAATGTGATGATGTGTTGTCGTTTTGTTGCTAAGTTTAGAAAGCAGCAGATCCATGGATCCTGAGACTTACAGTGACGAGTGTTTCTGAAACCCCCGCAACGCCGCCGGCCAGGATCTTGCTCAGCACTCCGGAATCCATCTGCTGATCTGGGCCGGTTTTGGAATCTTTGACGATATGGGCTGATATGATCTGATGACACGAGTCTAACGGCAAGGACGAACCTCGGTGTTCGTCGGTAAAAGCTAGCCGGGGATCGTGGAGTCGTCAATAGGGTTCTTTTTTTTTGTCACGAAATCGTCGTCGTCATACTAGTAAACACCAAGCCCACCCGGGGTGCCGGTTCTCCCGCACAAGTCATATACGTCTTTTGCTGCGCTCGCTCGCTTAAACGTTCCCACAGCATCGGGGTCTCGTGGGCTCGATTTTTACCCCCCGAGAAATTGAGGAGCTCTCCGGAGTATGGCCGTCTCACGACGACGACGGGGCTCCACTCGGACATGTTCCGAGCGTTTGGAGGGTTTCTCGCTCGTATATCGGTGTTCTTTCCGTGGGGGGAGGGGGATTTCGATATCATGAAGTTTCTCGTTCTGCATTCTTCGGCCATTTTCCGCGAGATCAGCGCCGATGAGATGGCGTGGCTCGGTGCTTTTTTGACATCCGTGGGATTCGTGCCTGCGTGGGTTTGTCTGTGTTTAAGCGACACGGCGACGGCGGGCTGGGCCGCTCGGCGGACGTGCGAGACAGAGAGAGAGAGAGAGAGCGCATGGGTTGTTCTCCGGGGTCATCTTGGCGATGGCCGGCGTTTTGGGAGCCTGCTTGTCTCGGTGATCAGATCAACAGCCCGGCTGAGCAAGTCCGCGAAGGTCTCTCAAGACTCAACCTCTCCAGGTCCGTCTGACATTCGGAAGTTGACCGAGAGACATCACCGGCCAACGGCGACGGCGATGATGATGTGTAAAGTTTTTGAGGGGGAGGAGATTCTGGATTTCTTGGAAAACCTGGGGGCCGCTAGCGCGTATATGCAAGATGCGTCCGGAGGTTACATGTGTGCCACACATGGCCGCTTGTCGTCCGCACCCTGAGGATGGACACGTGCCGGTCGAGCGGGATTGCGGGTGCTTGTTTCGGGCTATCTTTGACTGCGGAGGACCGAAGCCGTCTTGTTTCTGCGTTACCGGGGCCCATGTTCGGCGTGGGACTTTCTGGAGGAGCTTGTAATGGCGAAATAGGAGTGCGATGATGCGCTGTCGCGGGGTCCATTGCAGATGTCACGGCTAGGGTCCGAGGGGGAGGGAGGTCGAGCAGGCTCGGGACGTGCATCCGATCCCGACATGAGGGAACGGACTGCTTTGACGACCGCTGCCCTGCTGAGGACTTTTTTTTTCATTTTGAGTAATTTGCCAAGAGAAGAGTTGCGATGGCAGGATAATTATGGAACGGTTCTTTCCTCACGAGTCGGACCGTAGCGTGAGACCCTGACAAGAGCCGGACAAATTTGCTGACCGGTGAATTTCCTGCAGGTTTCGCTATAAGTTTCGCTGCTTTTACACGTGCGAAATCAGACCGAAAGGAGAAAAAGAAAGAGAGGAATCGTCGAGGGTGGGGACGAGACTGCGCCGACGCCCGTTGGCGGATACTTTGAATCCCGGCTGGGGGAACAGGTTGAATGTGGCTCCGGTTCACCGGCACGGGGGATGGCCGAGGTTGTGCGTTGCGTTCGTTCCATCACGGACTTGGGCCGAGGGATGAGGGCATTTTCTGGCCCTTCGCGTGCCGATGATTTAGTGAACTTTAATGAGGTTTGAAGATCTGAATTGGCGATCTTGCGGAGGCTGAGTGTGGAAGTTGACCGAGTTCTCAGAGGTGTGAGGTGGTGGAACAAGCTATAGAAGTGAGTGTCGTTGACGGATGAAGGGGACGTGAGAACAGGAGAATGCTTGATCCGGACCTGCGAAATCGAGCACCGAAATCGACGCCGGAAGGATGAGCGTCACACGCGTCATAAGCCGGCTCAAACGCCCCCTTACATAATCCCATGATATGCCCCTTTGGCTCAGTGGTAGAGCGTCTCACTCGTATGCTTCACGGATCATGAGAAGGTCCACGGTTCAATCCCGTGAGGGGGCACTTCTTTTGCCAATTTCAAGCAACTGATATCTTTTTGCACCTCAGTTGTCAAACTTTCCGTTCCCGGCTTTGGTTTTTGCTTGGAAATTGTTTCGGCGGCCCTGCGAGACAAGCAAGCTGTCACCCGCATGTAAGAGAGGTAGGTATCCGAACGCTTGGAGATCAGTGCTTCATCATTGCATTTGAAGAGGTGTCTCAACTCGACCGGAAACTCTCTTTCTTCTTTGACTAGTCGTATTATCATTAAACTCTCAGATAGTTGACATCCCAATGTGACTAAGTCATTGAATAGTTTCCAGTTGTAAGTTACGAGTAAGTCTACGCCAACTCATGATTCGTCAACATTCGGTTCGCCGTCTCATGCCAACTCAGCAAACCTTGAACTTGACGAACTGAGCCGCATCCTCCGCATACTTCAGGCCGTAGTTCTCGTGCGCGTCCCAGCTAGTTCCTTGAGAGCAGGCGGGGTCGTCAGCATTACAGTAGTCGCGCAGTCTGGCAGACCACCGGTTCAGCGACTCGAGCTGCGCGCCCTCCCGAGGGAAACCCTGGTATGCGTGTTAGTCATTATCCTCTTTCATCTCGACGCAACGCGGATCTCGCAACTTACGGACTGCATGCGGGCGCCAACGAGCAAGTTGTAAGTCTGGTTCGCAACGTGTCTCGGCGAGCCCCAGATAAGAGCAGCAGCGACTATCAGACACACACTCCGTCAGTCCAAAAATTCCCCACCAGCATATACATTCATCCGGAGGGGAGAGCGGCGAGGCGCGAAACTCACTATGATCGCCAGGGAAAACCTCCGGCGCAATCCCCTCGCTCGTCTCCTGCACGCAGCTCTGGCTCTTGAACTCCCCGCCGCCGCCGCCGAGCAAGTCGCCGACGACCTGGCCGCCCTGCGAGAAGCCGGACAGCACGATCTTGGCGTCCGGGCAGCGGGTGGCGTAGTCGGTGACGGCCTTGAGGGTGTTGGCGACGCCGCCCTCGACGGAGTCGCAGTAGTCGTGGAAGACGGCCTGGTACTCGACGCTCGCCCACGTGCAGTCCCAGTCCTTGCAGATGGCCTCGGCGATGGGCTGTTGCAGACCCGGGTACGGCTCGTTCGTGCCGCGGATGAGGAGGACGTGGACGGCGCTGCAGGGTGTGAGGGGGCAGAGGGTCTGGGAGGCGGCGGCGGGGAGGAGGGGGAGGAGGAGGGTTGCGGGACGCATCTTGCCGGGGTGTGGCGATTGAAAGAGTCCGGCTGGTCGGGAGGAGTGGGATTTCAAAGATTAGTTGGGAATTTCGACCCGACTTGAGAGAAGAGAGCGCAACGAGTGAAGCTTCTCTCCTAAATGTTGTTTCGATCCGACCTCATATTTATGAACTTCTCAACGTCACTCTCGCCAATAGTGATTATCCAAATATCCCCAGATTCGACGTCAGACGAACTGTTCCCCCGCAAACCCCAGATTCCGATATTGGCATCGCATCTCCCGTCAAAAGCCAAAAACAAGCTTGTTTTCCACCGCTGTGCCGGGATTGAATCATTGCCTATTGCTGGAGTTGTCACATAGAGGCTATTCTTTCCTGATTCGTCCACCGCTTGACATTGCGCCCAGAGCTCGGAACTCGGAGACCCCATGCGGAAGTCGGACGGCCTAGCTGCCAAAGCTGGGGGAGGTTGCAACAGCACCGGCGTCTCGTCTCGGCAATTACAAACAGCCAGTTGGAATCCGGGGATTTCGTGACTGTTCTTTGTAAATCCCCAGTCCCCATGGGACGAATTGTGGGGTAATTATTGGGAGAATTTGTCCGTGGAGTTTTTCATCGCTGTTTGTTCTTCAAGGCCACTGATCATGTTAAAAGGGCGTTTACACTTCCCTGACTCGGCGTACTGCGCAGACACACACAATACGGACAAATGGTAGGACTTCTCCGTGATAGTCTCTCTCTCGGCCGGGATAACTCAAGCGACGGAAATACTAACCCAAAGGAATTAGCAGCGAAAAGCTCTCCGGGGCATGGAACCATGATAGTAAGCCTCGGCCTTTCAGATCTCACCGACGCTCACAAAACCCCCCCGCAATCCCGCTTTATTCCCCGTCGCCTTTTCCGCTACAAAAGTTCTTCAGCGGCACGTTCAACATCTTACAGACCAGATCGGTCTAGACTCGCTCTTCTACGCGGACTCTCCGACCCACGGTGTAAGTCAGTCCGATCATGATTGCTCTTCCGCTATACACTCAAAGATGTACTTAGGGTCCTTTTGGTGTCCGTACATACTGGAATAAGCCAGTCCCGGCCTCACTCGGCCAACTTCCACGCTTCGCCCACGGCTTGGCGGCTTGCTTCGGTTCCATAAGTCTCGAGTTCGGCTTTGCTTTCGGATACGGAACGGACGGCGCGGAGGACCCGCTCCGCATTCAAACTAATGAAGTAGTTTGCACAATCAACACCGAGGATGGTGGCAGGTGCTGCTCACCAGAAACCAGAAGGATGTAGTAATACCGCAGAGAATGTGGGGTTGGAAGGAAGTTGTCCGATGACTTGGAACCGAAGATTACGCACATCGAACAACCAAAGCAATGTGTTAAGGTTGGTTTGGGACTTTGGATGATGGGCCTTGGCAACGGCCGAGCATGCGCAACAGCTCATTGGCAGCTGGAAAGCCAGTTGAACGTAGGTCGGTTGACGGCTTTTGATATTGATCACTATGCAACATTGAAGATGTCTTTGGTCTCAACGGACATGGAGAAATACTTCATTTTCCATTGGTACCATTACTCTTCCAGTTCACGTGGCTTATCATGCAATACCAACCATTCAAGGCTACGTAGGTTTGGACAGAGCAATGGAAACTCGCTTGACGCTTTGAAATGGCCCAGACCCAGGTTGTCGGTAACCAATGAAATGACAGTGTTCGGATAATCAAGCAGACGGTGAATTTCGCATTTGAGAGGAATTAATATTCTTTATTGTTAGGTTGTTGTCGTGAGTCATTCGTCGTACCCGACGTTCCTGCTGCCATCGCTATGCTGAATTACTAGAAAGGATGAACGAAGCTAACAGATGTTGTTGAAAATCATCTGCTGTGCCGTGTATTCCATAAATCCTCCGCGTTTCCTCTGAACAACCTGTCGACCAGGATGTCGTCTTTACCGCACCAATCAAGAACTGTTTCCATCCATGGCCTGATGTCTAATCCTTCGAACCGGGTATGCGGCCAGTCCGTTGCGAAGATGACTCTATCCTTGCCACGAAGGTTAAGAACCTCTCGTGCAATGGGCTCCAGGTCGCTATGGTCGGCCTTGGAGCTCAGTCGGTACGGAGCCGATAGCTTCACGTAGGTGTTACCGGCTCTAAGAAGCCTTGCCAAGGACTTGAAGCCGTTCATTTCGTATGGGTTGTGTGAAGGCATGTCTTTGATGCAAGGGTGGCCGAGGTGGTCGATACAGACGCGGACGCCAAGAGTCGGTACGATGGGCTCGAGAAGCTCGATCATAGACATGGGCATGTAAACTTGAATAACCCAGTCTAACGGCTTGCAATCCTCTGCATAGCGATGCAGGAGGTTATCGAGCTCGTTGGCATCAAGGGACTTGCCAACCGATGAGAGGTTAATGCGGACGCCTCTTACACCGAGCTTGTGCCACTCCAGCAGTGTACTTTGCGGCAAGCTACCGGGTTCGAAAGCCACAACCGCACGGCCACGGCGAGGACCCAGGGCTCTAAGAGCATCGAGGAGACATGTGTTATCATTGCCGTAGATGGAAGGTTGAACGAGGACGATGTTATCGATTCCAACCGACGATTCGAAGGTGAGGGCGTGCTCGAGACGGTGCGTCTTGGGGCAGTATATTGCGTCTCTTGCCAAGGGATATGCGGCCGGGTCGACGACGTGCATGTGTGAGTCCCATGCTCCGCGGGGGATCCGCTCTGGCAGGGTCAACCTCCGACGGGCCGTCGAAGTAATAACTGTTGGTATTACTTTGTCGTTTCTTGTCGACGTCGATGTCGGGTTTAGGAGAGGCTGAAGGAGGGCCATGATGGTTCTGATATGTCGATACAAGTAAGAGTGTGCCTGGAGCATGCGCCGCTGTACCATGTTGAGGGCAGCAGCTCTATGAGTGAGGGTTGAGGGGAGGGCCCTATCGGTAGAAGAAGTAGATGGAGGAAACGAGGGGGACGAATGATAGAGGCGAGGCTCGGGTTTCTTGCCGATTTGATGGTGACAAGTATCTAGGGACGGAGGGGTGGATGTGGTTGTGGTGGTACGCGGGCGCCTACTGGAAAGGCATGGAAGGGATGAATCCTTCTCCTCGCGAGAACAAACTGGCGACGGCACCGAAGGTACGACGGGGTTTTCGTCATCCGCAACTGACTGCAGGAACGTCAGAGGACCGTGATGGCGGCGGCGGCGGTGCGCCTGCACATATGGACGTCGGCCCATCGTGCTCGCTGAGATCCTGCCGACTGCCCGGCTCGTTGAGTGGATCATTGAGTTGCAGCATACTCGAGAGGAACCTTTCACTCCTCTAGGGCAGCCCGCAGTTTTACGGATTCTCCAGCAAGAATGGCAACAAGTAGTAGGAGCGATAGTGGAGGTGGTTGAGGGCGAATTCGTCAAGATGAGAGGTGCAGGTTTCTGGTTTTGGGGAGGGAAATTCTGGGCGGTGTCGCTCGGAGGATGTCCGATTCTCACAAGGTACAGCAACTGAGCAGCGGTTTGGCGTTGCGTATTGGTGGTTTGGGACGATTTGCGCGTGTAACTACACTACGCATATGCTCTTCAACTATTTTCAGAATCTTGCCTATGGAACATGACCGACGGCATGCATCGGCCATATGTGCACGGTAGGGATTATTTGCTTCGGGTTATTGGATAGCGGGCGACGACAGCATCGTTTTACAGGCGCATATGTGAGTGTGAACGAGAGAATACAGCTACTTTTCCTTTGCCACGAGTCAGGACGCGGACCACAGTTAGTGGAAGCCAGGCCTGCCGGAAGTTGACCGAGCATCGTTGAGAAGAGAGATTGAGCGAGTGAAAGTGAGAGAGACGCCTCGACAGAGAGAACACACACAGAGAGAGCCTGGACCAGCCGGAAGCGGACCGGGAATACCGGACGATGTTGAGGTATCTCACCACCATCATTCCGTGAGACAATACCTGGACCCTTTCATCTGAGAAGACAACCCACCGGCACTTGGAAATGGTGTGAAGGGAACTGGCACTGGATGAACGCAACTCCCGAGTGGAGATCATTACTAAGAAAGTCTCCAGTTCGCGTTTGCCTCCGGTTTTTCCTTTCAAAGTTGCGTGTTCCCCCCAAAATCTTTGTTCGGTCAACGTCCGACGTTTTTCATCTCCACTCTCTGCACGAGATCCTCCTCCACGCGCGATCGACTCGAACTGAAATCGTGGGGTTGGCTTCACGAACCGGGGCCGCAAAATCCGGAGAAGACTGAAGCGGGAGAACCTGCATCGCTTGGCCGTCTTACCCCGTGGAGGGACTTCGCTTCAACCCCGCGGTTGAGCGACGACGCTCGTTGAAGGAGGGGGAAAAGAAAGGCGACATAAGAAGTGACGAGTCGTCGGAGGCGAATGGTGCGTGACTTGGTCACAGTTGCGTGTCGGAAATAGGGGGCGACCGCAGAAAATTTCTCTCATTCATCTCACTCACTTCGAGGAACTCGCACAACCTGCGTTCCACGAACGCGTTCGAACCGTCAACCAGTTCCATCAGACCCTGGAAAATGGTCGACTTCAACGCCTACTATCTCTTGACCATTATCGTTATCGCGTGCGGGTCAATCCCCAAGGGTAAGTTTCTGTTTATGTACGGTCAAGTCAGGTCACCGCATAACGCGACCGTGATCTGTCATTTTCTCCACCAAAAAACCTCCGTTCGCGGTGTGCTGATGGGTCCTCAACAGGTTATGATGAGGGAGGCTTCAGCGCCTCCACGGGCTTGACCTCATTCAAGGAAGACTTTGGCCTCTTATCGAGTCAATGGGTAGGCAATGAGTCTGGACTGGCTGACCGCAAGGCCAATATCTCATCGTTTGGTGTTCTCGGCGCCGCCTTTGGCTCGATAATCGCTCTAGGTTTGAACGATAGGCTCGGTCGGCTTCGGACATGGCAGGTCTTCATCGCCCTCTGGATGACCGGCGCCTTGATGCAGGTATTCTCATCCGGCATCTTAGGATTGATGCTTTTCGCCCGCATATGGGGTGGGTTGGGTGCCGGCGGTCTCACCGTCGTGGCGCCGCTGTATCTGTCTGAGATTGCGCCCGCAAAGTCGCGCGGCATGGTGGTCAGCATATACATGGTCGTCTTGCTGTCGTTCCTAACCATCGGTGAGTTCTCATTCCAGGAAACGGCCCCTCCCTCGGCGAACCTCCGACTGACCGATCTCGATACTAGGTTTCTTCATCAATTACGCCGCCAACGCAACGCTAGCCGCGACCAGGATGCAGTACCGCCTCGTCATCGCCATCCCTCTCATCCCGGTGGGCCTGGCGTTCATCGCTTCCTTCTTCCTCGCTGATACCCCGCGCTGGCTGGCATCGCGGGACCGGGGCGATGAGGCGCTCGCCGTGCTTGCCAAGCTCCGCCACGCAGACCGGAGCGACCCGGCCCTCGACCTCGAGTATGAGGAGATCCACGAGCAGCTCCGCAACAAGCAACAGATTCTCGCGGACACTTCCACCTGGGCCATCTGCAAGGAGACCATCACCATTCCCACATATCGAACGCGTTTCCTCTTGGGGGCTGTGATGCAGACTGTGGCGCAATGGTCTGGCGGTAACGGCATCACGTACTACATCCCGGAGATCTTCCGGTATGCCGGCGTCGTCGGTGACAACACATCTCTCATCACGAGTGGTGCTTATGGCGCTGTCAAGCTCGTTTTTACGATGGTCTTCACCTGGGGTCTCGTCGATGTCTTCGGGCGTCGGCGGTGCTTCATCCTAGGTCTCTTCCTGCAGTGCATCACCCACGTATACATGGCTGTGTACATGGGCATCTGGATCGATGGAACCAACAAGCCTGCCTCGGACGCCGCTATCGCGTCCGTTTTCGTATACGCCGTTGGCTGGTCCATCGGGCTATGCACCGTACAGTACCTCTATGGCACAGAGATCTACCCGACGCGCATCCGTAACGTCTGCTACGCCACCAACATGGCGCTGCACTGGTTCTTCCAGTTTGCCGTTGTGAGGGTAACGCCCAATATGTTTGTGAGTCTTGACGTCTGGGGCGCGTACGTCTTCTGGGCGTGCGTGTGCGCGGCAGGACTTGTACTCCTCGGTCTATGGGCGCCTGAGACTAAGGGTATTCCTATGGAGCGGATGGAAGAGCTTTTCAGCGGTCCATGGTGGATGGGCTGGAGGGCGAGTGTGGATTTGGACTCGAGTGAGACGAAGCCCTTCGGGCGCGGAGATTCATCAGGGAAGGATTCGAAAGATTCGAAAGAGGGACCATTTACTCACGATCGAAAAACGGATGTCTGATATGCTTTCGACTTGTTTTTCTTTGTAACTCTACGTTCATTAGCATATTTCTTATAATGATCACACATTTTTTCTCACGACTGAAATGACTTAGAGGATTGATATCGAAGATGCCGGCTACGATGGATCGGGCCGGATCCGAAAATAGTGGGTCTTCACGGCCGAGCTCCCGGAACCATGATTTTGGGATGAAGGTGGGTGTAACGATAGTGTGCTACCATACTCGCAAATGTTTTGCAGCTGCGCAGACTTTACAAATGCAAACAGGTCTCCTGGGATTGTCATGCCAAGATACTAGACCTGAGGCAGGCCCATAAACATGTGTTGTCAATCTTGGAGGCTCCGGTTCTCGGGATGGAGCTCGTCTCCGTAATTTCACCGAGTACGGCTTTCAGTTCCACATGACGCAATGGAACAGTTTGTAACAAGATGTCAGAGGCATTGCAGATATTTCCCGGTTTTCTCGGTGTAATTAGCCAACTATTTGGCAAATCTTTGTACGTTCAGATCTAAAACGAGAATCCCTTGCGGATGATCGAAGAACGCCTGTGCTCACTTTCTTGAGGGGAGAGTCGAAAAGAACGAAACACATCTGACTTTTCCTTCCATTACGCGACACTACACAAGTCATTTGGCTTTTTGCCGATAAAACAAGAACAACGCCAGTTCTCGAAGTTGGAACGCTAGGTATAGCACGGGAAAAAAGAAGAGACCACAGGCGGTCAGTACAATAGAGAAAGTGCAGAATTCGGACACCCTGGATTTCGATAATCCGTTGGGGTCAGCCGTCAGCGTCGTCTGCATAGCAGCCAGCACTACTGTCACGGCACCGAAGACGAAGAGGTAGGGCGCCAGGAATCTTGAGAAGTAGTCGACATACTGGTGGTGTGTCTCGAGATAGTCCCACTCGCGCAGAAATAATTTCGAGTAAAAGTTGAGGCGGGTGAGTCGCAATTCCCCGTAGTGATATCGAGGAGCCACTTCATCGTCCCTTGTCTTGGCGACGTTTTCTATGAAAAGACACCAGTTCTCCCAGTTGACCTCCGTCGGAATCAGACCCGTTGCTTTCGCGATGTTGAAATCCGTTTCGTGCACCACCAAGCTCGCATAGGTCCTGAGAAAACCGTATGCTGCTGATCGGTAAGACGAACCAGGCCGTAAGAACTTTTCGAAAAAACCGTAGTTGAGAATGCAGTGCGGAATCGGCTTGATGAAGATACGGTCATAATACCATACGAGGTGTAGGTCTGGCCGCTCGGTAATAACGATCTGACGGCCTTTGATGGCTTGGTGATGCAAAGGACTGATGTTATTTCTCTTGGAGACGAGAAAAAGCATGAAGTACAAATCATCAAGCCTCTTGGTTGAAAGCTCTCTGCGGAGGAAGTTTTCGACGGCCGAGTTGTCGCTCATGGAGATGCGTGGTTGGCCTGGTACGGTATGATACGGCCTCAGCACATTTTTGGAAATTCCGGGCCAAAGTTCGGCCTTCAATGTGAAAGGGACGTGTTCTGGATCAATCACCATCCCATTTGAAACAAAGTGTTATGGTGCTGATCGAAAATATCTGATGCGTATACAGGAAAACCGTTCGCAATTCACGGCAGAGGCGAATTGATCGGATCCAAGTCAATTTGACCAACATATTCACGAGAGGAGAAACAAGCAGGAGGGCTGTGCCATAGGTCAAGTACGTAGCGTCGACGCGCCTGATTCCGAGCCTGACTGTTGATGAGCTGAGTTGACCAACCCAATGTGCATGTGCATAAGTCCAGCTGGCTGCTGTCATTGGATCATGACAGCAACAAGTTGACGTGGCGCAGGCTCAATGGCTAGCTGCAATGAGGCCTTGTGGTGGTGGCGTAGTAATATGTCTGATGCAGAGGAAACCAATCACGTTGTTGTCGCACCTAGCCGCTGACCATCAGCTTCATCGAGTGCTTACCGCTGCGGGGTTACGCGTTGAGAAAAGATCTCAGCACCAGGCTTGGAACACGTGACGAGAAAAGATTGCCTTATGACGCACCCAGAATCTCAGTGTCGGCCTATTTACAGCCTGATCATCCTCGCGGAAACACAAACTCCTCAACGCTGGACGAAAAGAACTGCTTTCGAGGATCGGATGTGAGGATACCGAGTAGGCACATGGACTTTTGAAGATGTCGGGACGATCGGAGCCGGTAAGTCTCGGATGAAGGGCGCAGTCCCCTAAGATCATGTGGCCTTTCACTGACTATGATTATCTCAAGCCGTCCGGGTTTGGAACCCCTCTGTTTGAGGGTCATGAACCTAACTTGGAGTAAGGCTCCTGGTAGAGTCTACTATTATGACGAATATACGGCCACTGATCCTCTCACTCTTAGCATAATTGCCGTCCATGGTATCGGCGCTCATAGAGATTACACATGGAGTGCCGGGGGCTCCAGTTGGCTCAGCAAGGAAGACATGCTACCAAGCTGCTTTCCAAGAGCTCGCATCATGGCTTATGGATACGCGTCTAACTGGCTCGGCCAATTGAGCATGGCGACCTGCCTGGTTGATGTGGCCGACCGACTTCTCAGCCTACTGCAGGATTTGAGAAAGGTAATACCCGTCATTTTTCTCTGGATCATTGCTGTGGCTGACGTGGTTGTGTGGTTTTTCTAATAGGATTGTCCTCATAGGCAACTCGTCTTCATCGCACACTGTTTTGGAGGTATCGTGATTGAAAAGGCCTTGCTCCAAGCTTTAGCACGAGGTACCTATCATGATAGGATCTTAATGGCTTCAATCTCGGGGATTGTTCTCTTAGGCACTCCTCATCGAGGCTCGTCGTCTGCGGGACTCGCACAGACTGTCGCAATCATTGCTGCGGCCCTCAATTACGCCCATAAGTCCCCTCTTTTGGAAACGCTCGGCGGAGACTCACAATTGCTGGACGACACAGTCAGAAACTTCGCTATTCAGGCGAACCGCTTGAAACTCAACATTCATTGTTTCTACGAGGAAAGAGAGACAAATATCGCCCCTTTAGCTCGATCATTGACGTCGAGTTTTATCCCGGTTTCTCGCAGAGTGAGTGGTAATTGGGGACTTTCAAATGAAATGCTCGCGCTCATGCCTTTGCACTAGACCACATTGGTTGAGAGAGAATCGGCCTGTCTCCAAGGGCACGGCTGTACAGCTTTGACTCTTGACCATTTCCAACTGAATAAGTTTACAGATCCCCATGATGCGAATTACATCTTGGTGAGACACGCAGTGGGGGAAATGCTACTCGCTGCTTCAGACATATGTGAGAACATTAGGGATGATCAAATATTGTGACGTGCCTGCTAACTGATTCAAAGCCAATCTGAAATTTACAAAATGCCTGGAAGAGTTATACGTCGTGGATCCTGGATATCAACTTCAAAACATCCAAAACACATGGGGGAAGCGGTACCAGGGGCCAAAAAGGTTTAGCACCAGTGACAGCCGCTTCCTTGATTGGCAGAACGACGAACATGGCCGAGTACTTTGGATTACTGGGAGCACCCCAGTCGAGCAAAGTGTCATCGTGTCCGGAATTGTCAGCGAGATCATGAACGATTCATCCAGCAAGTTGGCTTTCTGCTTCTGTGAGAATGGCCGCGACATAGATTCGATATCTGTATTTCGGATTCTGATCTGGATGCTGGTCAAGACACACCGTAAACTGGGACGATACCTCAAACCCTTCGGCACCCCTGGAAGAAGTCTTACAATCGATGTGTTGGATTCGGGGCTGCTCTCGTTAATGCTCTCAAATATGATCACGGACCCGGACATTTCGACAATTTATTTCGTCATCGACCAAATCCACACTTGTGGCGATAAAATGAGCCTTTTCCTTGACTTTGTATCTCTCAGCGCTTCTGAAAAGACTTCAAAGATCAAATGGATCATGTCCGGAAGCCAGCAGTTCCAAACTTTCTGGCTGGATGCCATCTGGGTCACCAAAGTCAACCTGGGGCAGTCTACGCAGCCGCTAGCAGCCACGCCCTTCAAGCCACCTACCATACAAGGCTTGGTTTCTAACACCCCGGTCTATTATAGAATTCGAGGACTCGGAAGCTCATGGTCCTTGAGCCAATCAAGACAGATTATCAGCGCTTTGTTCTCGGCCGATGAACAACACATCTTCGACTTCTGCTCGAGTTTAGTCCCAAGTTGTGACGATAACAGCGCGAGTCAAACTTTGTTGATGAAAACAGACTACCCACCAAACTTCTTGGCATACTTGGAAGGAGACTTAAGCGCAAACTGTTTTGTCAATACTCCAGGTGGAAGACTTTGCTTCGATCGCCATTTCCAGGGATTCACCCAGCTGTACGCGAATCCTCTGGACGAACCAATTAATGCAGAGTGAGAACATCGAGTAACTGGCCTTCCACAACGCTTAAATAGCTAACATTCAGCAGCGTTGTTGCAATTCCAGACTTGAATGGACATGCCTACTCCTCCTGGAGACCCGAGGGGAGCACTGGTGGAATCTGGATCCAGGAATTCTTCCAACAAGACCTGCCTCAATGCCGCGTTCTGGCCTATGGGTACATTCCTAAATTCGCCGTGGAAGGAATTCAGTCAATGAACAAATACTGCGAGGAGCTCTTGCAGTGGCTGCACTGTGTCCGCAAAACAGCCGAAGAAGCCCACCGACCGCTGATTTTCGTGTGCCACGGATTTGGGTGTCTCTTAGCTGCCAAAATACTCCTGAAAGCTGTCAATAGTCAAGAGTCTGGAGCTACGGGCGGCCCGCTGGCAGATAGCATCACTGGACTGATTTTGTTTGCGCCTTCCGAAAAGGGCGACATTCTCGATGAGATCCAGAGGATGCTTGAGTCTGAAGCTGAAAGCCCAAGTCTTGATCACGTTATTGACATGGTCAAGGATATTCTGGAAGAGCTGAGCGAGGAACTCATTGACTTTAAGACTTATCTTGAAGACAGTAAAATCCTGCATTTCGCGCCATCACGGCCGCCGAAAAGGGTCCGGCTGGACATGAAGCCGTGGTCACAACGGCGCGAACTTTTCGACCTCGATCCGCCTATGATCATAGACACTGCACAGAAGAAAGAGACTGTGCCAGGTTTCAAATCCAATATTCATCAGCTGGGGACAAAATCCTTACCCGCATACAAACGAATGCTTGGATTCGTTCGATCCCATGAGAAGGAGCAGGCCAAGATTCGCAGCCTAGAATGGCTCGAGGCCGGGAAAGTCCGACCGAAGGGCATTACTATCATGCATGATCCTCCGGCACCCATCGCTGATGTGGTTCTGATCCCGGGCCTCCAAGGAGATCCATGGGAAGCATGGTCCTGTACTCCAAGGAGCAGCACTCGCTCTACCACCTTGGGAAGGTTCTGGCCGCAGGTGTATCTTCCGACAACTCTCAACAACACCCGTGTGATGACGTGGGGTTCCGAAGCCGAGTTACCGAACCAGCTAGAAAGCTTCCTAGACCAGGCAGCGGGGCTTCTGCGGGATCTATCAGCTTTGAGGCCGATGGGTAGAAGTCTGGTATTCGTGGCACATGCAGAGGGAGGGTTACTCCTAAAAAAAGCACTGCTGCTGTCGGAAAGAGGCGTATCGGAGATTGAGAAAGATCTTATTAGATGGACATCCGCCGTTGTGTTTCTAGTCTCGCGTCGATGCTTGGGCAGAGATCGTATATCCTTCGACGTCCAGTCGCAACAGGCTCTCGGGAGCCAAAATCAGGAGTTCGCGAGAGGAGAGTCTTCATCAGACGTCGAATCATTTTCACTGCTACAGGAGACCTACGGCATACAGACCAGTTACTTCTTGGAGAGCTCGGTTAGGGATTACCGGGACTCGGTGCGATCTCACGTACGTGCTTTACCATCGATTCAGTCGGCAACCTCGACAACCTTCGCAACACCCCTGAAGTCAAAACCGGTCGTGGAGAGAATTCTTTCCAACGCGCAGGGTTTCTGTCGCTTTGAGAGCTGTTTAGACAATGGCTATGTCCGACTCTCCAAGGTTTTGAGGTCTTACACCGACAGCATCAAGGCTATGGGTCTGCAGTCGAGGGCGGTGCTGTTAAGTTCATTATACTTCACAGAGATCGATCACAGAGAAGGCTCCATTGAAAATACCGCGGTCAACACATCGGCATGGCTCTTTGGTCATCGAAACTTCGTTGACTGGTCCAAGTGGGCGTTTGGACCAGGATCCCCAGGCCTTCTTTGGATCAAAGGCAAGCCTGGTTCCGGAAAGTCAACACTGATGAAGAAAATACTGAGGCACCTCAAATCCACCGGTCTGCCCTCCTCAGTGTCCGTTGCTAGCTTCTTCTTCACTGCCAGGAGCAACGTCAAGCTGCAAAACTCGGCTCTCGGGCTGTTCCGGACGTTGCTGTACGTTCTCATCAGCCAAGACAAAGCCTTGCTGCATGCCTTCATTCCAGTGTATAGGGCCAAGTGTGCGAAGTCCGCGGCCCAGGAATTTGAATGGGAATGGAAAGAAGAGGAACTTCGAGCGTTCTTCGAATCTGCGTATGCGGGGAATTATCCTGGCGTCAAAAACGCCGTGGTTATGGTAGATGCCCTCGATGAGGTCCGCTCAGAAACCTATGACGAAGCATACCGGGTTGCTCAGGACCTCGTCCACTTTTTCCGAAACCTGGCCGCCAAAGGGAAACTCAAAGTCTGTCTGTCAAGTCGGCATTTTCCCAACATTCAAGTCCCCGATTGCGATCAAATCGTTGTTGAGGACTTTAATGACGACGATATCGCGAAATTTGTCAACGACAAATTCCCCAATCTTACAAGTAGCGGAAAGCTCAACAGCCTAGGAAAGAAAGTCGCAGAAAAAGCCAAGGGCGTCTTCATTTGGGTTACCGTGGTTGTGGGAAGACTCAAGGCCGGCTTGGACAACGAAATGACCGAATCAGGCCTTGAGCGAATCTTGGATGATTTACCTTCGGAACTGGAAAGGCTCTTTGAGGGCATGATCGACAGCAACATGAACAGAACCGAAGTCCAGAATGCCGAAGAAATCTTCCAGTGGATTTTGTTGTCTGAGCGACCGTTGGAGAAGGATGAGCTTCGGCATATCTTGACAATCAAGCGTCACCCCGACGACGAAGAAACTCCTACGACGTTGATCAATCACTGGTACGAGTCTCATAACTGCTTGGACTCAAACCCTGAGAGGTTCTTGATGCAGTTGAGATTGTATACCAGGGGACTTGCAGAAATTGTCCTGCGTCGTGAATCTTCAGAGGACTTATGTGAATCTTCTGGATCATCTTTAAAAGTTTCATCGATTCTTGAGAGCATTTCTATGCAGATTGAGAATTCGTATGAATCTTCAGGGCACCGGAAAGGCTCTTCTGGAGTAATTTTGCCAAATCCATCGAGTCTTAAGAACATTTCCACGCGACCCAAGAGCTTCGAAGAACCTCCAGAGCACTTGGGAGACTCTTCCAGAATAACTTTGCCAAAGTCACTTACACAAAGACCCGAGGTCGCCAGGCAATGTGGCAACACGCTTTTGGAGAATGAAGTCATGAAAGAAGAATCTGAAGCCCCAAAAGAACTACTTAACGCTATGAGAAAAGGTTCTGAAGCCAGGAAGAAAGACCGCGAAGTTAGGAAGAAAGACCTCGAAGCTAGGAAGAAAGACCACAAAGCTAGGAAGGAAGAACGTGAAGCTAGGAGGAAAGAACGTGAAGCTAGGAGGAAAGAACGCAAAGAGCAAACATCTGCAAACAATGAATTTGCGAATTGCGGAACAACTGCACCTTGGATAGGCGAGATGGAGCCCTGGCGCTCTGTTCCGAGTGCAGGAGAGAAGAGGCAAGAAAATGTTGGTTGGTCAGCGGTCCAGTTCATCCACGAGTCCGTTCGCGAGTTTTTCCTGTTTGGAAGCGGATTTTCCCTCCTTCGACCTGATGGGCTTAAACGCTCACTCTCCGAGAGACATGAGATACTGTCTGAATACTGCATGGCCTGTATTATGCAGAGCACGACTTATGCAAGCACAGCATCTGCCTCTGACCAGAGTCAGATGCCCAAGAGCCATCCCTTTCTTCAATATGCTCTATTGGGGGTGTTCTACCACGCTCGGCAAGTCGAAAGCAGCCAGAAAGTTGCTGAAAAGGTGCTGCACCAGCTTGCAGATACGCAACAAACTTTCTGGAGAGCGTGGCGTTTTGCTGCGTCTTTCTACAATGAAAAACGCAACGAGGGATGGGAAACAGGCTGCAGCCCGCTTCACCTGCTGGCTCGTCACCGGATGTTTCTTTCAATTTCCTTCATGCTGAAATCAGGATTCGACGTCAATGTCCAAGACAGCCACGGCGACTCGGCTTTGCATTACGCGGCTCGCGAGGGCATCGCTGACATGGTTGAGTTTCTGGTGAGCAACCAAACTGGCATTGAATCCCAAAGTCGCCACAGCAAGCAGAACGCGATGAGTTCTGTAATGGCGGAGGGTTTGATTGGTTGTGCTGCGAATCCCAATCTACAAAATCAAGCCGGAGAAACAGCGCTTCACTTCGCTGTTCGATCCAAAGATGTCGCAATTACCCAACTACTCCTTCAGCACGGGGCGCAGACAAACATCAAGAACAGCAGAGGGGAAAACGCTCTGCATATTGCTCTTAAAACACCAGAGTCATCAATGGTCCAAACGCTTATTGGGTATGGTGTTGATATCCACGCCCAAAATAATGCTAGAGAGAGCGTTGTCCACATTGCAGCAAAAATGTCAAATGTTTCGATATTGGAGTCACTCGTTCAACAGGGAGGGGATATTAATTCTAAAGACGGGCGCGGGATGACCCCAATACATCACAGAATCGCCCATCGATATGGGATTAGACCCCTGGTCAGGTTGGGCGCGGATGTCCGGGCCAAAAGCTTTGTCGGGAAGACGGTGCTGCACATGTTCATGGAGGATGGGTCGTGCGACCATGATAGCTTCAACGCTCTGGGAAGGACACAAGACTTGCTGTTCATTACGGACACCCAGGGCATGACAGCGCTCCATTATGCGGCCCATAAGTCATCTGCTGCGTGGGTGCAGAGACTATTGCTTATCCTCCCCGAGCAGGACACAATACTCGAGCTGTTGTCAAAAAGAAACCGACTGGGACAGACTGCAATTCACTTCGCCGCGCAAAGGGATAATCTGGATGCGTTCCGTGTGCTTCTTGAAGCCGGCGCCGATCTGGAAATTCGGGACAGAGACGGGATGACGCCGGTGGATTATGCAGCGGACAAAATCGCGCGAGAGCCATCGTTGGAGCGTCAACTGTATCTCAAAAGGTACCGGCGCATGCTGAGACGAATGAACGGCCGGATGGTTTCAGTCTTCACAAAGTAAATTGCCAGTGCCAAAAAGAGTTACGAGAGTATATATATCGACAAGTCTACACAATGCTTCATCTCCAGAGATCCATTATTCCCTCGAGTGATGGTTCGTAACCCAGCGACACTGCAAACATCCTAAGGGACGTTTACAAAGTTCTCCAAGGCATCATGAGTTGCATAAAATGCCCCCTTTGCCTTGTAGTTCTCGTCAAACATCAACGGGCTCGCGCCCGGTAGCCAGGTGTAGGCGTGCTTATCTGTAAACCCCCAAAAGCTAATATCGGTGATTCCTGCCTTTAGACCTTCGTCCATCACGGCACCGTAGATATCAGCCTGGAGGGAGGCATTATACGTATGGACATCTAGCTCGGCGATTGTCACTTCCAGGCCAAGCGCTTTGTAGGATTCCACCATGTTTGTGAGAATGCCCGGTACCGGAGCCGTTTCGGTGACGTGCATCTGGAGGGCGACTCCGTCGATCGGGACGCCGTCCGCCACGAGTCCAGCAATAAGGTTGAAGAGTTCCTGACGCTTTTCGGGGAGCGATTCGACGAGATTCTCGTTGATGAATAGTTTGGCAGTCGGGTCTGCTGCACGGGCGATGCGGAATGCATCTCCGATGTATCCTTGCCCGAGAACGTTGTAGAAGTCATTGGCTTGCAGGCCGCCACCCTGGGTTTCCAGGGCTTCGGTAACGACGTCCCATCGATCCAACTTGCCGTGATAACGGTGCATGACAGCCACGAAGTGCGCCGTCATCGCAGCGCGAAACTCGGTGGGATCGGTGATGTTGACCAGGTAGCTCGGGTTGCAGCAAGACGAGATGAGCCCATGTCCCTTAACCACCATGTCGTTGGCCTCTGCGAAGTCAACGAGGCGGTCGATGGTGTCCCAATTGTATTCTCCTTCGGCCGGGTTGATGAACGACCACTTCAACTCGTTTTCGGGGGAAAGACTGTTGAATTGCTTGGATAGGACGGCTGCGAATTGGGGATCATCCAGGTAGTCCGGATTGATCGCCCCAGACCCGATGAGAATGTTCTTTCTGGCTGCCTCCTCTCTGAGCGAGGCGGTTCCGGTGCCAGCGAACAGGCCAGCCGCTTCGGTAGCAGTGAGTATCGAAATGACTGTTGAAGTCTTCATGGTTCTGTTTCTTGATGCGTCGCGAATCTCAGGTATTGTAAAGTGAGTAAAGAGAGAATGATTTGCAACTACTACTTCAACATCATCAAGAATTATATAGATCTTTGTGGGGACGTTGAGATTGCGGCGGTGTTGCGCCGTCTTTGACACACCGCGTATTCATGATTACAATGACGTGCCAATGCAGCTTGAATGGATGAGGATTTGTGGTGAATCCCGAAATCGCCTTTTGGTATCTTTCATTGCTACCGGCGTCGACTGGGCACGGGCAAACCGAGAAACGAGAAATGGAGAATTGATTGACGCTTGTTTGCTGCGCCATGATATGCTGGTGATTGAGCTGGTAAGCCCTCGAGATGGACTTGCCGCTGGACTTCATCAAGTGCAAGCCAGCGAGAAGTCATGCTGTTGAACAACCGGGATATCCTTGGTCGCGATCACGTTGTGATGATTGAACGAGAACGACGAACGAGAGCAATAAGCGACTGCAGGGTTCCAAAGATCGAGAAGGGCCAACGCCTAAACGAGGAACGAGGGGAACGAGATGAACGAGGAGAGTTTACATACCCACCTGGAGGGTGATAGGGAGAGCTTGGAGCGGGGAGTTGAGCAACGAGGACCCCTTTCCATTGCCCACGTGAATTGTTCTTAAACGGGCAAGAATCAGTAATCATTTCGGATCTCACCGAGTTCTAGCCTTCGCCGTAGACATTTGATTTCCTAGCCTATGACATTCTCAGCTATGTATTTCCCAGCCCCAAAGTCAACAACCTTCAACTCCTTTCTACCCCAGTAGAGAACCGCAAGACCACCCGTATAGATTGAGGACCTGCTTCCGAAAGTCTTTCGACAAATCGAACACAGCCAATATCCATACTCTTCCCAAAAAACACCACGATGAACAACAAACGCAGAACTATGCGCTACGAGTTGGACGCGGGTGACGAAAATTACCTCTCTCCAGTCTCGCCTAACACCATCCACCGGGCTGCAAGCACTGGCGATATTGGTGGACAATTCTACCAACATGAACAGTTGGCTACAACTCGAAATCGCGACCCGTCGCCGCCACCCAGTGAACTCTGGGGAGGTGATGCCAAACTCTTAGGTAAGGCCCAAGTTTTACCCTCACAGGGAAAACTAATCCAACGTTTACGACTTGCAGATGAAGATGGCCGTGTCGAGATTGACTGCGACTCCAAGCTGGCGCGCGCGATGAGCATCATGTACAGAATGAGCAGAACCGAAACAGACGAGCGCCCGCCTCCCAGAACGCCATCTCCGGGGCCGTCGTTGCCGCCTTACGAGCGAGTGCAGGGAGAAACCGACCTAAAGGAATCAATCAGGCTCAACATTGTGATACAAGTCGTGGGCAGCCGAGGAGACGTCCAGCCATTCGTGGCATTGGGTGCGGAGCTTCAAAGACGTGGGCACCGCGTGAGACTAGCTACCCACGATGTGTTTGAAAAGTTCGTCAGGGACACGGGTCTGGAGTTCTACGGAGTGGGAGGCGACCCTGCCGCCTTGATGGCTTATATGGTAAAGAACCCGGGTCTCATTCCCAGCATGAAGAGCCTACACGAGGGCGAGATCCGGCGGAAGCGCGAAATGGTTGAAGAAATGCTCGATGGGTTTTGGGAGGCTTGCATATGCCCAGATGCTATCAGCGGCCAGCCCTTCGTGGCAGACGCAATCATCTCAAATCCCCCGACTTTTGCCCACATTCATTGTGCCCAGGCACTCGGCATCCCGGTCCATCTAATGTTCACGATGCCTTGGACGAGCACGGCGGCGTTCCCACATCCGTTGGCAAACCTGAAGAACGCCGGAGGTGATCGAGACTTGCCCAACTATATTTCCTACGGTGTTGTTGAGCACTTGACATGGCAAGGGTATGTCCATGTAGGGAAGATCGTTCTGCTGTCTCATATAGCTAGCGGGTTTGTTACTGACATTGATTCGCAGTCTCGGCGACGTGGTGAACAAGTGGCGAAGCAGACTTGATTTGGAACATATCGCCATGTTCGATGGCCCTAGGCTTGCGGAAGCATTAAAGATACCCTTCACGTACTGCTGGTCTCCGGCTCTTGTTCCAAAGCCCAAAGACTGGGGTTCGCATATTGGTGAGTTCTGAATCCTTACGCAGCTAGAAATATTTGCTGATTTGACCGCGACCAGATGTCTGTGGCTTCTTCTTCCGTGACGCACCCCAGTTCTCCCCTCCAGAGGATCTGTCCCGATTTCTTGCAACAGGGCCTCCGCCAGTTTACATTGGCTTCGGCAGCATCGTGTTGGACGATCCGGAACGAGTCGTCAACACCATTCTCGGCGCCGTCCGTGCAGTAGGAGTTCGCGCCATCATTTCTAAAGGCTGGTCTGATCTGGCGGGGTCAGAAAGTGACAACGTGTATTGGATCGGCGACTGTCCGCACGAGTGGCTGTTCCAGCATGTCGCAGCCGTAGTGCATCACGGAGGAGCTGGTACCACCGCCTGCGGCTTGAGGAACGGAAAGCCTACAACCATCGTTCCCTTTTTCGGAGAGTGAGTAACCCTTTCGAGACTATTGGTTCCAGAGACACGAAGACAGTATGTAAGCTAACCACAGACTATTCTCACAGCCAGCCATTTTGGGGCGACATGGTGGCAGAGGCCGGCGCCGGCCCAAGGCCTATTCCTCACAAACAGCTTACGTCCGAGAACCTCAAGGCCGCCATCGAGTATTGTCTGTCAAATCAAGCCGTAAGCGCAGCGCGAAAGATCGCCGCTCAAATGGAATCGGAAAGGGGCGTACAAGCGGCTGCGGACTCTTGGTGGAAGCAGCTGCCTCTGAAGCGCATGCAATGCGACTTGGTCCCAAGTCAACCGGCAGTTTGGACTTACACCAAGTCTAAAAGACCCATGAAACTGTCGAAGGCGGCTGCTGAAGTCTTGATGTCTCATGACGCGGTGCAGCAGAAGCATCTCTCGATGTACGTCTTCCACTGGCTTTGAGATGAGCTAGTTGGCCCAAATATTATCAGAACAATGATACGGCTGACACTGAAATCGGCAGATACCAAAGCAAAACTATTACGACCGACGTCACTCGCTGGGATCCAATCTCCGGAGGCGCATCGGCACTCATGGCCACGACAGTGGACCTAGCAGGATCCATCACAGGTATCGTGACGAAACCAATCGAAGAATACCACGACGAGAAACGCCGTAGAGCTCGGGAGTTGCAGAAGCAACAACAACATGTTGGTGTGGGCACTGCTGTCTCTCGTGATGGGTCTTTTGACGACCGAGTGTCCGTTGTGTCGACTGGCAGTGGGAGCGGCAGTAGCAAGAAACAACATTCAATGGCAACCAAGGTAGCGGGCGCATCAGCAAAGAGCATCGGCATGATCGGGCCAACTTATGTAAAAGGCACGCTGGTCGACATTCCCCTCGCCATTACCGAAGGCCTGAGGGCTATCCCGAAGCACTTTGGCACCGAAGTCCGCAATCACGGTCCAGTGACCAATGCCAAGAGCGGCGCCGTCGTGGCGGGGAAAACCTTTGCATGGGGAATCATGGACGGCTTGAGTGACTTGGTCATGGAACCAGTCAGGGGCGCGGGTAAGGAGGGAGCTCTGGGTGCTTTCAAGGGAGCCGGCAAAGGCTCTGCGAGTCTGGTGGCCAAGAGCGGTGCGGGCATGTTTGGATTGTTCGCGTACCCCGGTGCCGGAATCGCGAAGAGTTTGAGATCTGCGGTGCACAGCGGAACGAGGAAGACTATTGCCAAGGAACGGCATACGGAAGGGCAGTGGCTCGTCAACAGTCTCGAGGCGTTGGACGTGGATGCTGGTGAGATTGTTGCCTCATTCAATCGAGTTCGTAGTCTCAAATAGACACATAGAGAAATGGAGCGCAGTGGCTGTTTCTAAGAGTTCACGACGAGGGATTGTCGTTGTTGTTGGCTGGCTAATTTTCAGGCTTGAGATTTCAGCTAGAGACATTTCGGTAAACCCTAGCCAGAGCTTTCTTGTGTATTTGTACCGCTTTCTTTGTTGCCCTAATTCTTTTTCTTCTGCAACAGTTTCAAATGTTTGCTGATTATTGACGTCAGCCAACCGGCCGAGAAGCCGTGAGAGGTCTTGGTAGATACAAGAGCTGACGCAGTCTAGTGGGGTGTTTCGTTCCAATAAAACCCCTGAGCAATAGTCATTTTAAGCTTGATTTGGGATCCCCAAGTCCACAAATGCCAGGGATCAGCTCTTCCACAGCGTTGACTGTCCTGCTAAATTGACGGCAACCGGCTCGTTCATCTTATCGACACCTGCAGTGTGGGATTGACCCCAGTCACAACTTCCCCTCAGTCTCTTATCAACATGGGCTGTTCCTGCTCCTCATTGTTGGACGACACAGACGACCAACAACAACCACGTCCCTCACAGCCACCGATCAACATGCCGGACCGCCGCGACCACATCGTGACACTCGAGAAGAAATGGGGGTACCATGCCGTCGACGGGTATGAGCTCAATAACAACACATGGGGTTGCGACAGCGCGACGTCAGGCTCTCAGCGCACGCACTACGATGGACCTTCCGCCCCGGGATCCTCCGGTGCCGTTGGCATCGCGTGGTCCTCAGATTGGGAATGGCAAGGCGGCGAACACAACGTGAAGTCATACGTATACGGCGCGCGGCAGTTCCAGCGTCGACTTGTTAGCGAGATCACGGCGCTGCCGACTGAGGTGGAGTGGCACTACAGCACGTGGGATGTGCGGGCCAACGTCGCCTTCGACATCTTTACGGACCCGGACCGGGAGCATGCAAACAGTAGCGGAGAGTACGAGGTCATGATCTGGTAGGACTCGTCAGGCGCAATCGTGAAGAACACTTTGCTGACGGGAATAGGCTGGCGAAGCTCGGAGGCGTCTGGCCCATCAGCGAGTCCAAGGCGCCCATTGCGCATGTCGAGATCGGAGGCCATCAGTGGGAGCTGCATTTTGGATACAACCACGGAGGGAAAATGAAGGTCTTCAGCTTTCTTCCCGTCAACGGGCCGATACAGCACTTCAACACAGACGTGAAGCAGTTCTTCGATTACCTCATTCACGAACACCGGTTTCCAGCCCAGGACCAGTACATGCTCGGTAAGTGGGAATGAACGGATTGAACGGCGCATCGATATTCTGACAGTTTTGCAGTCTACCAGCTCGGAACGGAGGCATTCACCGGAGGCCCGGCGGAGTTTGTGGTGCCGAAGTTCATCGCCGAAATCCAGTAAAAATGTCTACGCCCCAGATACCCGGTGATCAAATCAGAGAGGAACAGATGCTTTTCTTCCCACGGCTTGCCGCGAGCACTCTAGTCTAATATTTTACAGTAGTAATACAGGATTGATACATCAACATGTTGAGTCGTGAGGTGAGACTTTCCGACACCGTCCCCGCGCATCATGCGATGCAGTGGTCAACGCCCGCTGTCAGCAGTAACTTGGCGTACTGCTGGTGCAAGAAGCATGCAAAGCCTCCCAAAGGCACACCCTTTCCGTCGCTCACGCCATCTATCACCATGGACTTGAGCTTGAACTTGGCCACTTGAGTTTTGGGGTCAAGCTCCGTGGTAAGTGTGATGAAAGTGTCCATCTCGCGCGGCCCTTCAGGTGCTACTCTGGGCGATAGACCACCACGAAACATCAATGTGTTAGGGGACTTGTCGATGACAATGAAGTCGTCCGCGAATATTGCGCCTGCGTCCGTGAGTAAGTGCTGGCTGCTACTAGGGACGACGTAGCTTGGGAACCTACCGACGGGATAGGAACTCTTTAACAAGTCCTCCTTCTCCCACATGTCACTTGCATTGGATCCGTCTTTCCTAGCCAATTCTATGATTTTGCGCTGAGGAGTGAATGCTGCAGCTGATTAGGACCCAAACACTACTCAGACATTTCTCGACTCACCATAACGACCCCAGAGACCAGCTGAATACGTTTCCACCAGTTTGGATCCACCATTCAGCGCATCTTCAAGCAGGTCAGGGCGTATCTTATCGAATGGAACGGTGCGTAAGTAGCAGTCGTGGAAGTCGGGGTTGTTCTTTGGGTTTGCCTTCTTGAGGAACGGGTGCTGGAAGACGGGATCCGTGGCCGGTGAGAACGATTCATCGAACGCACATTGGCGGGTCCATAGGTGGAAGCCGGTCGGCACCGCGATGGCTGTGCCGGCGACCAACTTTGAGAAGGTCATTAACCTCGCGCGTGTGAAGAGAGACGCCATGGTTTGTTGCAATTGGATGATACAAATAGGTCAAGATCGAAGAAGTGGTTCGCACGTGTAAGCCTTGATGTGACAGGAATGAAGATTTAGACTTAAAAAATGGCAGATTTTCCCGGGGCAAATTTTGAGTTGTTATCCGGATCGCTCCGTCTCTAGAAGAGCCTCAACCACGACGTATGTGCAATTGGGCCAAAAATTGGTATTCTCAGGGGTCTCGCGCTTTCGGCCTTCGGACTTTGAAAGTGCGAAAAAGTGATCATTTCAACCATGGCCAGGCAGAAAGACGGGTCCTCTTGCCGGCGGGAGACCCGCTCGGAAGTCCGTGGCCCCGTGGAGTCTCGGCCGAATAGGTTTCTTGCCAAGTGCGTCTCAAATAATGAACTGCTTCCCTATCTGTTTCTGTTAGAGATTCCAAGTCCTCTTCATGCTAATTGAGGGATCGTTCAACTACCACTCATTCAACTGGTCACACATTCACGGACCTGGAAACGTAGGCACCTTAATTGTGCTAGTTAATATGAACCGACCCATTCACTGCTTTATCCTAAGTTCATTTTGTTAAGACTTCATGCCAGAAACCTATATAACCATTTATCGGTACCAACGAGATTGAATGATTATTCGTAGAACAAGTTTCCTGAGACACGCAGAGCAGAACCAGGGCTCCGGCAAGTCGGAGCCGAAGTATCCACTTATTCCGGGGCCTAAGCCGGAAGCGGCGCGGTGGTGGATTAAATAAGCCGGCCGTTGCGGTATCAGACGAACCGAGCCAACCAGAGGTAGCCAATGCCGCCAGCGGATTCGTAGACCCCTCACCGGGCAACGTTATCTCAAACGCGTGTTTGTCGTCATCGTTGTTGTCACCAAGTAAGCTGACGTCTCACCTTCACCGTGTTTAAGACCAAGCAATGATCCATCTTGAATGATCAATCAATCGGAATTTCTGGGTCAGATCACACGCGAACAACAGTCATGGAGAAGCGACCAGATGTCGACGTGCGGCCGGCTGCACGATCCACCCGACCGGGGATCCGGAGGTGGCTGAAGGCCGGCGGCGCCGTCTGTTTGCTCGGAGCCGCCAGTCTGTACTGTCACCAACAGATTATCAAAGTCTGGACACTCGAAAATCAACCCCACACCGACAGCCCACTTACTCTTACTTGGAGGGAGTCTCCCTTCGGCCGTTTCCCTCTGCCCCAGGATCCTTTCAAGTTCATCCCTTGTACCAACACCTCGCTTCCGCCAGCTCTCGATGATCCTCACCCAGAGGATACCTGGGCTAAGCTTTTCGACGCCGAACCATCTCATTGGAGCTGGGGCAATCGATCCGACTCATCGCAACACGTTGATTCGTACTATGGTCGCGGCATCTACCTATGTGGCTACCTGGATGTGCCGCTCGACTACACTAACAAATCCGACCCCCGCATCGTCCGCTTGGCCGTGACCAAGTTCCAGGTCTCCGGGCTTGCTCGTGTCGGCGATCCTCTCAACACGAACAGAAATCCTCCACCAGGAGGCAAGAGCAAACGGACTATTGTGATCGAACCGGGTGGTCCAGGTGGAAGCGGTACGAGGTACACCTGGCAGGTCGCCGAGAAGGTCTCGAAGCGCTTCAGCGACGGCGCTTTTGACGTTCTCGGATGGGACCCGCGCGGTGTCAACATCACACGCCCCTCAATCGCTTGCTTCCCCTACGATGTGGACCGAGATCACTGGTCGCTTCTCACCGGCCAGTATCTGCAGGTTTCCGATCCCAAGCGTCAGATCAACCTGGCAGACGCCATGAACGAGGCCACGATGAAGGCTTGCTGGGAAACCCATGGCGACATCGGGCGTTTTCTCAGCACGACGTTCGTCGCGCGCGACTTGGAGGAGATCCGGAAGGCTATCGGCGAAGAAGAGTTGACGGGGTATCTTGTCAGCTACGGCACGGGTATCGGACAGACGTATGCCAACATCTTCCCCCAAAGCGTTGGTCGAATGATTTTGGACGGCACCGAATACGTACGCGACCACCGTCTACTTGGTGGCTTCGGCTGGACTGCTCTCGACAACGCGACGAATGCCTGGCATGACGGTTTTCTCGGAGAGTGCATCAATGCCGGACCGAATCATTGTGCGCTGGCTCGCTCAAAGCACGGAGAGCCTGTTGCCCTGGAAGAGCTGGAGACGCGCATGATATCTCTCATTGACTCGCTTATCGAACGGCCTATTGTTGGTTATACGAAGAAGAATGGTCCTTCTCTGGTGACCTACTCGGCTCTCGTCGCGGCCATCTACAGTTCGCTGTACAACGCAGAAAGCTGGCCAGCCCTAGCTCGAATGCTGTATGAGTTAGAAGCGGGAAACTCAACACTTGCGACCTCGTTCCTCGAGAAGTCCACTTGGGAGTATGACCCGTCGTTACCTGCCACCCCGAACAAGCGACCGTCATCGGATGAGTTGACCACTCTTGTCATATGCTCCGATTCCTGGGATGCGCCGCTGCCGCCCGACGGCTTGGTCTGGTGGGAGTCTCTTTGGGCCAACATGACTACCAAGTCTTGGGTCTCTGGTGATGCGCGATTCTCCGACGTTTTTCCCTGTCAACATTTCACAAAGTATTGGCCTGAGCCGGCGGGTGTCTACCGCGGAGATCTCAACCACACACTCAAGAATCCAGTGTTGCTCATTGCTGAGACCTACGATCCTGCGACCCCCTTGCGAAACGGTAGAAGACTCTTGAACGAGATGGGGCAGAACGCAAGATTGATAGCCCATCATGGATACGGTCACTCATCGAGAGACACATCGAACTGCACGGAATCGATCGCGAAGAAGTACATACTGCGGGGCGAATTGCCTAATGAGCAAGAGACTGCGTGCTACGCCAACGAAAAGCCGTACCTGTATGGTGTGAAGGACAAGAGCGTCAAGACGGCAGAGGATGATGAATGGGACCCTGTGGAGGTATGGCTCGAGGCCCTTCGCTAGATGGGAAACGAGATCATGAATGCATTAAGCACGTCAAATCTCCACTCTCTTCAGTCAGATGATGCTCAATAAGCGTGTCTCTGCTGATGCGATGTATGCGGGTATGGGTCAGCAATAAACCAGCGTAGAGGTTTAGTCTCAATCCTAGTCTCAAATGTATACTCAACTGCGTTGCATGTATCGCACTGAGCTGATTCCTCAAGAGAGACAAGCGGATTCACTCCGCTAAACCTTCGTCGAGTGAGCTGACGAAATTGACGGCAACTATTATCGACAGAATCACGTTTCTGACAGGGCGCTCAGCTTCCGCTGTCAAATCCCAACAAATACTGTTGATCATGCCGGCTAAATCAGAGGTTCGAAAATGCGGGCCACTGTGTCTATGCATATGCTAATCATGCGCAACAAAACTTTTATTTGGTCTCATTGAGCCTGAGACCTACATCACTTACTTGAGAACCCTTGTCTTCAGTCCCCACGGTTCGATGTCTCACCTTGAGGTTAATTCGGGTTTTGTAGCCAATGACATTTGATGAACTCATTCCACGTAAATACTCAACTGCCCTTGGCAGCTTGCCGGAGCGACTACCTTCTGCCCGAAACTAGGTGTAGACGGCGCAACATAACACAATAGGAAAGGCCTAGAGAAGGCCAAGCAAAGTTGACCATCGTCATATGTCGTATGATTCGGCCGTTGACACGACTTGCAACCTTAGGTATAAGCCGCATGAATGCGAAAAGTAAGCTCATCTTACCCGACTACTCCTTACAATAATTAGTCACGATATTGATCGAAAGCATGCGCAGGACCCCTGAGGTGTCTATTCGAGAGTAGTCGCTGCCAGACATATGTGGTCGGCCGCTAGCTGAAGCCAAGCACGGAACGGGTCGTGTCGGTTGCCCACAATATGCGATTCCACCTTGGCAGCGCGGGGGCTTACGTGGATTGATTGAGAGTCGAGAACATCATGGAGGGCGCGGGATCCGCGTTCCCACTTTCTCAGATTCAAGATCTTGAACTTAGATGTATCTTTTCAACTTCCATCATGAATCACGATGTCGGGCAATCGAGTCCTCGGCCTGTGGTCTTTTGATAATGGGTCGACAACAGTTGGTAATATACTTTTGGTGCGTATTTTCTTCACATGCTTTGCATCATACCATAAGTTGAATTGAAAGCCTCCCCAATTGAGAACCTTACAACGTAGAGAGCATAGTCCAACGATTAGAGCTGTTCATGAACAGCTTTAGAACATAACTTACACCGATGTTGCAATCGGATGTCATCCGAAAAGACTAATACTACCTTCCCTAAACAGATTTCAGTCTCAAAGTTGCGGATTCTTTGAGGTCAAAAATGGGCTTGTCTATGCAGCTGGATTGCTGACACAATGGTCTTTCATTTCCCCTTTTCATGTAATGTGTCCCTATCTGACGTGAGGCGGGCATGTATTTGGCCCACCTCACTGCAGGATATATGTTGAGAGGCGCGGGTACTGAACTCCGCTAGACCGAAATAGGTGTATGGAAGTCTTGAGATACCCGGACGATTATGATAGACTGTCCAAATCCGAGTCTGGAGAAAGGCTATGCGATCAGACAATGAGAACCAATGAGAGTTATGTGTAAATTCATGCAAGTCTTGACTATGTTGCCACAACTTTGCTTATACCTGATTGGATCATGTGTAAGTCTGAAAACCTCAAAGAATTTGGGCCAACGATGAGTCGTTGAACCGACTGAAAAGCCAAGACGCCGAGATCTTTCTGTAGTCGTCTCTGATATCTATAAAAGGTCAAGAGTGCCCTTAGCTTTCCTTTGGCTTCTGTCCTCAGCCAGCAAGCAGCCATCGCAGTTACCAACCGACACTACAAAGCCTAATCATCTTCCTTTCCCAGAACTCCGTCCACCTCTTCCAAGATGCGCTTCTTCCAAGTCCTCACCGGCCTCATTGCCGCAGTCTCTGCCATTGACATTCAGAAGCACTTTGGACAGAACTGCGGTGGCAACTACCGCGTCTGCACAGGCCTAAACCCCAATATCTGCTGCGTGGGCGCTACGGCCGAGAGCATCCTGTTCAGGTACATCCCCGCCAACTGGCGTATCGAGTGCAGGGGCTACGTCGACGGCGACTGCAAGACGCGCCGCGCCACCATCTTCTCAGCCGGCTCCACGGCTGTCTGCATGCGCTCCGGTGGTTTCCTCTTCACTGGCGCTGGCTACGGCTTCGTCAACCGCAAGCGAGCTCCCCAGGCCGACGAGACCTGCGACCCCAACGAGCTCGAGCTGGTTGACGGTCAGACCCAAAAGTGCGAGAGCTCGCAGGAGCCTGACACTCTGGTTCTCGTCGACGGTTCCGAGTACAACCTTGTTGGCCTCGAGGCCGAGAAGCTCGAACGACTGGTATGGATTCTTCTACCCGATGACACTTGAATCTTGACAAGATCAGCTGCTAACCTTTCTTTCTCCCATCTAGTATGCCATAATTTTATTGCTTCCCCCTTAATAATATCTCCCTTCTATCTCGAAAACTTTGCTAACCAAAGTCCTCCACCTTTCCAGCCTCACAATCGCCGCCGACCCTAACGTGACTTCTGCCGACGACATCCCCGAAGAGTTCACGCCCACTCTCAAGATTTAAGCGGAGAACGCAAACCGTCTTTTGATGTGGTACCAGAGGCAATGTTACTGGCAGGATGGGATGGGAAAACAGGGGAAGGGGGACGCTTCTGTTGCCGGTGATGTTCGCTTGGATGGTTGAGAGACGTGTCTGTCCAGCATGGCACACATCGCTCTTCCAATATTCCCTTCTCTGCTGTTGGCTGAAAGGTCGTTATTGTTGATGCTTATACGTTGGAACATTGAATAGCATCGTCCGCTCTCTAGATGGAAGGGCTCTGGCGCCGGATGTCCTTTCAGAATAAGAAAATACAAAAGTGGTTTCTAAAACTGAACATGTAGTATGTGAGCCTACTCTGGTCTCGATATATTCTGTTGGAATTTGAAGACCTTCCACCAGGAAATGGGAGTTCAAGGCGTCTTTTGTGCTCATCCTGCACGCATTCGATAATAATATTTCTGTAATACTGACTTCTTCTGCACATTGACGTGGTTTCTTACAAATCGGAACCCGGTTCTTACTTCAACAAGCCATACCCATACCATTCATTGATCGACAAAACCTCATGCATTCTTCCTTCGCCGCCATCTAAGCCATCTCACATCAATCTCAAACTGGAAATGAGTTGCAAGACTAGGAAACGGCTCGGTAGGATTGAAATTCGGAATCTACCGTTTGAACGCCCGTAGGAATGATTGAGATATGTATCCAAGCACGTCCGTGTACCCCCGGATTTGACTAAAAGATGACGAGAGTGACTTACGCAGGAATTTATAACACAAGCCAAACTTCCTTGTAAGGCAGCTAGCGCGCCACAAGAAACCCTTTTCGAGAGTTAAGCTTTTCGAAGACCAGCCTCCGCTTCTATTCAACTTTGATGGCAGCTAGGCTCCAGCGGGCGCTACGTCTAGTTCCTAAGCCACTTCGACCATAACGAGATTTCCCCGACTGCCACGTTTTGAGATGAGTTGTGATTTCATTGTAGGTCAGCAGCCTCCCCCTTATGATGAATCGGAACGGCAAGGATGATCTTCACCAGGCTGTGAGCCCCATGCAAGCCAGGGCTTTCCGTGAGACCGCCCTCATCGTAGGATTTCACCTCCATTCCCCGAATAGTACACCCTCCCGCATCTACTAACGGCATTCGACAGTCACTTCGTGCTCGATGGATGATGTCTGGTAGCTTGAAGGCTTTTGGTGATTTTAATCTGAGACTTGACGCCCGGAGTTTGTCGCTGCCTGCAGAGATCGTCTTCTTAAACCTACGTGAGAGAAGGCAAGCCATGTATCAGAACGTAACGCCAATGAGAAATACCCCGATGTTCCATCAGCGCTTGCCTGCGTCCCTTGTCGATCCCATGTGTTCCCAATCACTTCAGCTTCTGCCTCAGCAGAAGGCCGAGCATTGGGCCGACGATTTAAGAAGAGAGCTCAGCGACTTCGATGGCGATTCTGTCTATACGTACATCAACATTTCCGACGCCGGAGACTTCGACATGGACACCACCATAGCCCACCGGTCAAGTACCAGCTCAAGCACCGAAACGCTTGTCGAGCCGATACCAACCGCCTCCGACGATGACATGGTAATAGAGATGCCCACCTGGAGGAAATGGACCACGTTATTTGTCATCTGTTGGATGACGCTCCCCGCCACCTTTGCTAGCAGCTCTATCATGACTGCTGTGGCAGAGGTAGCTGCCGAGTTCCATGTCTCGACGCAAAGCACAACAGCTGCCAACGCTGGTGTTTTCATTGCCATGGCCGTGTCAGCTTTGATATGGCTTCCGATCAGTACTTTCATCGGCCGCAGGGCTGCCTATCTCCTGGCTACTATCATGCTGGCTTTGTGCTCGATTGGTTCGGCGCTATCTCAGAGCTTTGCAGTCTTCACCACAATCTGGATCATCGGAGGGACCACTGGACTATACTTTCTCATTGCTGGGCAAACAATATTGGCCGACATCTTCGAACCGGTAGGCAATCATGGAGTCCCCTGGAAGATGTTGTTGATCTGATGGAAACTGGTAGACCACTCGTGGCATGGCCGTCGGTCTATTTCTAGGAAGCTCGGTCGCTGCCAACTCCTTAGGTAAAGCTCTCAGTCCCAGGAATCAGTTGGATCTTACTGACCTTGTTGCTAGCCCCTTTAGTTGGCGGCATCATTGTGTCCTACGCAAGCTGGAGAGTCATCTACGTCGTACAAGCTGCCATCACCTTCTTCGGCTTGTTGATGGCGCTCCTATTCATCCCAAACGCAAACGATGTGAACCACAAACAAAGGAAAACACAACCTCCCTCGAAGAGTCCTCTGCGAAGTGTTCTGGGCACCATCAATCCCATGGGCGTGTTTCGCCTTTTCAAACATCCCAAGATAATCACCGCAGTGAGTCTCTTCACTGAAATTTAGGATTGGCTTCTTTCTGACTCTTGACTCCCATCAGAATATCGCTTGCGGGCTTTTAGGCTTCAACCAATACGGCCTCATAGCCTCAGTTCGAAGGGTCATCAATCCCCGGTTCAATCTGACTTCCCCACTCATCAGTGGCATCTTCTATCTCGCACCCGGTGCTGGCTTCCTGTTGGGGAGCATGATTGGAGGTGCCTTATCTGATCGAACCGTCAAGCAGTACATCCGCATGCGAAGCGGCCAACGCTTGCCCCAGGACAGACTCAACAGCTCCCTCCCCGCCCTCTTTGTGGTGCTACCTATCGGCACCCTGGCATATGGCTGGAGTCTCCAGGGCGAGATTGGCGGGATACCCCTTCTCGTCATCAGTTCTTTTGTCCAGGGTTTCGGACTCATGTGGTCGTTCAGTGGCTTGAACACATATGCTGCTGGTAAGATTATGTCCTGAGCCGCAATGCTCCCAGATACTGTGCAAGTCTGGTGCTAACCCAAGTTTATAGAGGTATTACCCGAGCAGAGAACAGCTGTAATCAGTGGGAAGTACATTGTGCAATACTTCTTTGCTGCCAGCGCAGTCGGCGGTGTGGTTCCCTTGATCGACGCCATCGGTGTTGGCTGGGCATTCACAATCAGTGAGCTCATCTCCGCCTCTCCCTCACTGAAGGAGACCGAGCATTTGCTAACGTCATTCTTTTAGCTGGACTCGGAGTTACTTTGGCCGGCGTGCTGGTCTTGATCATCATCAAATCGGCATCAACTGAACATGAAAACCACGCAAACAAGAACGCAAATGAGAAGGACGCTGAGAAGAAAGTAGACGACGACTGGAAAAGCTTTGCGTCGACGGATGAAGATGAGGATGGGACAATCGTTTAAGTTGATGCATCGCCTGCGACGCCCTGTTTATTGAACCAAAAATTTCCTTTGTGTGTACTCAGGCATTAAAAGTTCTGCATAGCATGTTGTTTACAGTCAATGGATCGCAAACCGCACGTATTGATCACTTCGCTTGCATATTCCCAAACACATAGGGATAGGTTGTACTCAGAATGATCGTATTTGATCCATATATAGCATCGATTCAGTGCATCTTATCAAGCTCGTGACTCAGAACACGAAAACGAACTCTTCGTTCTGCAGGTCAGTCAAGTTGTCAAAAGCCCTCGCTCCAACATCGCCGGCGCCATCCTCTCCAGGCGCCGCCATCTCATGGCCATCTCCGCCAGCCGGCTGACCCGCCTGCTGCATCCTCTCAGCCTCCTCCGCAGAGAACAGACTGGTGTCAATGATGACTGCGCTCTTGCCCATTGCCACACGGCGCTTGCTGTGCGACTTGTTAAGCCATGCGAGGTAGACGCTAGCGAGGCCGACGAGAACGATGATGACGCAGTAGAGGGCAAGGTTTGAGGTCAGACCGCGAGTATACTTTGGCGCTTCGGATGGCTTGTAGAGGAGGGGACCGATGACGTTTCCCACGGACTGGCCGATGAAGAGGGCTGCTGAGGTGCACTTTCGCTTGGTGTCTCCAGCGGTGTTGGCGGCAGACCAGGAGTAGATGAGGGGCGCTGCGTGAAATGTTAGTCGGAAGCTACATAGATCAAGCGGGTGACGTACTGATTCCTGGGTAGACGGAGATGAGGTAGTATCCAACCAAGCGCGCAGCCCGCTTACTGGCGCTGTTAGGAAGGACCATAAGCATTACGCATCCGATGATGGGTGGTATGCAAAGACCAACGATGACGGGTCCCTTCTTGTGGAACTTGGTCGCAATCCAGGAGCCGCCGACAGTGGAGACAAGCTGGACGAATCCGAAGGGGATGTTGAAGAGAATCGTCTGGAAGGAATCGAAGCCGAAGGACTGGACGATCAAGGGACCAAAAGTCGAGATACCGCCGGAAGGAATGCTGACGTGGTGTTAGTGGAACCCGGCAAACATGGAGGAAGTGGCTTACGAGATGGAGAAGACCAGAGAAAACCAGATCCAGGTCTTGACATCCTTCAAACTCTCCCAAAGATGATCCCATCTCCACTCACGCGACATGACACCCTGCTGGTTCATGCGCAGACGCTCGATGGCGATGACCTTCTGATGGTCGTTGAGGAACTTGGCCTCCACGGGAGAGTCGGGCATGAAAAGGAACATGACGAAAGAGAAGACGACGGTGATGATACCGAAGAACATGAAGATGATCTGGTGATTTTGTCGTTAGCGGGAATCTGGCCGCGGATGCAACTGGCGAATCTTACCTGGTATTCCTTCAAGGGAGAGGAGATGTGACCGAGGCCATAGGTGATGAGACTACCGAACTGAAAGAGGTCAGCAACATGTCGAAGCTCCACGACGCATTCAAACGTACCATGTTGGTGAAGCCGTTCATGGCATACCAGTAGCTGATTCTCAGAGTCTGCTCACGACGACGCCACCACATCTGCGTGATGGCGACGAAGGCAGGTGCCACCGAAGACTCAAAGGCTCCGAGAAAGGCGCGTGCAGCCAGGAGTCCGCCAAAGTTGTGCGCGGCAGCCATGCACGACAGAGTAACTCCCCAGAAGGCGACCATGCAACTAGTGAACTTGCCGATGGGCAACTTGACCAACAACCAGGCGAGCGGGAACTGCATCACCAGCTGAGCGAGGTAGACCACGGACCCGAGCCATGAGTACTGGTCACCAACGAGGTTGGTGTCCTTGATGAGACCAAAGACGGAGGCATAGGCGAGAGTAGACTTGTCGATTCCCTGGAGGAAGTACACAAAAAGCATCAGAGGAAGGATGACCAAGTCGATCCTCCTCAGCACATTCTTGTCATCCTCGGCCGTGACAACGACGCGGTGCTCCGGCGAGGTGCCGGACTTGCCGAGAAGGTCAGCGGCGGCATCGCGGCGATGGTTGGCATCGGCCGGCCGGGCGTTCTCAACCTGGTCCACAGGAGGCTTGTTCTGGTCGTCGTTGGTCGCCATGATGCCGGTATCGTCGTCGTCGTCGTAGTCTCTGCTGTGACCAGAAGTTTCTTCATGTAGCAAGGGCTCGAGTTCAGAGTTGGGCCGAGTCCAACTCGTCCAGGAGAATTGCGGGATGGAGAGTCGAGTTAAGAATGCCATTTTTGGGTCGGGAGCGCGTCGGCTGACTTATCCCGCCTACGAGTCGGTCGCCGAACGACAGGGGCTGACGTCGTTGGTGACCCGGCGGCTCATTCTCTGGACATCGGAACAAGAGGTTGCCAAGGGGGGAAACTGCCCAGACGGGATGGCAGAAGGCCTTCGGCGAAGATCCGTAGTCTTGGGATCCAGGGGTTGGGTGTGTATGATTGGTGTGGAGGAGGCTCAAGAACGGAATGGCACGGGATCAATGAGCTTGATGATGGGCCAGGGCTTGGGCCTTGGATCATGGTGACTACAGCATAGTAGGAAAGACTGCCGCGATATCGTGGGGGCCTATGAATTCTCGGGGAAATACTAGCCCGTAGCGTCGACGTGTGTATCGAATAAGAGAAAGATCCGAGTGCCGTTTTTGCTGTATTGCGGAGAGAGATGAGATGTTGGTCGAATGACAATGCAGGAGAGAAGACAGGGAGATTCGATTATTGCGGGAAGAAGACCGAGTAATGCAGGGTGTCGAGTGGTTTGATGAAGTCGGCGGTGTGGAGGTTTCTGGGGTTCAGGTCGTGTCACCTCCACTTAATCAGACAAAATGTCGGGGTTTCTCCGCGCGGGGAAAGGAGTGGAAGGTCTGGAGGTTTGGGGAATGTCGGGGCAACTCGTTGTGACGCTTGAAAAGCGCTACGAACTTCCTCTTGGTTCCCAGTTCCCCAACATTTTCTCCAGAGGATTATGAGGAGATGCGGGGAAGTCCATGAAGAATATTCTGACTTCCTGGTTAACGTCGAAGTCAAATGTTCAATCTGTGAAACTACAGAAAGAGATACTCATACTTAAACACAAACATATTGATGAAGTCTAAGAAGTTCATCTGTTGCCCGAGAACTCCCGAGACTTACATAATAGCAGCAACCGAGAGAACCGAGGATGAGTTAAGCCCGGTTTGTTGCCGTGTCTTGCTCGTTTCTCTTCATTCAGGAAAGACAACGCCGAAATGACAGAAAACATCCACCAGACATGCAACACGCCTCCACCAACGAGTCAGAGAATCCACAACGCGTGCTTTTGTCGTTCATGATACGACCGGAACATCAATCTTCCCTGCAGGCATCTCCTTGAATCCAGACCTAACCCCAACCTGGGGATGTGGAGAGTCGGGGGAACACGTCGGGGGAGGCCCTTTCTCCAATTACACCCCGCGAAACCGACTCGACGCCGAATCTCGGCCACGATTCTCACGATATCCACCTACTTGCGACCCGCGACTCGCGTCCCGATCTGAAAAGGGTAATAGCCGACGCCGTCCCGCTCTCGAAGGAGCAAATGCCGCAGAAGCCGCCAATGCCATGACACCATCTGGCAACTCCAACCCCGGCAACCCAACAAACATCGCCAACTAATGCTTCTCGGTCTCCAGCCGAACCCCCGTGACGACCAGGTCGGCCGAGGCCACCGAGACGAATAACGCTGCACAGAGCACTATTATTGAGTTGTGCTGAAGGGACTGCTGCCGCGGATCGTGACTGACGTTGCTATGCCCGGCCTCCGATGCGGTGCCCCTCCATCCGGGCACGTAATGATCAATTGACAATCCCCCACCTTCCCCTCCCCCTCCTCGACAATAAAACCGTCAGAACGCCACGGCGGAATCCTTTGTATTGTGCTGGAAGGAGTTCAATTGCTTCAACAAAGTCCTCAAAATGCTCATCCAAAACGAAAGAACACCCGTAAAATACGCGCCGCAAGAGGCCAAGGGCGCGTCCCTCGCCCCGGCTTCGCTGCAGCTGCAGTCCTCCGACAAGGAGATCGAACCTTTCAACTTCACCTTCGAAGTCGTCCGCCCGACGGTTTTCCGTACCACATACTCCTCGGCTTCCCGCCCAATTCCTCCGTTTCCCAGCGCCCAGCGTCCGAGTTTGGACGCCGCTCCCAAAGATGTCGAGTCCTCCTCAAGCGACAACAGCCGCGCTTTCACCACCTCCGCCGCTAAGGCTGTTGTAGAATGGTCAAGCGCTCCCGTTGTGTCCATTCACCTGGGCAAAGACACCTCAGGAAAGCCTCTTCACAAGGACCTGCCGTTCCGCTCCTACTCGGCTGACGGCGCCGGCGTGGCGCACTACTCTGTCTACAAGAAGGGCACCCTCCACGTCGGCCTCGGCGAGAAGGCCGCGCCAATGGACCTCAGCGCCCGTGGCTTCACGATCTCCGCCTCCGACACCTTTGGCTACGATGCCTACAACACCGACCCTCTGTACAAGCACATCCCGTTGCTCATCAACGTCACCACCGAAGGCGCCGTCGGTCTCTTCTCGACCGCGCACTCCCGCTCCACATGGTCTATAGGCTCCGAGCTCGATGGCATGTGGGGTGCCTACAAGGTCCATCGCCAGGCTCATGGCGGTCTGGAGCAGTACATCATCGTCGGCAAGACGGTCGCTGAGGTTGTTCACTCATACGCTGAGCTCGTTGGCTTCCCGCTGCGCGTGCCGCGTTACATGATGGGTTACATCGGCGGCGGTATGAAGTACAGTGCGATGGACTCACCGAGGGCACACGACTGCATCATGGGCTTCATCAAGAACTGCGAGAAGCACGATATTCCCTGCACAGCTTTCCAGATGAGCTCCGGATACACTGTTGCTGAGGTGGAGCCCAAAACGAGAAATGTGTTCACATGGAATTACCACAGATTCCCGGAACCGCGCGAGTTTACAAGAGAAGCCCACAAGCATGGCGTAAGGCTGTTGGCGAACATCAAGCCGTACGTGCTTGCGACACACCCGGAGTACAAGAGGCTTTCTGAGGCTGGTGCGTTCTTCAAGGACCCCGAGACTGGAAAGACTGCTGTCACAAGACTTTGGAGTGCTGGTGGTGGTGAGAGCGGCGAGGGAAGTCACATCGACTTCACCAGCAATGCCGGATATCAATGGTGGTATGACGGTGTCGTCTCCCTGAAGAAGGTCGGCATCGACGTGATGTGGAACGACAACAATGAGTACACTGTCCCCGATGACCAGTGGCAGTGTGCCCTTGAGAAGAAGGACCTGGTCCCTATTCCTGAGGGTCTCGACCGCAAGGACGTTGGTCTCTGGGGTCGTGCTATTCACACCGAGCTCATGGGTAAGGCATCCCACGATGCTACTATCGAGGGCAAGCCGGAAGAACGCCCTGTTGTTCTCACTCGCAGTGCTACCGCTGGAACTATGAAGTACTGCGGCAGCTCCTGGAGTGGTGACAACGTTACAGCCTGGGAGTCCATGAAGGGCGGCAACTCCCTTGCCCTCAACGCCAGCTTCTCCCTCCTCCACGTAAGTCCTCTCTTCACCTTGACTCACACATCTGTTCTAACATAACCAATTAGTGCTACGGTCACGACATTGGCGGCTTCGAAGGCCCCCAGCCCACCCCCGAGCACCTCACCCGCTGGATCCAGCTCGGCGTCCACTCCCCCCGCTTCACAATCAACTGCTTCAAGACCTCCGAGGAAGACAACCTCATCGGCGGCGTCATCGAGCCCTGGATGTACCCCACCGCGACCCCGACCATCCGCGCCGCCGTCAAGCGCCGCTACGAGCTCGTCCCCTACACCTACTCCCACAACCTCCGCGCCCACCACACCGCCATCCCTCCCCAGCGCTGGACCGGTTGGGGCTACGAGTCCGACCCCGAGGTCTGGACCAAGGCCATCAAGGCCGGCGACACACAGTACTGGTTCGGTGATGCCCTCATCATCGGCGGCGTCTACGAGCCCGGCGTCGACACGGCCAAGGTCTACCTCCCCAAGAAGAGCGACGGCAAGGACTTTGGTTTCCTCAACACCAACGCGCCGTACGAGCACTTCGAGGCCGGCAAGTGGCACACCGTTCTCTCGCCGTGGTACAACTCCATCCCCGTCATCGCCAAGATCGGTGCCGCCATCCCCGTCGGAAAGCCGTTGCCCACGACGTCGCAGAAGGAGGAGGACCCAGAGTTCCCTGGACAGGCCAAGGACGACTGGCGTGGATTGGAGATCTTCCCGCCTCCCGTGCTGAGGGGCTCTGCTGCCTCCGGCACGGTTGAGCAGGTTTCCAGTGACGACGTCAAGGGCGTCGTCTTTGAGGATGCGTGGTTTGAGGATGACGGTATCAGCCGCGACGTGCCGGCGGAGTACAAGTTCACCGTTAAGTACGAGGTCGTCGACGGAGAGAGGATCTCCGTTGAGGTTCGCGGTGCTGTTACAGAGGGTGACAAGAACGCTTGGAAGCCTCTGTGGGCTGATGGAGGTATCAACGTCATCCTGCCCGTTGGTGAGGACAGGACCGTTGTCACAAAGGGGGCTGAAGCAAAGGAGCAGTCTTTGGATGCCCGTGGACGTAGAGTGTGGAACGTGCCTGTTACCTGGGAGTAAAAGTCTTGCTATAACGATTGGAACCGGGCATTGGTATGTGAAATGAAAAAAGAATAAAGAAATGTAATAACATGTATGAGACACAATAATCTCGCTGTTTAATGATGTTCTTTCTTCTATGTTTGCCTGCCCATCAGATGTCGAGGTCAACGTAGCCATTAAGTTGACCCAGCTCAAGCTTCCAAACCTCTATGGACCGGATTTGAAGCAGGGGTAATCAAGCAGTAATGCTCGCTCCGAGGCAGCTGTGAATACAGTCTGCCTTTCGGGCCGTGATGCAGTTCTTCAATAAGGCTCGGGCGAATGGAGCTGCGACATGCTTTCCATGTTGTAACTGTGGTCTCAACTGTTTACAGATGCCTTGTCGCGCAATACAATGCAGCCACCCTTGTTATTTTGGTACATATCTCGCCATACCCAACGAGATCTCAACTGTTGAAAGCGGCATTGTGAAGCTTGAACCCAGAAAGTGGCCCTTCGCAGGAGACACTTCTTCCAAGTATTGGCTTATCTCTCAAATGCCACCAAGAGAGATTCTTTTACAACACTGCCTCCACGAATCCAACGTAATCTCCAATCTAATGAACGTGGATTCCAATCCAGACCAGCGAGTATTAAACCAACGCTTTCAGCTTGATTCGAACTTTTGCTATAAACGCATACCGGGGGCAATAGCTACAAATACGTCACAATGTATAGTTACTACAGCCGGTACCAGATCTCAAATGATTATATAAAATCGAACCGTGAGGACACTTTCTGCAGACGTAGGACATCATGATCAGTACCTTGCCAAGGAGTCGCGCCTCTTGCGGCCTCTGAAACAGATATACTGGGATAGATTCCAGTCTTTAGCCGGCAAAAAGGTCTCAAGGGCAGATGAAGTCCCGTCTTGCCACCCACTGGAATGGCCTCATGCACATAATATATATGTCTACAGGCTCTATTATCCACGGGCAATCCGTAAGCTCCGTCCGACCCGGGGTCCACCCGGAGTAGTCCGCCACCTTGATCGAATTCATTTGTATCCGCTGACTCCAGCATCCAAAGAAATGCTGCAGACGTATAGAGCAATCAGGGCATATTCAATGGACCAGGACCATCGAGGCCCATACATGCATGCGAACTAAACGCGGCCGCCGCCATACGTTTTCGGTACACCTCGAGTGTATGGGCCAATAGACTTATTCCTATATATACTTAGGATGCAAAAACTGAGCATCCAATTCGAACTCAAACGTGTGGGCTACTCAACTGCCATGCTACGACATCCCTGCCGGCAAGCGGGAAAGCCCGCGACCCCGAAGACGACCTACGTCGGAGAAAACCCACCTTATCAGGAACAACACCATATCGAATTTGACGTGGAGACAATTTTTGTGTACAAAAAGGCAGCTTTTCTAGTTCTTTTCGCTCTTGAACAATACTTTGACTCAATACACCATCAAATCCCATTAACCTACGAAGACCGCAAACATGCTCAGCGCATCGATTTCCCACCGAAAGACCGAACCCCAAGCCTCAACAATCAAAGATGGCGACACGAGCTCCGCCGAAACAATCGCCACAACCACTATACGTCACGCCAACACATCTGCGCGAGCATCCAAATCCAGAGGACCCAGCCTGCAGTGGTGGCTGATGGCCATCCCCTCCTTCCTCATCTCAGCCCACGGCGCCCTCTTCTTCACCGGCATGACCCCAGGCGACCCCGAAATCAAAGCCAGGATCCTCTCCTCCACCGGCGGATGCGTCCACATAGCCGGGTCCTTCGTCGCCATGGGCCTCGGCCCCTTCCAATTCCTCCCCTCCCTCCGCCGGCACTACCCCGCGATCCATCGCTGGCTCGGCTGGGTCTACGCCGCAGCCGTGACCTTCGGTGGCGTCGCGGCGTTCTATGTCACCTTCCACAGTCTTGCGCTGCCGTGGGGCAGGGTCGGGTTCGCGCTCTTGGCGTGTGCGTGGCTTGAGACGTTGCGAAGGAGCATTTTGGCCATTAGAAGGGATGCGGATCTGAAGAGTCATCGGGCTTGGATGACGAGGAACTTTGCGCTGACGTATGCTGCGGCCATGTTGAGGTGGCAGTTTCCGTTGATGCTGGTGAGCGGGATGGAGGCGCGGTTTGCGCTCTCGCTGACGGGGTTCAGTTGTTGGATTCCGAACCTGGTCTTTGTCGAGTACTTGGTTCTTGGAGGATTAGCGAAGTAGGACGAGCTACAAAAGACAGGTCGACCATACTCCAGAATATTCGTATTATAAGCAGTACGAAATGTATTACATGATCTTCCTTGACATTGAGTTTCACATGTGGTCACTTGATTCGGAAGAAACTGTCAAGCCCAAGATCAATGTGGTATGGAGAGCTACTTAATTCGAAGATTCGGCGTGTCAGTCATACATGAGGCTACACTATTACTCGTTCATTTCACACTTATATGAAGGGATAAAAATAGTTTGGTAAATTGATCCCTTCATGTAATTGATCGTCCGAAGTAAAAGGATTGGAGATGAATAATCTCCAAATTGAATTGGGATAAGACATGGAATAGTTGGTGGTGCTCGTGGTGGGTTTTGAGCACTTCAGGCACGACGAAGAGTTCACAAAATGGAGTTTTGCTACATCATCCATGAAAAGTCATACTAATGATATAATGATTGTCTGTCAAGCTGACTGCACGTCTTGGTGAATCGTGACAAACACAAACTTTGACCGGTAGAAACCCTGAGTCCCAACCCATACATGCGTTTATGTCAACTGTCAGGCTTTAGGAGTGCCAGAAGCTACCTGAAACGACGCCGAGTCATCATATTGGATTCGGAAGGAGTATTCACGATGGAGTAGCAAACCAGTCGCTGAACGATTTCCAACGACATTCATGGCCACCGACTTTTATAAATATACCTGGACGTAGCACAGAAAAGATTACAACTTACATGAAGTGCATTCTGATCAAATCTCAGGACATCAGTACCACAGTGCTATCAAACTAATTTCCAAGCAACATTTTATCTTACTGAGCAGAAGCCCTTCAATACAATGGCCAGAGAAAACGAGACCGCCCAAAACCCTGGCGAAGGACAATTCAAAGCTTCAAATAAGCCCAAGATGACGGGCTACGCGGAGAAATGCCCAAAATGCGGCGGGGTCTGGCGTGGCAACAAGTGCAGCCACTGTGGAAAGACGAAGAGGAAGCCGAAATGGAAGTACCTTCCCGTTCTCACGGGCGCTTGTAACTCGTTCCTGTTGATCTGCTTCCGTGTGGGGATGGTGACTGTGGGAAGGCTGGGCTAGTTAATATGTTGAGAATTAAATGTAGTTAGCATGGGATTAGATATGCAACAAAGAATAGTAGTTGAGGATGTCTCTATGGAACGTCGATAAAATCTCATTTGACTTGTATGCTCCCTATCTCGGAAATTATTATTACCATGCGCCTTTGTTAGTATGTTTTTCAGAAAAGAAGTCAGTTGAACGAGCTCTTTAATCATTAAACTCAGTCCAGGACTATGCCCTTACACGCTTCAGACATGATCACAGCAATAATGAAGACTTCGAGAACTCATTCTTGCAGAAGGCGTCATCACGTAAGGAAAGATTCGTTTACTTAACAGTGCAACATCAGTCCGACGCAGAGACAGTCAGTGTTTGAACTCTTGTCTGAAAAGAATATGGCAGAACTTTACAGGAAACCAGAGAATTACCCCGTTCATGAATCCTGTCGACTCCAAGTCAAACGAACATGACTGCTTGTGAATCGGGTAGACACTTGATGAGAACTGCTCCAGTCAATCTTTACCAGAGTCAACCGCTTTTCTGATTCGGTGTATGACGATCAAGAGATGTGTCGCAAGTGTTTGCTCAGGGTGGTGAGCTGTGCCTCGCCCGCGGACTCAATATGACTGGGCAAAAAAGAAAGCATCAATTTCAAGAGGTATAAGAACCGACAAGCTTTCCAAAAGTTCTGCTATCTCTCAGACCTCCACTTCAAACTCATCAAACCCAACCATTCACACAAAATAACCATCAGCAAATCTGCAATCCCAACATAGTTTCACATTGGTGAGTCGCTCGCCCTTCCTCCGGGCTTCAAGACAGAAAGATTCACGAACAAACTGACGCAACAGAAATAAACCAATCCAAACAAATCATCACCATGCCTGGCTGGGTCGGGCGCTGCGCCCGGTGCAACGGGGCGTTCCGCCGCAACCGGTGCGACGACTGCAAGTTGAAGGAGAGGATGCCGAAGGGTCCGCCTGTGGTGGAGCTGACGCCGCCCCCGTCGCCGGAGAAGAAGAAGGCTGGGCGGGTGGCTGCGCAGGATCGGTGGCATCCGTATGCCTGAGGGAACGTCTGACTCCTCTGGGGGGTTCGGCTCGCGGGAGCGGTGCTTGGGTTGGGGGATTGAGTAGTTTAGTAAGGAAAATGAAAGTAGATATTTCGGAATGAATACTGAGGTTATCTACTGAAGGCAAATGATGCTGTTGATTGTGAAGTCTTTGCTGTTGGCGGGGGTGGTGCATGTGAGGCGGCATGCCGGTGGCTCAGGAGCTAGCTGTGAAAGTAGTCAGACGAAATTCGGCGTGTGTCTGATTCGGTTCTACCAGCACGTCAGAAAAGTACCCGCAAGTGCGTCGTTTGAAAGCAGCTGTCGGACATGAGTGGGCGCCATCACCGGCCGAAGCGGCGATGTCTGACTGCCGCCGGATCCGGGTCCGCATTCGGTGCGGGCCGTGGCTGGCGATTAGGCTCGTGGAGCACGCATCTCACACACCCCGAGCTTATTCAGTGGGACAGTCTGGATGTACCGGTGCAGATAAGGTACATCGTCGACGCTTTACCTATTATGTCCGGTACGTAGACAGTAAGAGTTCGAAATGTTTCGCACGTGCCGTGTAAAATGCACCGTACAGATTGACATCAAGAAAACGGTGTACTTGAGGGCTTGTATCTCAGGTACGAGACAGCCTCGTTCTGGGATTTGCTGCCCACGACGCTTGCCACGTGCGGGACTTCAATCTGTGAAATCTAAGAAGAAAGAATGAAGATAGATGGTCCACTACCTTATTTCAACTACCGAAGCTGGTTGAAGGTCTGGTTGTCGTGGGAACATGTACGGGAGATCACGACGCACTGCTGTGCTCTCTGCCTGTGTCACCAAGATAGCATTGAGGATGCTGGCCAGCTCGACCATGCGATGCATGCGGTGAGAGAGATCTGGTCCTAATTGTCCTGATTTGGGACCCAGTCTAATTCACGTCGCGGCTTCAATGAACCATCGTGCGAGTGTCGATCGCAAGTCCGGAACAGATGCCGGTGATGCTACGAAAAGACGGTTGGACGCCGTTCTCAACACCGGCGAATCATTGATCCGCCCCTGTTAGTCAGCGCCGATGGTTTAGTGGTAAAATTCTCCGTTGCCATCCAGCAGCGTCGGGGAGCCGGGGGTTCGATTCCCCCTCGGCGCAATGTTTTGCTTTTTACTCCTATGTTATCTATGATCTTCTTGGTCGTCAATTGCATGTCACCTTTTGGCTTCGGGTCCGATTGTTCGGAAGAAACCCACCTACACTGAAGACACCACAGCGGGGAAGGTGTGATGAAACACGTCAGTCTATATTCCGTCTCCGCCGTTTGACAACGACGTGATCTGGATGCACCCGACATCTCGCGCCTCACCAGTTCCTTCCTCTGGTTGTTTGCCTACCTAGGCTAGATCAATCATCACTCAGCAGCGGCGATAGATGAGAAAACGGATAGATCTCCGTCGTCAGATTAGCAATAATCCTCCCAAAGCTTGTTCAGCAACGGCGCCAATGCCAGGCACCCAAAGCACCGTTTCCTCTTTGGGGAGGTTTACCACTCTGGGGTTGTTGTGTAACCAATGAGCGGTTCATGACGTTCACGGGATTGAGAGAGCGCCCCCCACCATGACACCGACGAGTCCCCACTCCCGCTCGCCGATGGAGTCACATTGGTCGAGCCCGATTAACGCCGTCGATATCGCCGGGCGAGCAAGTTTTGTCGACGGATACCTATTGGTAGTTCTAGAACCCGATGGCAGCGGCGCGGCGCCTCGCCCCGTTTCTATGCATGCCGGTCTGGAGGAGGGTTGGGATGGGAGGCTCAGAAGTGTGGCCGTTGCCGAATCCCGAGTGGAGCGACCGTGGCCATGTTTCCCCGAAGCCCGGGAGGCGGGCTGGAGTGCGTGGGGAGGCGATGATATCATTACAAATGCTCAGGCCTTTTGAAACCATGCAACGTCAAGATTGCTCCGCTTCTCAAGGAGAGAAAGCTGAAGCTGAATAATGAAGATGTGCTGGCATAGACTGGAGACGTCTTTTTGGGTGGGGTCGAGGGGGTTATAAAACGGAGCTTCCGGCCCGCCGGTTTCGTTGAATGATGTCGAGAAGTCAAGACGAGACGAACATTCTTTTTCTTCAGCATCACCTAAAAGAGCGTTCAACTTTTTCTCACAAAACTCAAATCAAAGATGGCACCCACAAGATTCCCCGCGGAGCCGGTCGACCCCGCGCCCCTCGCGCAGCCGCTCAAGTTCGAGTTCAGCGGCAAGACGGCGCCGAACCGGTTCATGAAGGGGGCCATGACGGAGCGCCTCTCGACGTGGGACCCCAAGGTGCTCGAGAAGCGCGGGGTGCCAACGCCGGAGCTCGTCAACCTGTACAAACGCTGGGGCGAGGGCGGGTTCGGGTTGATCCTCACGGGCAACGTGCTGATCGACTACGACCAGCTGGAGGCGATGGGCAACCCGATCATCCCGCCCGGGTCCAAGTTCGAAGGGGAGCGGTTCGAGGGGTTCCGGGCCGTGGCGGAGGCGGCCAAGAAGCACGGCAGCCTCGTGCACGCGCAGCTCAGCCACCCGGGCCGGCAGGTGGCCGACTTCATCAACCCGAACCCCATCTCGGCGAGCGACGTGCAGCTGGAGGGCAACGTGATGGGGATGACGTTTGGGAAGCCGAGGGCGATGGAGAAGGCGGACTTTGAGAAGGTCATCGGGGGGTTCGCGCACGCCGCCGAGTACTGTTGGAGGGCGGGCTTTGATGGTGTTGAGTTGCACGGCGCGCAGTAAGTTTTCCTTGCGACGAAGAAGAAAGAAGAATTCTTTTCGAAAAGAATAAATCGGAAAAGATTACTAATCGGGCGTTTAGCGGCTACCTCCTGGCGCAATTCCTCTCTCCCACAACCAACAAGCGCACGGACCAGTACGGCGGCTCTCTCGCCAACAGAGCGCGCATCATCCTCGAGATCGCCGAGGCGATCCGGGCGCGGGTGCCGGACCCTTCGTTCAGCATCGGCATCAAGATCAACAGCGTCGAGTTCCAGGAGGGCGGGTTCACGACGGACGACTGCCGCGAGCTGTGCGCGGCGCTCGAGGAGAACGGCTTCGACTTCGTGGAGCTCAGCGGCGGCACGTACCAGTCGCTCGCCTTCGAGCACAAGCGCGAGTCGAGCAAGAAGCGCGAGGCCTTCTTCCTGGATTTCGCCGAGCAGATCATCCCGCAGCTGAAGAAGACCAAGGCGTACGTCACCGGCGGGCTGAGGACGGCGGCGGCCATGGTCCAGGCGCTGGAGACGGTGCACGGCATCGGGCTGGCGCGACCCGTCTGCAACGAGTTCGACCTGCCCAAGAAGTTGATCAACGGGGAGGTGCAGAGCGCTATCCAGACGCTATTTGGGGAGGAGAACTTTGGGCTGACGAACGTGTTGGCCGGCACGCAGTAAGTTTCCTTCTTTTCGTCCGTGATGGTGGGGCGGGTGCTGACTGACATGTGTGTGTAGGATGAGACTCGTCGGTCAGGATAAGGAGCCTTTGGACCTCACCCAGGAGAAGTACAAGGACGTGTTTGAGAAGTCGATGCAGAAGTGGGCGGAGCAGATGGCGCAGAACAGCGACCTGACCAAGTTCGGGTACATTGACGTCGAGGGCACGAAGCTGGAGCCCTACGGCACGCCGTATGCCGCGGCTGCTTAGAGTGTTTGGAGTTTCGGCATTGTGAGATTATTTGCGGCCAAGTATGAATGTCATATGGAATAGATTTGGTCAAGATTCATAGGATGCATCTTCTCGTGAGCTTCTCACGAACAAGACCCAAAAATAAGCCACATTCAAAGTTCACCCACGCATAGCAACGTTGTTCATCTCATACCACATCAGACTACCAAAACTCAATTGCAAACCTCCAAATTAATTCACCGAGAACCAACACATGGTGAACAGAGCTGCATCTGGCACCTGCCTCACACCGAAGCAAGGTGAGCCCGGCGACGACGGAAGGCAGTGACGGAAATGGACCCCGCCTTCCCCCGCTGACCCCTTAGCCACCCCTGCCGTTTTCAGGGGGTGCTCGCTGTAGCTGAACTCAGCTTGCTGTCTGTCACCGGCCAAAATGTCATTTTCATCCCAACTAGCAGCTCTTTCTCTCCTCCAATTTCACCATCCTCCTCCTCCTCCTGCTCCTCCTCCTCCTCGCCACCATCGCCGCCACGCCTTCCACTTGCTCTCGCTCACGACGGCGATGATATTTATCTCTACCACAGTTCATACGCGTCAAAGTATTTGCTAGATCACCATTTAACAGCCATCAGCCATGTACGCGCCCAGTCCGTTCCGTCACGACCAGCAGTGACGTAACTGAAGCTGACCACCCGCAAAACACCACAGGATCGAGCCCTCCCTCCGCGTCCGACGCGCCATCACGGCAAACGACCCCCTCCTCGTCAAGCGAATCCTCAAATCCCACCCGGGCCTCCTGCACAACCCAGATCCCTCCCCCGAGGGCCTCTCCAACTCCAACCTCCACCTCGCCGCCTCCCTCGGCCACCTCCCCATCTGCCACGTCCTGCTCGACCTCGGCCACGAAGACCCCGACCCGGCCCTCAACGAGAGCCACCAGACCGCCCTGATGCTCGCCGCCGCCGCCGGCCACACCGACGTGGTGCACTTCCTCTGCGAGCGCACCCCGCACGTCATCCTTCGCCGCGATGTCCGCTGGCGCGACGCCATCATGGAGGCCAGCCGCGGCGGCCACGACACGGTTCTGCAGATCCTTCTGACGTATGTGCCGAGCGGTGCGCAGGACGCTGTGCGGAGGGCTGATTTGGACGGCAACACGGCGCTTCACTTTGCAAGCGGTAATGGCAACTTGTTGGTGCTTAGGACGCTGCTCGCGGCTGGCGCAGACGCCGAGAGGAGGAACATGTGGAGTTGGACCGCCATGTCGTACAGCGCCACCGTGCAGGCCGAGGTCTACCTCAAGGGCCTGGTCACCGAGGTCGAGAGGAGGAAGATGGTGCGGAGAGAGGTCGAGGAGTTGAAGAAGGCGGGTGGCGTGAGGGTTGTCGAGGAGGATATCGAGGTCGAGGATTGAGCTCCATGACAGATCCACGACATTATCACGACCGAGAGCCCTCTCAAAACATGCCTGCGGGGTCGCAGACGACGAGCACTCGTGGAGTGCATGAGCGCTGACGAGAAGCTGGCCCCCAGAGACGACTTCGAGGGGTACTGCTGGACGCAGCACGGGAATGCCGGAGCTCGACATACGGACCCATGTCAAACGGCGCCCCGCAACCGATCAAGTTCTCGAATCAGCTCGTCGACTTTACTAGCGATTCTTGGAGGAGCTGGACCTGTCGGCCACGGGCGCAACACGCATCACTGAGCATTCTCGTCGTCAACACAAGTCACACATCGCAGCTGCATCATGCCGACCCTATTCAGTTGCGCGACGAGAAGCTTCTCCCGTCTCCAGCTCGGAAATTGCCAATCAAAACCAAGCGGTGGACACGAGCACTACAGGCCGCGAACGAAGCTCGCGATTGGTTGAGCGAGCTGGATTGTACCCACCGATTCATCTCGAAGTTCATTACGCTGTGTGCGAAGAGGAAAGGAGCGGCTGAACTGATTCTCAGGAACTGCTCGGCTGGTTCGGTTCATCGCAACAGACGACGCTCGGACTGGTTCATCTTTTCAGCTGCAAGGATCTCTGCAATTGGGTTTTTGGGTCCCTGGGGAAGACTTGGAGAAAATGAAGTTGGAGAAAACAAGTTGGAAAAACGCCTGACACACTCTGTTGCGACACATCGCACGCCAAAGATTCACATCATTCAGATACCAGCCGCAAAATGCAATAAAAGTCAACTTCGCTCAAATCACTTGACATGCGACGCTTGACTGCAACATCACACATCATCTTATGGGCGAGCTGAATCGGTAGACTCACCGTCACTGATTCACTGCCGAAACATGCAGCCACCACATTCGTCGCATGTCGCAATCCCCGCAACGAGCTCACCTGGCGATGTTCATGTGCATTACACATGGCCTCATCTCAACTTCGACCGGCCGTCATGCTCGTCAGACTCGGCGACGGAACTCTCGATGATTCACTGCTTCGACACTGAAAATAATCTATAAATTTGCCCATCATGACTGCTCGTCTTCTCTCGCATAACATTCTACATCATCATCAGCCTGAAGCCTGACTGCATTACACAGCCAACAACACCTTCAATCCCCTCATACATCAATCACCGTGGCTTCTCAACAGTCCTCCGCCGACGAGGCTGAGACGGAGTATCTGCCCTACCCAGCAACCAAGCTGATCATCGGCCAGTACTGGCACTGCTCCAGGGACCCTCCATTCTGGGGCTGGCTCATCGTCGGCACCTTTTACGACCAGCACAACAACCCCGTCTGGAGCACCGAGATCTTTGCTTTCCAGCGTGACACGCGCGGTGACGACACAGAATCATCGTCCGTCGTCTCTTCTGACTCGGGTGAGTCACTCACAAGCACGCCCCCTTATTCACTGCAAACCAGCAAACTCCAATACGCCGTGTTATAAAGTCATCAACTGTTGTCGCTTACATCTTCCCAGATTCTTCTTCCGAACAAGACTTGGCTTCACAATTCTCGAATAGCCTCAGCTTTGACGAAACGAATAACTTTACAACCCCAACGAATCGGACTCACCAACACCCTCACTACAACCGCTTGTGGGACCCGTCAGTCGCTGGACCTGTCCCCGGCAGTTGGATCACCGCATACGATCCGCACCTCGGCAACTGGGTGAACACCTGGCAACCAAACCACCACCACTTCTAACCTCACCCCCAAAAAGACCGCAGCAATGTCCAACCCACTCAACGGCCCAGACGCCGACGCTCGCCGTCCCCCGTGGGGCCCCAACACCGGCATGCAGCTCCCCCGCTACGGCGAAGCCTACATGCCCCACCCCGGCTGGGCCCCACCCGGCCCCACGTACGGCGGATACGGTAACGTCGCCTACTACCCGTCGCAGTACTACTCATACCCATCCAACGCAGCCCCCTACCCGGGATCGACGGCCTACACGTGGCCCAACCCGGCCGCGGCCCCCCAGCCCGGCTACGGCACCTACCCCCTCCAACCCGGCGGCCAGTCCTACCCCGTCGCCCGCACCTCGCAGAACCTCCCGGCCCTCGACCCGCGCAACCCGGCCGCGCAGCTCACCAACTCCACCGGCGGCACCGGCTGCGAGCCGGGCTACAACTACTTCTTCCCCGCCGCGCACACCAAGATCCACGTCTTCCGCACCACCACGCCGCCCTGGCAGCTGCCCGCCAACGCGCGCATCCAGTTCTCCGCCTTCCACGTCCCCGTGTCCACCTCGCTCGCCGACGTCCTCAAGGGCTTCGGCGCCACCAACGCGACGCCCAAGAAGAACAAGTGCTTCGAGATCGTGCAGGCCGGCAACGGCAAGTGGTACAAGGGCCTCTGCTTCTCCGGCGACGACAAGGACATGATGAAGAAGACGCTCGCCGACGTCGGCTGGGACGCGACCAGGACGGGGCAGCCCGGGGGTAAGCCGGTCGTCTGCGTGTGGCTGGTCAAGGATTGAAAGCTCTTGGAGGGGGTTGGTGTTCTTCTGTATTTATTTACTGCGATTTTCTTGCTTTCTGGGATTTGGTTCTTGGGGTTTGGGTGTGGCGGGGTGTTTTGTTTGTTGGATTCAGTAGCGAGGAATGCGAGGCTCTACTCGAACAATTAACTTCGTGCATGGTGAAGCTTGAAGATGCGTGAGGTCTGATGTGACTTCTCCGAGTTGAGGTTCGCCGTGTTTGTGTGACTATCAAAAGCGCAAGCCCGCGCAAGGAAAATGTACATAAAATTTCTCATCCTGATCTGACAGGCATCACGTCCTTCAGCCTCTTAGGTCTGCAGTGGAAAGATTGGAAAAGGATGACATTATCGCAGCAACTACAAATGCAGCTCGCCGCGCAATATAACGCAGCAACCCTTATTCTTCTTATTCTATCCGACATCTCGTGATGTCCAGCAAGTGCGAAGTCATCATTTGATGTTCTGAGTGACATCATCGCAGAGACCCATTCAATAAATATTGTGATGTTGGCATGCTACGGGGAAAAGAAGGAAGGGCTCACGTCATGCAGCACCTTGATAACTTTCCACATGAAGCACAACATAAGTGTACCTGCTCAGCAATCTGACTCTATAGATCCCGAAGCTACCGTCTGCACATGGATGTCTTAAACGGTTGTGGAACTTCCTCTTTCACCAGTCGTGGTCTCCCCTCTTGACACTACGTTGTCCATGAGAATTTCCTTCCACTGAGGAAGGGGCGAAACGGTCTCCCAAGTTTTGGGATCGTGAGAATCCCACACTTCATTCCAGTCGTCGTGATCGTAGTCGCGACTTTCTTCGACCAACTTCCCCACGTCCCCCAAAGCCCCAACATCGAACGTGAACCGTACCACAGACCTCCGCGACGCGACATTTTCCATATCGTTTGGAAAGTTCTCAAAGGTCCGACCATCGCGTAAAAGGCCGTCGTCATTATCGCATCTCCTGTCCTCCCAAGAGAGCTCTGGGACATAGCCTCGGCGGACCGCCTCGTCACACGCGAGATGCCACGCTATATCCCGTTGTACGACTTGCTGAAATATCGCCTCGGCTAGTTGTGGGGCGGGGCCGGCGTCTAAGACGAGAGAGAAGGACCCGGGTGGCATGCCCGCAGAGCTGAGGATAGACGCTTCGACAACCCACACAGCCACGTTTCTGGTGACTTGGTTGGAAAACAGCTTCATCCTCTGAGGTCTTGAGATTCGTTGTTCGGGGGAGAGATAGGGGTGTTTTCGTAGTACGTTCCACCATAAGTCGGCGCGGCGCTCCACCCGTAGTAGGCGGTTCTCCTGGCAGTATGGGATCAGTCCACGGGCGTGACACGGGGATTCCGCAACAGAGTCCCGGTCCTCGTTTAGCATGATATTACGGATAAAGCTCCGCGTATTTTTGGGGAGTGCACTGAGAAACTGAACGGCCAACGATGCTGCTGAGAGCCGATATTTCGAGTTGTCGCTTTCTCTCGATTTGATCAATGCCTCCGGTGTCTCGTCGTCGGCGGCGGGAAAGCGGAAGTAACCATAAGACACGACCTCAAGCAGATCGTCTTGTGACGGTATATCCCAGGCTTCAATGGGGCAGTCGATGACTCGCAAAATGTCGAGCTTCCCGGGTTGCCAGCGCTTGGCACCCTTCTCGCCCCGGCACAGGCGATCCATTTCTTCGGCGAACCGTTTGGCGTTCGGGGATGATGCCAGCTGTAGCGCCCGCTTCACGAACTCCTTGTAAACCGACGGTGCTTCCCGGTAGTGGGCAGCGTCAACGATTGTCGTCGAGCTGCTTGCTTCCGTTGTCCTCATATGGTCCAAAAGCGGCACAAACTGCGGGTAGGCCGCCGCGAGTTGGTCGCACACCGGTCCCGTCAGAAACTCGCGGGCCAAGTCGAAGATCTCGATCCTCAGCTGATCGAGGCCGTCCTTTTTCCAAAAGTCGAAGGCGTTGAGGTGACATCGCAGGCCGTCGGAGTAAAAGGTGGAAAAGGTGATATTATTCGTCTGCAAGGCAAGACCTCTCATTTCGTTTGCGATTATTCTGCAGGTATAAGCGAGTGACAAATCGATGGGCTCGCCGTTGGCTTGCGTGAGTCTACCTCTTGCTTCCCCGCGGAGTTTGCTCTCCACCAGTATGTTGCTGTCGCATTTGTAGCCGCCATCGACGGTGACGTACATCTTGTAGATCACGTCCCGCAGCTCTCGAGGGAGACGAAGAAAGCCATTACTGAGGCTAACCGTGGGGTTGGTTTGCATGATGCTGAGTTGGGCGAGTGGTGGTGTATGACGATTCAAAAAGTGAAGTAGCAGAAACCGAATCAAGCGAGACATGTGTCGGTTAAATGTGAGGGATGCGTCTATTTATACCTCACCTCATTTTACCCCAATTCCGCTAACCCTCTCCCCCAACAAAATCCATCCGGTGTGGCACCTTGGTATCCGTGCTGCACCCCTTTGACCCAGACCACAACTGAGGCCAAATATCAACCTCCACCTTCTTTCTCCGACCAGAAACAACCAGCGGTAATAGCGACATGTCACGTCACGGTCAGGGAACGAGAAGTTTTGGGTAAATTTGATTTTTCAGAAGAAATGAGGACATCGCGAGCTACAAAAAAAAAAAACTCATATCAAGCCACACAATAGAATAACTTTCCACATAACGCAATATAAGTGCAATACCCAGCACTCAACACAATGAGAGTTTATAAGCCCAATGGATATGCAAGCCCTCCCAGCTAAGTTTTCAGCCCACTTGGTCTGTTGACAGAGCGGAGTTAGCGTTTGCGTTCAAGAGAAGTGGATTGGAGTGACGTACCATGAATGGCCTCAACCACCAAGGTCGTGACGACCTTGAAGGGCGTTTCCAGCAGGTATAAATTGCTGGAAGCTGTCATGCAAACAGTAAGTACATGCACTTGTCGAGGTGAGGGTGGATTGCTTCGTACACTGATGAGGCCCCCCCTGGCAAGAATCTGATCCTTGCCAACATCTCCAGCCACACACACCACACCGAGACACTTCTAGCAACCGAACGACTGACTTATCGGATTAGTTTGTGAGAAAGAAGAAGTGAAGGGAAAGCCATACTCAACATGACGTCCCGAATTCCAGTCAACCCAGAGGCCACCACGGCACACGCCACGCTTCTCGCAGACGAGTTCAAGAAGGTTCTTAAGCCTCGGCACTAGATGCAATCAGATTGAGGTCCATAACGTATCGCAGAAGGGACTACTAACCATCAAACACATGCGACACAAGATCAACAAGAACAACAAAAAGGCGAAACAAATACTCCAAGAGCTCAAATTCACACCTTCAAAGATCGACTTCGAGCGGTTCCCAGAGCAGTACATGACTGAAACATGGTTAGATGGGACTTGGGAAGAGTGTGAAGTGTGTTTTGGACTTACAGCTCATGAGGTTCACACTCGAACTCAACCAACACTATGGCTTAATAACAACAGAGCCAGAGAGGGGAAGACTTCAGGATGTTCTACATATATGCACGGGCATACAAATAGACCTCCAGAAGGGCACCCCTACAGAGCGGCTCTCACCCAGCAAGCAGAGCCTGGTTGCTGCGTACGAAGGACTGGTGTTCAAGTTAGGATTTCAGTCAGGATCCGGTTCAGGAATGCAGAACCTACCTCGAAGGGAACAACACGGTAACAATGATTCGACTGGCAAGACACGTGGAGGCGATGGACGAAGGGGATGACGGGGTTCTGAAGGGGCTGGGAGGGCGTATATCTAATCGAAACGGTTGGCGACTACATTCAATCATTGCAAGGGGATCAACTCACCCATGTAATACTACCCTGTGAAGGGACGCAATTGCACACTTAACAAGGCAGAACTTCCTTGTTAAGGGCTGATGGGAACGGTGTTGTATTGCTCTGCCGATGGAACTGAAACTTGAAGTACATGGAACCAAGTCCCGGAGCACCACAGGATCAAAAGCCAGTCCCATACCACAAACCTCATCAAGACAGGCCCATGATCACCACGTCCAACCCATACCCAGCACACGTTCAAAGAAGCTCGCAGCAGAGAACGATGTCTCACATGCCGGTCACCCTCAGGATTCGTCGTCCTCAGCGTCGTCATCGTCATCGTCGTCGTCGTCGTCATCCTTGTAGTGTGCCCGCCGCAACATGACCCGGTTGGTGAAGTCGAACTGGGAGAGTTCGAAGTATCGAATGGCGAAGGAGGCGACCTCAAAGCCGTGCTTGCTTAGATAAAGTCTGAGCCACAACTGCCGCGCGTCTGGGCTCATGTCGGCGGCATATGTCAATCGGGGGAATTGACGTTTTCGCGCCCCGGCCAGTCTGCGCCCAACTCCGACGTTCCGAAAGCGAGTCGTGTGGCGTTCGGCATCCGCCGACCCAGTGGTGGAGCCGGTGGGAAGGCCGGCCCCGCGATCCCGGGGTAGACGTTCCCGAAACGGCAATCTAAACGCAACACGAAGATGCAATATATCTCGCATTTTCCTCGGCGGGGTGCGTTTATTCATCTTTCCAGATTGTAATTCGTCCGCTTTTTCAGTCCCGTCCAAGATCCAGCGAGAAACAAGGTTCATCATCTTACCTATGTCAGTAACGTGTTATGCCGATATGGACCATCACGTCTCTCGGGCAATATATAAGATGAACGTGTTCGTCGACGAATTCATTCCATAACCCCTTTATTCTTTCACCGTACGATCTCTTAATACACACGCTCGCTTAATTGTCTTTAAGCCTCCCGCAAGATGCGTCCCTCCTCTTTCCTCGCAGCCCTCTCCGCAACCGTTGTGGCCGCCGCCCCCGTCACTTCCGACGCCGGCCTAGTCTTAATCAGAATCGCAAACGTCACAGCCAAGACCCTATCCAACAGCAATCTTTTCTTCGACTTCGACGTCGTCGATAATACCTCCGATCAGACCATTCACTGCTCCAACACATGGCACTTCAACCCCGTCCCCCACCCTCCAACGCGGAGATCCTAACCGTGCAACAGGGCCTTCGATGACACCCGCCCCACCCCAGCGTCCTGCTCCGTCGCAGGCTACTCCTTCACCGTCAGATTCCCCAGCAACACGAGCAGTATCGAGTCCTGGTCAGCCCTCATCGGCATCGAAGGACGCCCGACGTGGTTCCGCGCGGTCCTGGACACCTCGTCGCCAGACTACACCTGCGCCCACTCTGGCGAGGCGGGCGTGCTGAGCACTTGTCTCACCACCCCGAGCCTCCAAATCTCCGCCGCGCCGGTCTCTCCCGTCCTCCCTCCCGAGCCCGCCTACCCCGAGATTGAGATCACCAACGTCTCCGCCGAGACCTTGTCGAACAATAACCTAGTCTTTGAGTTTGACGTGGTCGATAACACCAATAACAAGACGGCGCACTGCTCCAACCAATGGTCGGACTCTCTATCCTCGACACATTTCAAGAGACTAACTGACATCTGTTTTGCAGGATCTCCGGTGCCCGATCCGTCATCGATAATGCATGCTCCGTCGCGGGTTATACCTCCGACATTGACTTCCCCAACGGATTCAACATCCAGTCTTGGACGGTGTACATTGATGTCGAGGGGAAACCCACAGCTTTCAAGGCGGATGTGAAGACCGGCACGCCTGACTATACCTGCGGCCATTCTGGCACGGGAGGCGTTCTCAGCGCCTGCTTCACTGGTGCTGGTGTCAAGATCGCCGCCGCTCGGTGGTCGATCTGGGGTCCTAGTTCGTAGGTCTCTCGGATTCATCACTTCGATGTGTTGATGCCAAGAGTCAAACGTGAGAAAGTCGATAGCCTCGACCTGATTCAAAGAGACAATGTGTAGACAAGTCATGTAGCAATTAGGACAAGTAGCACACAGTTAGGTTGGTAAGATCTACAGCTCTACCTCAACGCCCAATTAGGGAGGATATTATAATTCATCACCGGAATAAGGCCAGACTGAAAACCGTCCTAAACCCAGCCTCTCCATCCATGTCATCCAAACAGAATATTTTCAAGCTTGGCTCACCTCGCCAAAGACGACACCGCGGCAGCCGGAAGGGTGGGTCCATCACGACGGAGCCGAATGACCCGGCCCCACCACCGACGCCTCCGGCTCCGGTTGGCTAGAAATGTGTCCCGTCTCTTGTGAATGAGATACGTTCAAACTTGTGTATTTTCTAAGAATTTCTCACTCCTCGTGGACTCGGCCCATCCCTCGTGCGGAACAGCTAGTCGTGGACCCTTTATGTCGTCAACCAGCGTACCACTGAGCTGGCGAAGATGACCGCGCGATTGGCGAGCGTGCACGTAAGGCATTGGAGTATCTCTGGCCACTCCCCCGACCGGATCCGGTTCGCGGCCTCAAGTGGGTCGTTGACTCCGGGCGAGATCGGGAGACGTCTTACATGTGGACCTCAGAATCGACCAATAGGGGCCTCACTGCCTCCACCTCCGCGCCCTGGCGTTGACATTTTGATTTCTCAGCGTTTTTTTTTCACGATCATAAAACGCGCATCACAAGCAGCCGCGTTTCCGAAACTTCTCGCTCTTGTGGCTGTTGGCTGTGCAACAATGTCCGACGCGTCCAAAGACCTCGTCCTGCCCCGTCCGGGCGGGGCCTACGGCTCGCAAGCGCCGATACCGGGTGCGTCCGAAGAAGCCTTCACGGCGGCTTTCGGCGCGCTACTTCCGCCCGCCCAATATCTCACCACGCCCACCGGCAAAGCCGCCTACTTCGAGATACCCCCTTCCTCGCCCGGGGACGGCGCGAACGCACCCGATCGCGTTCTTTTTATCCACGGCGTGCAGACCCCTGCCCTGGGCATGCTGCCGCTTGCCAAGGCTTTGCACGCGTCGTTTCCTCAGACGCACTTTGCGCTGGTCGACCTCTGGGGTCACGGGCTGACCGACACGCCCGTCGTCCCCCACGAACCGAGAATCTTCCACGAGCTTCTGGATGCTCTGCTGGACCAGCTCGGTTGGCCTTGCGCCCACCTCGTTGGGTACTCGTTCGGGGCCGCCTTGACGGTGGGATACGTAGCCTCACGGGCGTCGCGGGTGAAGAGTTTCGTTCTCGTTGCGCCCGCCGGGCTCCTCCGCGCTTCTGAATTCACCGCGGAGCAGCAAAACTACTTGCGCGGCAACGACGTCGACGAGACTGCCGCGCGGAAGTTCACTCTTAACTTCCTCGAGGGTGGGGATTTGGTAGTGCCCACAGACTGGAAGGAGCGCGTCGCCAAGGGAGAAGTTGTTGCCGAGGCCGTGAGGGAGTGGCAGATGCGCGAGCATCCCGGACACACGGCTTCTGTTGTTGCCATTTTCAGGGACGGCGGTGTCTTTGACAACGATGCTGAGTTTGTTCGGGCGGTTGGCACTGGCATCCCGTCGCTGGTGGTGCTGGGAGAACTGGACGATTTGTGCAGTGAGGGTCAGATTAAGGAACTCGGCTTGAGAAACGTTGTTGTGGTCCCCAAGGTTGGACATGCCGTGGTCAGGCAAAGAGTACCAGAAGTGGCGGCATCTATCAGTGGCTTCTGGAAGAAAGAAGCTTGAGAGCTCGACGGCTGATACTAACAACATTGATTTTACGACGTTTACCTGAGTAGCATACAATAGAAACACAAATCATCATAGAGAGACTGCATGTAAGAATCACTGCATTGCGAGTTGCCCTCACCTCCATTTCCACACATTCTAGCCACTTTGATGATTGATTAGTCACAGGGATCAACTTTCAAATGAGCCAGGCAGTCGGGTTAAGACAACCCAGCGAAAAGCCCATGATCAAATCCATTTCCCCAAGCTTGAGAAACGCACCCAACAAGCATTTCGTCGTTCTTGTGCAGCGCAGCTTTCAACGATCGTCGATGATGACGACAGGAACATCTTCTAGAAAGGACTCCCCCGAATGAAGAACCCAGTCATCGGCTGCATGCTCGCGACTAACTCAAAAGCGTCACTGCAGAGACGAACACTCCGGGTAAAAATAACGTCGCGCGAAGGTTTTCTGCAAGGGCCGAATTAAATAGAAAAGTGGCCTACTGGCTTGCGTGTCATACCGATGCGGTCCCGACAAAGCGGTCACCGAGTGGACCAGAATGAAATCCAGGAACCGCAACCTTGTAGACCTACCTGTTGAACTTAATCTCATCAATGGAGTTGGCTGGATGTCTTCCTTGGCCTCGCAGACCGCATGGAGTGTCTTGGGTCAGCTTGCCTGAAAGAATGATGCATTAGTGCGCGTACGCAAGCGTTGGGGTACTGGGAATGAGGAAGCCTCGAAACACAACGTGTGACCACAATCATGAGAGATAGAGATCTCTAAAGTTAAACTCTTCGAATACTCAATGCTCTGGATATCGAAAACTGCAACCGGGTTGGAGAGAATTTACTCACGATCACTGCCGGAAGTAACCCTGGGGGCCCCAGTTTGAGGGCAGAGCAGCTCCCTACGTGAGACCACAGGGACGAGGGGTTCATACGATTTCCCAAGACCATGAAGATAGAATGTCCGTCCTACTAGTCAGTCAGTTGCTCGGCCAAGACAATTGACGTTAGGGCATGCAGAACTTTGATTCGTTCCCAAGAATAGGAGCCTTTCGAGGGTTGTCTCATGGGTCGTTGTGTTGAAGAGGCGTGCCATCGCAGACTAGACCAGTGCCTTACCGCTAGCCTCAGTAGCAGGATCTGATGATATTTCCACCCTGATTTCTGTCAAAAAGAAACCAAGTTCGTGAATGAAATACTAATCACGTGCATATTTGCCCCTGGATTATCTCTATGATTATCTCTCACACCTCGTGATTGTATCGCTTCACCCAAGGCTTTTTTGCGACATTCGCAATCCACAATCTCACCGCAGGCAGCCTATGCATGATTTGAAGCTTATCAAAGATCCGACATGCATTTGAATCGAATGTGCTCGCGTGAGGCGTGCTCGCGTGAGGCCATTCCTTCTTCGGCTGAGCTCCCTCGGCGATATAACTCCGAGGCACCGATCCGACCGACCGGGCCCGAGTGGGTCCGCCGAGCCCGAGTCAGCCAAGTTCCACGATCTGGCATCCATACAACAGAAGACATGTATTGCGTTGATGGCGTATTAATAAATGAATCGTACAGCAAATAGCTCGCAATTTGGCAACTCGATTGTACAAGGTTCTAGAAATTGGAACAGAAGTTGGTTCAAACAGCTTGACTGAACCGCCTCTTCGCGCGGCGAGGTTGCACAATATTACACCTTCCCAGGTCACTTATCCATCACCATCATCTGAGAGTACGTGGGTTGATGGCTGCTCCTTAAGTGTTCGTTGAGAAGAAGCGAAACAACACGATGTGCGGTCGGAATCCATCGACTAGTGATACGGTTGAGATCCGTTGGAGAGCCAACATTGAACAAAGTCACGAGAAGCGCAAGCACCGACCTGCCTCTTCGTTCCAGTCAATGTTGCATGTGAGACAGAAATCAAATGCATGGATTGTAGATACATACGCACAACAGCCAGTGATCTGATTGATCGGGCTATCAGGCAGAGATTGGCTTCAAAATTGTTATTATCTGAGAATATCGCTGTGCAGGATTAGGTCCATATTGGTTGGATAGTGTCGATCATTCTAATGGATCCTAATGAGCTATCATCACGAAGTATCTTCAGACCCACAGGAAAGTTCAGAATATTAGACATACTCTCACAACCGGAGACAAACGACAATCTCAAATATAAACGTGGTGGATAACAAGAATTACCTCAAAAACTGTAGAAAAGGGCAAACGGGGACTTGGGTCTAGGCAGAGATGCTTTTATTGCAGAGATTCAGGATGTTCATGATATAGGTGCCAAGAAATTCTTTGATAGTGCCGTTATAGATCACGTCGCAAATGTAGCAAACGAAGTTGAAAGGTGCTAAACGTCAAAACAATCTATGATTACCAGCCATCGAAGGCGAAAGCGATACCGACATTGACAAATGATGACACTGAAAGACACCCAACAGAGTTGAGGTCCTGGCAACATTCGAGGTGCCCACAAGAAACACGGAAGGAGCTCTTCCACCGATACCTACCACCCAAGGAACAGGACGCTTGTCTTCCCGGCATTGCTCCCCCGGGTATTAAGCACGGAACAAATAGTCTCTCTGGCTTCGAAAAATGTCTTTTGGCCGATAGAATCATGCCACCCGGCTTAATAACTAACTCGAAGTCTGTGAATTGTGGCGGTTCCGACCGAGCTAACGGCACTTGATGCCGTCAAACGGCTATCGGCATCTTCGACCGGCGACGGATGTCGAGTGTTTAGTAGCGTCTCGTACATGTAGTCAAGAAGGAACAGCACAATCTGGAAGCATAGTAACACGTATAGCAAAGTTCGAAAGTTCTGAGCCTCTCTTCGCGATCAGATACTCCGTGCCTCAATAACAGACCGTCCCAAGTCTCGGGCATAGCGGTTGCCAGCTCATACAGCGACTCCGATAAATCCCCGGGTCCGCGGAAATATGAAGTTGTTTTCATTCAGTAATGAAAGAATGGTTGATTCTTTTCATTGAAACCATGTTTTGGCATTGATGATGGGAAACGGTCAATATTCGACGAAGCAAAGTTGATGATGTGGTCTAAGCAGAAATCAACGCACAGTAGGATGGGACGCCATTGCGCAAAGACTAGCCAAAGACTCGGCAGCATCTTCCGGAGGGGTGGTCTCATTCTAGAACGAAAGGGCTTCGGAGGATAGTCCAACGATTCATTTTACCTAGCGTAAAACTGGCGGACTCTGGTCCGGTGCACTGAAACCATTCACAACTCCATCCGGCGAATCGGAACTCGACATGACTCTCCAGCACTGGATTCCGTGCACACAGCACATACTTTCAGAGCGAACGTATCGGCTCGGAATGTGTGTCCCGCCTTCCCATGTGCCGGAGAATGACGTCGATGGAGGCTTCCTGCAAGAAGAAGTCGCCAATGTCATTGGTGTATCAGAGACATCAGATGAGACCAGGTACACACCAACACTGCTATCAGATCTGGTGGTATCCGTGTGGCCCATCTGTCTGGCCCACTTCCCCTTTCGTATTTCTGGCCTCATGTTTCGCCATCGTATTTTCCGGTTCTCTTTCATGGCAGGAAATGGTCCCATGGGCACAGTGCAGCATTGAGCAGCCGAGTCATTGAGCAGAACATCATCTGAAAGTTGCCCGGCACATCCAACACCTATCGTAGCATCGTCATCGCATAGTATTGGCGTTGTGATGCATTGATTCATCCAGACGGACAATCCGATTACCAAGACTTCCATCATCCATTGTGTTCAGTGGGATCGTCAACCTGTCAATTGTTTCTTTCATGCTTGAGATCAAGAGACAGTCTTGGCAGACGACATTGAGTGAAGTCGTTGGAACGACCGCGAAGAGATGGCAAACGTGTTCTGTACAGAATCATCCAAAGTTCGGACTTGAACAAATATGTCCAAAGAAACAACTGTCTGTAACAGTGAAGTTGGCGATGCTTTTCCTACTCGGTATAGGATCCAACACCGCCACCCCCGCGAATGACGATGAATGGGGAAGATAGTGCGGTTTAACCTGAAGTTTTATCCCCAGCTCTTCGACCTCTCGTAGGCTCTTGCTCTTTGGTTGCAACCTTCCGTACCCTTAGCTTGCCGGGTCGCCCCAACGGACCAGTTCTGCATAGGTAGGAAAAGGCATGGCCCTCCCACCCGGGCAAGAGTCCGTTGATAGAAACACCTTCGTAAGATGCGCTCCACGCGCGCCACTTGATAAAACATCATCGATTACCAAGCCATTCATCTCGAACATGCTGTAATCGCCAAGCCAAAGATTGTGGGTTTCTTGGCGTTTTGTCTGGAAAAATTGGCTGTCACAATGTGACAAGCACTTTGCCTCCACTTGGCGCCTACACATTCGTGCGGGGATTGACTATGCTAACAGCATGTCTCCTTGTAAATGACTTGGGATTGTCGCAGGAGTGCCATATACTATCGATGCAAATGCCGTCGCCATGTTTTGTCTTGTCGCGGCGACGTCGTGGACATCAACGTCAGCGCCGCGTTGTACTTGGTTTGAAGACTGAGATTTATCTGACAGAAAATGGATCATGTAGACTAGACGTTGAATGACACTCTTGACAGAAATGCAATGCTACCTCAGATCTGCCGCTAGTGTAGAAAAGCCCCGAGGCTTGGCACAGCTGTCTGTCAAGAGGAAACCCTGCTTGAGCACGTCCTTTTCGTAGGGCTTCTCTTATTATTTCCCGCAGCAGAATGGATGAGAGCTTTCTTGGGCAAGAATTCGCGACTTGTTTCCGTGGGGTCTCGGCTCTGACAGCGTCCAAGACCTCGACCATCCCTGGCATCCTCGTGGCCGCGACGAAATGTTCCACTCGAGCCGAGTGCAGTCCCGTCTCGGCAGCGGGGAGGCGGCTAATCTTTCTACTGGTCGTTGGAGTTGTTGCCAGTTATGCTGCTGTGGCTTCTGAGACGCGACATCATTCGTCCGACCTGCGGTGTCTTTGGCCTCATCGGCGTTCTGTCTGCGTCGCAGCTGAACTTTTCGACGGGCTTTCACGCAATGTTTCGTTGCGTTACCCGTATGATCCCAGAGCTCCCCTATCCCTCCAAGTGAAGGCTGCAAGAGTGCTTAACAGAGAGACCGCAGTGGTCCACTGAATCCTTGTCGATGAAGTTCTTCGGACGGTTTTGGAAGGGAGGCTCGACCTGGGAACCAACTGCGCCTCAATAACCAAGATATAGCCAAGATGAAATATGGAGATTGTGGGAAGGGAAGAAGCTATCCCGCACACGGGAACGGAATGGCCACATCGACATCCATGTGATCCCGTCTTGGCCCCATGAAGAGATCTCGGCGCTAATGCAAGGGCCCTGAGCCGCAAATCTATAGATGCCATACGACAGTACAGAATCCGTAGGATTTGCGACTTCTGGAAAAGGATCCTATTGGTGAACTTGAGCAGAGGCGGGTAGGCGGAGCAAAGAGTCTCCCGAAGCCGGGAAGTACCCTCTTTGACGCCGAAACGCGGAGACGTTTCGCGGCCGGCCAAAGCGCCACTTCCCACCCTTTTCCCCCACCAACTCTTACATACGAGCAAGACCAGAGCCACATTTACCGAAGGCGAGCTCCCCAGACCGAAACAAATTTGGAGATTCGCGAGATCTATGCCTTTGACCCCGTATCATCGTCTCTAGAGTGAGATGGGGGTAAGGCTTGTAGTTGCGGTAGGTGATACTACGAGAGGTGAACACAGCGTCGCATTATCGCAGAGTAGCCAGAAGTCCATATTGACTCAGCAAGAGGCTCTTTTCCACCAGTAGTTGTCCTGTGCTTCCAAACATAGAGCGGCGAATCACGCCGGCTGAGTGTCAGGTCACATCGACTATGTAGATCTCAACAACATGATGGTGGGGGTTTCGAAGTCAATGGCAAGATGGAGCTGTGATGATGTCGAGTGTTTACATCTTTACGATCTGTGTCGGCCGAGAAGGGGGTCTGAGACGGGACTGGCGGCGCTTTGCAACCTGCGGTCGGTCTTGTTTCCCGAAGGAGCTGAATTCGTCCCATGATTGCTTCGAACTTTGGCCACTCATCCATCTGCAGATAGGGTTTACCCGGAAAGAGGGCGACTTGTCCACAAATCCCGTAAAGTTTGTGACTTGAGGGGGAACGCGCGCGGGATGCGTGGCAAACAGGACAAGCATTTGCAGGAATCCAGATCGCAACCACAAGATTCCGATCACTTGGCATAGTCATAATCACCATTGCGAAGCCCAATTGCGAAGCCTCATTGCGAAGCCAAGTTAAGCTAAGCAAAGCTAAGGTGAGCAAAGAACTTGCCGAGTCGTTCTCGCGAAATAGCGGTTTGCCGTGCATGGGAACATGAAGTGAACATCGCGTGAGCTGCTTCTCGAGGTATGATCATACTGGTCTTGGACCATTGCAGCGTGTGTCCAACTGGCGTAGGAATGGCTTTTTTGACACCTAGATTTCTCGGCATAACTCAAAGCAACAACATTCGGATGGTGTCAAAGTACCCAAAAGACCTGAAAGGCGGGGGATAATAGTGGGCGATACTTCCGGAGCGGCCCCATCAAGTCGCCTCGTCTGCATGGATTCTATCAGTCGAATCATGCGGGCCATCCGGGAAGACTGATGGTGTACAGGGTTGGATGTGTGAATAAGCGGGCGGCTGTTCGCTGGACGGACATCGCGAGGCGCGAGATGCGTAAAATAACAAGAGTAAGGGAGTACCTAGTTCAACGAAACGCCTTGGGACGTTGTGGGATATATCGTGCCATAGATAGTGAGAGGATGGATGGGCTGTGTTGCAAAGAAAAATGATCGGCGCATTCAAACAACAGACATTCGACGACGGCGACCCGGGGTGTGGGATGGTGTCTGTCCTTCTGACCATCTCGACAGACACACAGAACAGATCCGGGGCGTGGTTTTTGCTTCATGAACAGGGAGACGGCTTGGATTGAAACGACGTGTAGTACAGCTGGCGGACAGAGCGCTTGACCTGCCGTTGTGGCCGACTGCATCCGACGGGAGGCGTTTAAGCTCCCAAGTGCACCTGGGGCCTGAGAGTTTCCTACACCCACGTCGTCCGTGAACCCTTGCATCCATCCAGACACCCTGCTGAACCCAGCTCACACACCCAGACATTTTTCGTCTTCAGATGTGTTCAGACACAGAGCTTCAACCCATAAAAGAGAAAGACACCTCGCCCTCACTACCTCTGGTTCGCGGCTGGTTTGGTCGGTGAAGGGCAGGCGATCGCCAAGACAACAGAAAGAAGTAAGCTGGTCTTGACATATTCTTCTTTGGGACGCCTCATCAGATTCACAATACACGCCCATCATGACAATCGCATATTTACGGAGTCACAACTTCAAGGTGACCCATCACATTACATCTAATCTACTATGGGTCACCTTGGTGTTCGGTATGAGCGTCTTCACCTTCGGGTATGAAGGCTCAACGCTCAACACTATCCAGGCAATGACGCGTAAGTGATATTCAGAGAACTGTGTTTTGTGGATGATCAAACTAATTCATGTTATCTAGCATTCGAAAAAAGATTTGGAGACTACATCCCGGCGAAAAAGGCATTCGGTTTCACTTCGAATAAGCTGGCATACATGAACTCTTTCCCTCTCATCGTCTATGCCGTCGGCGTAATCATCGGTGCTCAAATCGGCGAGCGGTGGGGCCGGCGACTGGTCTTCATCCTAACCAACATTGTCTGCCTGGCTGGCACGATCACGGTATACACGGCAAAGAACTACGAACAGCTTCTCGCGGGTCGAATGATCGTGAACTTTCATGTCGGCATGGAGGCTTTCCTGATTCCGATGTTCCAGGCCGAGATCGCACCTGCCGCAGTGCGTGGTTCTCTGACGGCCATCTATGGAGTCAATGGTGTGTTTGCCGCATTCATCGCGTCGATAATCACCAACTTTACCAGCCACCTCAACGATGACCGCTGCTGGAAGATCCCTGTTGGCATCGGCTTCTTGTTTCCCGCGTTTTCGTTGTTTTTCTGGGTCTTGATCCCCGAGTCTCCCAGATGGCTCCTGCGGAAGGGCGAATATCAGAAGGCTGTTGAGAATCTCGACTACCTCTTTGGAGCCATGCCAGGATATGACGCCGAAAAGGAGGCCAAGCTTTTGCAGGAAGCCCTGAACTCCAGCGACACGAAGGGAAGGTGGAAGGACCTCGTTAAGGGAACCAACCTGGTAAGTTGAGAGTGGCATCTTCAATGAAGGAATATCTCTAACTAGCCCAGCGGCGAACCGTGAACGGATTGACGGCTGCCGCGTTGGCTTCGCTGTCAGGTGCATCATTCTCGAATCTTTACGGAACCATCTTCTTGAAGAGTCTGAAAATTGTCGACCCTTTCATGATGACCATGGTAAAAAGAGCTCTTTTGCTCGGCACTGCCATTACCTTCATGTTCATCATTGATCGGGTTGGCCGTCGGCGCCTCTTCCTCCAGATGGGCTTTGTTCAAACCGCCGTGCTGATGGTGATGGGTGGGTTGGGCACTATCGCTCATCCTACCTTGGACATCAACAAGGGCATTGTTGCGCTCACCGTCATGTTCCCAATCTTCCATTTCGTCTCATTCGGCGGCCCGTAAGTGTCCATACACTTCAGTTCGAGAAGTGCGTCGTTTACTGACACTGAACACAGATTGCAATTGACGAAAACTGAGATTCCGCATGTCACTCTCAGAGACAAGTCCGTCATGCTGTTTTGGCTCACAGCAAACCTCTGCAATTTCATCGCTTCATTCACTCTGCCCTATCTGCTGCAAGAACCGGCAAATCTTGGCTCCAGAGTTGGTCTAATATACGGATCCATCTCAGCCATGGGTTTGGTATGGGGATACCTCTGCATGCCTGAAATGGCCAAGAAGTCTCTTGAGGAGATTGACGAAATGTTCGCCGCAGGTGTACCAGCCTGGAAATCAAGACGTAAGAAGCCCCTGATTTCACTATCTACCATTCACTTTACTAACACCACAAAGACTGGAGAGGCGAGCAAGCCGCCAAGATCACCGATCTCGAGAATCACGGAGTATCCAGCGACAGCTCCAGTGAACGGAGTATCGAGAAGCCTGAGCTGGAACCTGTGGTTATTGAAAAACCTTCAAAAAGCTGAGATGGAAGCACGGCGGCTTATAATTTTCGCATGACTGTGATGAAGCACTGAATAGGTATGACAGCACGATAATAGTAATACTTGATCGTAAATATGACAAAGAAAACTTCATTTCAACATGCGCCTCACTGTTCTTCATCACGACCGCTCTCGCCACATGCGTTGGTTTCCAGCCACTGAGAACTTGTGCCATGCGGATGATGAGCTTCCGATGACTAGGTGGAGTGTAAAAACCAAGCTTAATTCCTCTCAGAGGACAGGCGCTTGGTTGGGGGTTGCCGGCGCATCCCAAAATCTTTCCGCGACATCATTTAAGTGTACCCTATGACGGCTTATTTCCTGTAATTCTGGGATAATCCTCGATTCTGCAAAGAACCCGCACCAGTCAGATTCTTTCTCGGACTCAACGGACCACACGCCGACTCGTGGGAACTAAGCGTAATTCCCGATTGACAACATTGATTGGTGATCGACGCCAGGGGGCGACACTTCCCACGAGACTGTTCTGCGGAACCTCTCACCTCATCGCTGCATCCTCGAGTCTTTCTTCGAACTCTCCCAGTAGTCCTCCAAAGTAAGAACTTCTTCTCTGCGGCTTCCCGCCCCTCTGCCGCGGCTTCCTCCTCTCCTGAAAACGAGGCTAAATGTAAGGGACAGAATTGTTCCGTTGCCACGAAACAGCGTCTAATCTTGTTTCTGTTTCTGGTCCCAGATCAGACGGAATGATGGTGTGGTCAGACGAAACAAACCTATGAAAGGGTTCGCCGACCGAGGCCGACTGTGCTCAATCTCCCACTACGCGCGCGGACGGCCATACTCAAGTAGGAAATGTTCCCTGCAGCGGCTCCCGCGATAGTCTTCACAAGCTGCATATTCCACGCATCCCGCGTTAAGTCTTTCGGCAAGATGGGCATACATTCGTAGACAATGGCAAAACCAACACGAGGCGGGCGACAGCCGCCGCAGCGGTAGTCCTGTCTTACGTCCCCGGATTCGACAATTAAACCCTCTCCGCCGAAAGAAAAGAACGGCGGGATAATCTGCGCCCCATAAAACAAGCTCTCGATTGAAAATTCCACGGCCAGGCGAGGGTGACTGTCATGAGCGGCTCCCTCCGTTTGGATGCAGACAGTCCGGGCTTCCACACATATGTCAAGCTCAAATACCGCCCATCTGCTGCCTTCGCACACCCTCCTGCACTATGTGGGTTAATGCTATGATCTAACTTCTCTGTACTCTCCTTTCTTTGATCACATCCCATACAAGTCCTTCCCTCACTGTAAGTGTGGTGCCAACACAATGGGCGTGTCTGTTCGATCATTGGCCGTCCTCGGCTTCGCCGGGCTCGTCGCGGCGCTCGCGGTTCCGAAGAGCTACGCCGTCGACAGAAGCTATAGCCTAATGTCCGACCTTGGCACCAACTACACCGTTTTTGAACACGCGGCGACGAACTCCAGGACGAGGTTCGTCACTGACTCCAAGATTTGCGAAACCACTCCCAATGTGAAGCAGTACTCGGGATATTTTGACGTCGGTAAGTTGACGTACTCCTCTAGTCTCGAGCTAAGGGACTAACATATCCTAAGGTACGGACCAGAACATGTTCTTCTGGTTCTTCGAGGCCCGAGACAAGCCAAAAGAGGCTCCCGTGGCGTTGTGGTTGAACGGTGGACCAGGCTGCAGCTCCATGTTGGGCCTCTTTCAGGAGAACGGTCCTTGCACCTTCAACGGAGGTGGCGACGAGCCCAAACTGAACCCCAACTCTTGGAATAATTACGCCAACATGGTAAGTTTCGACATCTCCAATGCGGTCATAGCCCCATCACGGCCCCATAGTGATAACACAACCGCGCTCATACCTCTTGGAAGCTGCTCAATGCTGACTCGTCCCATCACAGCTCTATGTGGACCAACCAATCGGGGTCGGTTTCAGTTACGGCACGAACGATGTCGATTCAACTGTCAAAGCGGCACCCAAGGTGTGGTCGTTGATGCAATCATTCTACACGCAGTTCCCGGAGTACAAGAGCCGGGATTTCGGACTTTTCACGGAGTCTTACGGCGGCCACTACGGCCCGGAGTTCATCAACCACTTCCAGACACAGAACGCCAAGATTGACAAGGGCGAGGTCAAGGGTGAGAAGATCAAGGTGGTCGCTCTTGGTGTGAATAATGGCTGGATAGACGCTCGTAAGTACGCATGACACTTGAGATGGAGCGTAGTATTAACTATGACGTAGGCAACCAGTACCGGGATTACTTGGACTACGCCATCAACAACACATACAACAAGCTCATTGACCAGCCCAAGTATGATGAGCTCGCCAAGGCATACGACAAGGATTGCGCGCCTGCCATGGATAAGTGCACCGCACCCGAGGGCAATAACGAGGCTTGTGTCGCTGCCGAAACCGCGTGTTTCAACGCCATTGAGGCACCCATCGAGGCCATCAAACAGTTCAATGTGTACGATGTCAGAGCGAAAGATGACAAGTTTCCACCCAACACGTACATGAAGTACATCAACAAACCCGAAGTCATGAAGGCCATCGGTGCCAAGTCACAGTACCAGGAGTGCCCCCAAGCTCCTTACGACAAGTTCACGGCTACAGGAGATGGTGAGTCGACCTGTTCTGTGTTGAGGACACACGATAACCAACTAAACCAGGCCAACGCTCGTTTCTCGAAACCCTCGGCAAGGTTACGCAGACCGATGTACAGGTCCTAGTGTGGGCTGGTGATGCTGGTGAGTCCTCAAGACGTCTGGACCGTGATAACAATCAGCTGACTCGAGAGCCAGATTGGATCTGCAACTATGTTGGCAACTTCAGAGCAGTCACTCGCATTGGGGGACCCGACTTCGAAAAGGCCGAGATGAAAGATTTCATGCTTGATGGGAAGAAGAAGGGAGAGTACAAGACGAACAAGAACCTGAGCTGGATGAGGGTGTTTGATGCCGGTCACGGGCTGATGTCCTACCAGCCCGAGGTCGCTCTGGTTGCGTTCAAACAAACGATGATGAAGAAACCTATCTCATCGCCGTAAGTATTTTTAGTTGCGCGACTTCTTGTACACAGTATTTGAGCGATGGCGTTGCCATGGCTTCATACAATCACTTCTAGGGCAAATATATGAATGATGTTCATGATGCAATACTCGGATCGCGCATGGTGCTCAAGACTAATGCACGCCACAAGGTATGGGTTCAATGGGTCTGGTGCGTCAGGTAGCTGCGTTGCTGAGGTTGCTGCTTGCTATGAGATATCTCACTTGGGCAAAATCTGGGTTGATACTTGTGCCGACTGAACATGGTCTCGATTTTCGCCAAATTGCGACGAGTCATTCATTGCTCTCTCGCAACGGGCTATATCAAATATAGGACGAACGCCTCAAAGGAACAAAAGTTGAAGTTCGCATCAAGACGGAGTTGGTCTAGTATTACGCGATCGGTGAAGGTCTGACAAACTGTAAGCTGCCGACGCTCATTTCAAGTCTGAAAGTCAGGCCGTCATCAATCGTAATTAAGTTGTCATAGAATAAAAGCCGATTCCTTCTTAAAATTTGTCTTCCCATCCGCCATTTTGAGAACCGGCCAGTGAATAATCCGTGGGACCACCTTCATTATGAACATTTCTTCTCATCTGCCCCGACGGAAAAGCAAGATTGTGAGCTGTTCCAAGGACGCCCGGCTCGTGTCGTGCACCCCGCTCACCCGAACGCATATCGCACCACTTCAGGATGGCAGGTGATCCGGCCGCGGCTACGAGACCCTTGGTGTGGCGTGCTTGGCGGGAAAATTACCGACCACGTACCGACGTCGCCAAGTTCACTACGCCTGCGGGGTATTCAGAGAGGCGGGAAAACAGCCTCATTGAAGCAGACGACGGGTTCGTTCCGTATTATCCGTCAGTCGTCGGAGCGCACCAGAAGTAAATTGCCAAGACACGATCGTGGTATGCCGGAGCCTCTGTCCAAGAATTCCAAGAACGCCATCGGTAACTAGTGCGTGACAAGCCTCTGGAATGACTAGAGTGCCAGAGCTTATCCCGACGACCTGAGTGGAGAGTTCAAGTTGCGAAGTGAGAGCTGGGAAGAGAGACTTTGAAATGGAGCCCTGATATCGCGTTGTTTCTCGAGTCCACAGTATTCGTTTATGCAGAGCAGCGGAACGCTCCCCGTGGGGAAGATGGAACAAACCGAGAGGCAGCCAAAGGAACCAGTCAACCAGTGCAGCTTACCCATGCTCGGCTATCGCGCAATCTCAAGAACGGCCGTATCTCACCGTCTCGTCAGAGCGCAATCAGTCCCACTGGAATCCCTACTCTGCACAGGAGCCATCTATTGCCATCTCCAACCACGTCTCCCTGCGGCCTCCAATCGTTCGACGCGTGCGCTGCAATGTGACGCTGGACGCGACGGACATGACGGATACAACCACGGATAAGCTTGGCGAGTGGCTTTTCCGTGTCGTCGTCCGTTGATTCCAACGGCCAACCTCGCCAGACGAACCATTTCCCCGCACCCCGCAAAACTGCCAAGTCTGGGGACATGGATCTCTGGGGATTTTAGCGGTGCGGGTGAAGCAGCTCCAAAAGCCCACAGGAAGCTGTTCCCAACCTTCTCCGCGGTGGACCTTTCTCCGCAGTGGATTCGTTTTATGTTATAAGGTGCTCCCGGCGAGATATAACTAGTCCGGGACTCTTGCGTCTTGAGTGAGAGCTAGGCAGGCTGAGCGACTCAGGAAGCCGAACGTGTCTCATCTCAACTGCTTGTGCCTTCTTCACGGCCAGACGCATCTTCTCACCTTCTCTAATTGCGAAACGATAACCTTCACGCAGTCAGAATATGGCCGCACACAGGAGCTCGCTCGACAAGAGCGAGGTCGAGGCTATCCAACACAGGCCATCCGGAGAAACCCACCTCGAGAAAGTTCCCGAGGCCATCGAAGTCGGCCCCTACCGCGTGTTTGGTTTGAGTCCTGAGGATGCGGACTTCTACAACAACTATCCGGACGAGAAGCGGAAGAAGGTTTTCCACAAGGTGAGACTGAACTTCGGGGTGCGCAGCTCACTGGGAAGTGACTAACGATTCAACTAGGTTGATGTACGACTGGTTCCGATGCTCGCCCTTCTGTACTTGATCTGCCACATTGATCGCGCCAACATTGGAAATGCCAAGATCGAGGGCATGGTTGAGGACTTGGGCATGACGGGCGTGCAGTACAACACTGTCCTTTCCATCTGTGAGTCTCACGACGAATGTCTTTGTTGTTTCGTTTCTCGCACTAACGCGCGACCACACAGTCTTCGTCCCATACGTCCTCTTCGAAGTCCCCAGCAACATCATCCTCAAGAAAGTCAAGCGCCCTTCCACGTACCTCGGCAGTCTTACCCTTGCATGGGGTATTGTCATGACTTGCACAGGCTTGGTGAGGAACTTCGCCGGCCTGATGGTTACCCGCATTCTCCTTGGCATCTTCGAGTGAGTACTCACACCATGTCATCGTGCGGCAACATCAGCTAATAATCCTTCTCACAGGGCCGGTTTCTTCCCCGGTGCTATTTACCTGTGCTCATACTGGTACATGCCCAGCGATCTCTCCGTCCGAATCTCATACTTCTACTGCGCAAGTGCCCTATCTGGTGCCTTCTCCGGTCTCCTAGCCGCAGCCATCGCCGAAATGGATGGTGTTGCCGGCATGGAAGGCTGGCGCTGGATTTTCATCCTCGAGGGCCTCGCCACCGTCTGCCTCGGCGTGGCGTGCTTCTTCCTGCTCATCGACACGCCGACCCTCTCCACGCGCTGGCTGGAGCCCGAGGAGATCAAGTACCTAGAACTCTCCATCTTCATCAAGCAGGGCGGTGGATCTCGCGACGAACACGGCGATAACAAGGTCAACTGGAGGGACCTCAAGATGAACCTCACCAACTGGCGCATCTACGTCCAGGCGTATTTCCTGGTCTGCCAGTCTGCGCTGTCGTACGGTATCAAGTTCACCCTCCCGACCATCACGAAAGCCATGGGTTTCGCGAATACCCAAGCGCAACTGCTCTCCGCGCCGCCGTACGTCGCCGCCGCCATCTCCGCCGTCAGCTTCGCCAAGGTATCCGATCGGTTCTTCTGGCGCATGCCGTTCCTCGCCATCCCACTCGCCATCGTCGCCGTCGCCTATTCGATCATTCTGTCCCTCAACGGCGCGCTTGCGGAGAAGCGAGGAGTCGCGTACTTCTCCGTCGTCCTCGCGGTCATCGGTATTTATCCCATTCAGGCAGCGGCCGCATCGTGGAACGCGAACAACATTGCTCCTGCCTCGCGACGTGCGATCGGTATCGCTCTCATGAACTGCGTCGGCAACGTTGGTGGAATCGTTGGCAGTTTTATGTACCTCGAGAGCGAGAAGCCCAAGTACCACACTGGGTTCGGTCTGAGTTTGGCGTTCGGTGGAAGTGGTCTTATCGTAGCCTTCCTTCTTGAGTGGAGTTACAAGGCGGCCAACGCGAAGAAAGCAAGAATTGCTGACGAGGCAAAGGAGAAGTACACCGAGGAAGAGCTGTTCAACATGGGAGACAGGTCGCCTCTGTTTAAGTATGTGCTTTGAGGCGCAAAGGAGAAAGGGTGTCGTTATGATAATGACGCTACTGATCTGATATTGCAACGATATGCCTGTATACCCAATACTATCCGTCATGCTTTGCGTTACCTGCACACAAATATTCTCAATTCATGCAGAAAGACAACAATTATTTGTCCCAAAATATTCCAAAACTAATCCTTCCGAATGGAAATCATCACTGCAGCCAAAGTGCCCGCACATCCTAAAAGAACCATTGCAACCAGGATCCCAGCGATACAGTCGTACTTCCTCCGACGCCTTCTAGCTTTGACAGCCAAATCCTCTCTGTAGCTCCGCGCATCAAAGCCTTTACTGCTCCCCGTCGAGGTCGGGCGTTGCTTGTCGGATTCGTAGGTAGGCAAGCTAGATTCTCGCTCGCGTTTCAGTATGCTGGCGAAGTATGTCGCGTCTGGCGGCGCAGGCGTCGTGAATGTGTGAGAAACCATGTTGGGTGAAGAGGATGTCAAGGTCGACGTTTTATCGCGCTCGACCTCGTGGACGAACTTTGCTTTTGGTGGGATCATGATGCTTAATACTGTGCGGCGGGGACCAAGCTACTAGAGCTGGGGATTTGAAAGGTGATGCCGGTGGATGATCGGAATTCGGGGATGTTGATCGAAGAAGGCCTTGATATATGATTGAGTTCAAGATCTTGCAGCTGGGAGTGGTTGGTTTCCATGTACGACTTGGTCGTCGAGGGTTGCGGCTGGTGTAGGACGGTTTCGGGATGCTGCATCGATTGAAATGTGGATACTGTGGTGATGGAGCGAAACCAGTCACACGATGACGGCTGCGAACATTGAGGCCAGTAAAGACGCCTTAGGTGAAAGTTTTCAAGCTTTTCTCTGAAGTCATTGCTTGAATATGTGAAGGGTTGGAGTCTACCTCTCTGTCAATGGCCCCGACTTGGCAATATCAAGGCACGGACCTCTACCGGCCGAGGGCCCGGCGAAGTGGGGCCGTGGTCGGCGATTCTAAACCGGCCGGGAAATTGCGCTCGAAAACGGACCAACATAGCAAGAATGTTTGAAGTATTTATTTGATACGTACTTATACAAAGAAAAATTGGCCGTAAAAGATACCGGCAAGCGAATGAACACGCGCCTAGACGCCCCAAGCCCCCTGCTCCTGCCATTATGCTAACACCCGTTATGCTCCTGTCCTTTTAAGCATCAACCTCGTCCTCGTCTAAGAATCCGAGACCGCTATCGTATCTTCTTCTTTTCCTCCCAGAAACCCTTCTCACGAGATCTCCGGAAAGAAGTCCCCTCTTCACCACGGTCCCATCCGCCAGCGGTGACTTTGGCAAGCCTGCGGATGCAACCTCAACGGCCTTACCCTTCTTCGGCGTCCCGGCCATGGTTTTCGGGGGTGTTCCCATCGGGGTTGTCGACCCGTCCTCTGGTCCCGTCAAGAACTCCGTACTCATGCTGACAACTCTCTCCAACTCCGCCTTCATCTGGTCAATGACCCTCTTCGCCCCGGCCTTCTCCTCAGCCAGTTTCCCCTGCAGACCCTTCTTCTCCACCCTCAAATCTTTGATGCCTTCGTACGCAGCTCGCAGGTTCTCGTTGACCCGCTCGATCTCTTCCCTCAACTCCGCAACCCGCGCGTCGCGCAGCGCGAGAGCTTGCCCGCTGCGTCGATTCAACGAGGCGACCTCCTTGGTCTTGCTCTCCTCGCTTTCCTCAAGCCTCTTCCGGAGAGACTTGGTCTGAGCCACGGCGTCGGCGAGGTTGCCCTCCAGCTGCGCGATCATGTCTTCTTTGCTCCTCAGCACGCGGCGCCCGACTTCGATCTGGGCATTCTTGGTGGCCAGGGCGTCGCGGTTCTCGCCTTCCATCTTGCCGATGACGGACTCGAGCTCCGTCACGTCGCGTATGTAGCCGTTCACGGCGCCCTTGAGCCTGTCGACGCTGACCTCGAGCTCCTTCACCGTGGCGTCTCTCTCGGCGAGTTGTGCTTTGGCACGAGAGAGCTCGTCGTTGAGGTCGTTCATCGCCGCTACGCGTGCACCGAGCTGTTGGCGGAGGGAAAGCTCTAGTTGGTGGTACTCGTCGATGGCACCCTCGTCCTCCCGGGCCCGTCTGGCGAGGTCGCGGAGGCGGGTGAGAAGGAGGTCCAGGACTTCTGCGCCGTGGGATGAGAGGGGCAGCGTTATCTCGCCGGGTGTGAGGTACTCGAGTTCTAGCCGCGCCGTACGCAGCGAGGAAGCAAGAGAAGTGATCATCTCGCTCGCGTCTGATCCTGGGAAGCCCAGGTTGCTGATGGAGTTGTTGAGCTCCAGAAGAGCGGCGGTGCGGTCCGATACTGTTTGGAGGAGGGCGTTGATCTGATCTTCGACTGTTTGCAGGGGTTCAGCTGCGTCATTCGTATAGTCGGAGGGTTTGAAGGCGGATAGGCGGTCCGATAACCGTGTTGTGAGCGAGGTGTAGGATTCAAGAGTGTTGGTGAGTTTTGACATCTCGAGACGAAGAGATGAGAGTTCCTCCTGCAGTATCTCCTTCTCGGGATCGGGAAAGCAGGCCTGGACAGCGGCGTGGGATAGGGGATGAGGTTCTGCTGATTCTCGGTGGGAAGAAGACGGCGTCATCGGGCCTTGCATTACGGGGCTCGTTGGTGGCGGCGTGAGAAACGAAGATCTCACCCTTGTAGGCGTACTGCACACGAACTCCGCCATGGTCGCATCCCCAAATGCCGTGTCGTCAGCCAGCATCCTGTCTCCAGCAACCGACTCCGCTTCGACGGTGTCTGTTTCCATGTAATCGTCCATATAGGGGCCTCGTGCCGCAAGAGTCCAATCGTGACAGCTCTTCCCCTGTACACCGGACCGACTAGAGAGCTCTTCCTTCAGACTCTCCACCTCTCGCTCAAGGGCCCAGATTCGGTCCGTGTCTAGGATGATGGTGGCATTTTGCAACTCATAAATCTCGGCGTCCTTCTCCTTGAGTTGCGTCTTGAGCCTGTCAATCTCGGCCTTGGTCCCCTGCGCGCGCCGGCGTTTCTCGGCAGCGATGGAATTCATCTCTTCGCTGAGACCATTGCGCCGGATGCGGCGTTGGACGCGACCGTCAAGGACCTGACGAAGCGGGAGGAAGTGAACTTCGCCGCTGTACGGGAGGTCTGACGTGGTGCCCGTACCGCTGCCGGAGGGGGCACGGGACACGGGGGCGGAGTGACGGCGGGCGCCACTGCTACTCGGGGTTCCCTTGTTCAGGGTTGTGCGACGGATCATCGGCGTCAGGCCGGTAGATGAGGCAGTGCGGGAGGCAGTTCGAGGAGTTGACACTGGGCCTGGATCTGAGAAGCGGACTTTCCTCTTGGATGTCCTGTGTGGTGTCGACACCGACGATGCGCTTGGAGAATCGGTAGCCATTCCTGTGCTTCGACGCGTGCGCCGGAGCGCAATCGGGAGGTCCTCGTTAGGCATGTTTGTAGGATCCGGTAGGTTCGAAGAGACGAGTCCTGTAGGTTGGACGGCAAAACCTACAATGCAGGAAGGATACGGCCAAACAGTACTTTGAGCGGGTTTCACGACCTATAAACAGACCATTCTCTCCCTTGTCGCAGAGCTCCAGAGTCCAGACGTGTAGGCCAATGTTGATCATTCGCACCACCCAAAAGTTGTTATCGCTACCATTGTTTATACATTTCCTATCGTGGCCTAGCGGCCCCGCAAGACCGCAATTCGGCCCCGCCTGCTCCGCGGTCCCCCGGTCGCGGCAGCCAATCGTCTTCGTTCCTGCCGCGGTCCGCCAAACAACTCTGCCCGTCGTACGAACATGCGGCTGTTTGAATCGCGACTTTTCTCATGTTGAGGCGCGTTCGACACGATGAGAGCGTCCGTGGACTTGGGGATCGCGCTTGAACGGTTCACGACGCGATTATTGGTCGCACCGGAGCCGTGGAACGGGAACCAGGTGATCCTCATAGCAACGTTTGACTTCATTTCATTGTCCGCTCTATTGTCCACTAAGACAGCAGTTTATGTCCATATGAAACCGCATTTTGAAGGCCCGAAAACAGCATCTTCCCACAGGACGCGATTGTTGTTTTCTCGATTCCGCCTTCAGACGGCCTGGTCGACGCCTCTGCAGCTCACCATTGGATGGCAATCTGCCGCGACCCGCACCACCTGCATCAACCGCATCCGGATCCGCTTCGCTTCAACCCTCACTCCACCCCACCACAAATTCCCATGCCGCTCGTGAGAAACTTAGACTCTCTTTTCTCTTCCTTCCTCAACTATCAATGGTTTCGTGGTGTAGTTGGTTATCACGTCAGTCTAACACACTGAAGGTCTCCGGTTCAAGTCCGGGCGAAATCATCCCCTTGGGCGAATGGTTTAGTGGTATAATACTCGCTTAGCATGTGAGTGGTCCAGGGTTCGATTCCCTGTTCGTCCATCTTTTTGCCGTTCTGGCCTACTATTGTGGTTGTGAGGCCTTAGACTCTCCAACCCGTGCGTTTTGACTCTCTGAGGGCAGTGAGAATACACGATCTAGCTCAAAAGGTACCTTTACCGACTGCTCCATTTGTTTTGGCCTAGTTGTTGGTGTCCTATGGCTGAGTAAAGATTTGTCCCTACAGTGGCTGTTTGCTACCTTCACTTGCCTGGGTAAGTAAACGCACTTTCGAGTCAGCGTTTTGCACTTTGCAGTTTATGCTTACAACTTCCAGCCCAAAAAGAGATACAAATTAAGAACTTTTCCTGAGATTATGAATGCTGAATCAACTACAAATGGCTGCTCGGATCCGGAATGAAGCCTTCCTCCTTATCTACTGACACGCGATGACAACACTTTTTCTGGGCCCTATCTACTGATCATTCAGATCCTAATCGGCGCATATAATGTAAACACAGCTTCAATAAGGCCAAGATCTCATTGGAAGCACTTCATACAGACATCCAGACTCACGACGCCGGGTTCAAGCTCGCCACTCCACGAAGACTACCCAGGTTGCTAGATCTGAGATGAGCATGGTCCGAGAAAAAGCAAAGGGGCTTCAAGTGACCTCAAAGTACGTAGAGAAGTCGAGTGGGACTAACATCGCTTAATATTTAACCTCCGAACTTGAAGTCTACAACGTTGGCTAGACAAAGTTATGGGCTCATGATTCTAGAAGTTGAGTGGTGTCTGAAGCATTTGGACTTGTTGTTCTATTGTCTAGTGCCTTTCATGACCTCTATGAGGCACAAGGCGCCTGCTTTGGCGGTCTGCTACGGATCCGCATCTACATAGAGTGATGGATGGCAAAAGCTGCTGGTGCGGGACTAGACAGTTGATATTACGAATAGGAAATCTGATTGTTCCAAGTCACAAGAGCTTTCTGAGCTGGAGTATGTCATATAGACTTATATCCACATAGCCAGGATTTAAGAGATCTTACATTAATGTCCCTCTAGCATCCACGTGGGGTTCCTCGTTGCCGTGCATGTTCTGCTATCCCAGCCATCCCAGCCCCGAACTAGTCTTCATCCCAATGCCTCCCGAGACGTGTCGCTTAATTGTCAACACGTGGTCCAGCTGAAGAGCCACGCACCCGATGAGCAACTAGCGTGCTCAAGATATGTTTGTAGGTGTACTCAGTATCCAGAGTGAGAGTCAAATGCTCCCTCTAATTTGAGATCTGACAATACAGGCGGGCCGGACCTTCTGATCCTATTGATACTCGAGAAGCGTCCACGATTACCGAAATCACGGATCCTGCGCACCACGAAGGATTAAGCCAGCCACGTATGTTTTTGCCGCTTTCAGAGGGCGAAGTTGGTGCCTAGTATGTTCGACCATCTAGCTGTCGGTGGTCAATAGTAGCACGCATCAACCAACAGAAAACAGAGTTCGGGCCGGCGCTTACTTCATGTCCTTTAGTCTGATAAACCAGACGACAAAGCAAACGTGCGGGTTTCATGCCCTACCTACGCGAACTACCCCAATCCTTCGGGTCCTCTAAACCGAAAAGAAAGGATCGAACATGTCTTAGCCTGTGAAGCCGTTAGATCCTCAGCCTCAATAATCCCAACCAGCTGGCGTGCTCTCCATATGTATCGCCTCGCCACTTCCATTCGCTCCATGCCTACCGCAGTCTATCCGTAAGGAGCGAGTGAGACCACGTTCAAGACAAGGGGTTATTCGACCATTAGCGCGATAGTCCAGGATCCTTCGTCGTGCCGGGATGAAGTGATTGGATACCATTCTGTCGGGCGCCCCGTGGCTGCTTTCTGGTCAGCTTACGGACAAGCGCGATAGCTGTGCCGATTCTGTCGCTAGCTTCAGCTTCTGACACGAAGTCATCTCAGCTCACCACACCACCCGTCGACGCCTCCAAAGCCTCCATGTATGAGCTGGCTGCCATTTCTGACATTAGTTACCCAATTCGGAAATCTAGGCCCATCTTCTAATGGGAATTCGGCAGAGTTTACGATGTCTAAACTCTCATCGCTGCCGGGGAGGCGTCCCGTCGCAAGCTTCGCGGGCAGTTGCAGGTTTGTGTAGCATTCCGCCGTTGCCGAGCTCAGTTTAAATCGGTCGGAAGCCCCCTCGACTTGGCCGTGGCGACAATTCCGTCTTCCGTCATTCACGCGTCTCGCAGCTCTTGACTCCATTTTGACGGGAAGAGAAGAGCGATGGCACCCACTGTCGACACTCTCATCATCGGCGCCGGGCCGAGTGGCCTTTGTGCCGCAAAGACCCTTCTTCAACGAGATCCGTCGTCCGACATTCTGCTCGTCGATGGACGGGCCAGCGTTGGCGGGGTCTGGTCCAAGGAGCAGATCTACCCGAACCTAAAGACGAACAACTTCACCACCGCCATCGACTTCTCCGACTTCCCGATGGACCTCGAGGCCTACGGTCTGAAAGAAAAGCAACACGTCCCCGGGTCCGTGATGCACGAGTACCTCGTCTCCTACGCCAAACACTTCGGCGTGTATGAGAAGGTGCAGCTCAACACCCAGGTCATCCGAATCACCCGACCCGATGGCGAGGAATGGTATATAGACGTGGACCACAATGGAGAGGCCAAGACGATATCTTGCAACCGTCTGATCGTCGCGACCGGCGTTCTTACTGTTCCGCACATGCCCGACTTCAAGGGTTCCGAGGAGTTCGATGCGCCCATCGTGCACTCGTCCGACCTCGGGCCACGGAGCGACCTCTTCTCATCGCCCGATATCAACACAGTTGCCGTTCTGGGTGGGAGCAAATCAGCGTACGACGCCGTGCATCTGGCCGCGTCCACCGGGCACAAGGTCCGTTGGGTGATCCGCCGCTCGGGGCGGGGTCCGGCGTGGGTCTTTACGGCGTTCACGCAACTCGGTCCGTTCAAAGTATGGAGGGAACGTCTCGTGACCAGACGCATTGTCGCCTTCATGTCGCCGTGTATATTTCCCGATATGTCGGGGCTGACATGGATCCGACGGTTCCTGCACGAGAACGCGCTCGGCAGGGTTATTTCGAAGGCGTTCTGGAAGTTGATACGCTATGACACTATCAAGGACTGTGGATATCAGACGCACGAGAAGACCAAGGTGTTGCAGCCCGAGCAGAATCAGTTCTGGTGAGTCCGCCTTGCCGATATAAACATGTACGCTTCTTAATGACGATTCACAGGTACGGCACTACTTCTGGTATTCTTAGTTTCGACGACGACTTCTTCGAATACGTGCGCAACGGTCAGGTAGAGGTCTACCGCGAAGACCTCGACCACCTTTCCGACCATAGAGTACACCTCTCTGATGGCACATCCTTCCCCGTCGACCTCCTTGTTGCTTCCACCGGTTTCTCTGCCAAACCCACCATGAACTTCGAACCTGCGTCCCTGCACGCCGAACTCGGTGTTCCGACCACGGAAATGAGCCCCGAACAAACAGCATTCTGGAAAGAACAGGACTCGAAGGCCGACGCGGTCATTGGAGCTCGGTTCCCCCGTCTTCTCGATGGTCCCTTCCTAAGTCCCACCTCGTCGAAGCCGAAGCCGTTCAATCCTGGCGCGTCAGTCGAGGTGTCGTACACTCCCTGGCGCCTATACCGGAGCATGGCGCCACCGGGTCTCGCGGCGAAAGACGATCGATCGCTCATTTTCCTCGGTGTCTTCAGCAACCTGGCCAACATCATGAGACTGGAGGCTCAGTGCCTGTGGTCGCTTGCCTACTTCGAGGGCAAGATTCCCTCGCTTGACAGGAACATTCGCGCTGGAACGGTCTACGAGGAAACTGCGCTCCTCCAGAGATGGGCTCAGCATCGCGCACCATACGGACACGGACGGCAGTATACGGATATCGTGTTTGATCAGTTAGCGTATTGGGACATGCTGCTAGGCGAGGTCGGGGTGCAGACACAGAGAAAGCCGAGCAAGTGGGCGGAGTTTTGGGAATCGTACACGCCTTTGGATTATCGAGGAATGGTGAAGGAATGGATGGATCAGAACCCCAAATGGGGCAGTGGAAAGGTCTAGATAGCCGATACCCCTTACTTCTCAACATGAATGTTCGTTGTTTTTGAAACTGGGAGATTCACAGTGGTGTCATCATACCCTATGACAAGGAATTCTCTCTATGATAAAGAATTGAGTAGATTTTGCAGGGATAAATCCGGGGAAACTCACAGCAGCAGGTCGTTCCTCCAGTCAGGGATCCGGATTTGTATGACAGATTAGGGAGCATGCGTAGTGTCGTTGCCGGCCAATGTTACCAGACTTGTTTCATTACTGGCCATTGAACAACCTGATCTACGAGACTAAGCTCACATAATCTCAAAACTTGTAGCAGTTAATCGTGCTGAAGCAGCTAGCGAAATGTGTATAATCTGGCCAGCCGGCCCGCGTTTTCATTGCAGGTCTTCCGGACGGGGCCGATCCCTAAAACCGGGCCTGTGCCGTCCTAGCCGGGATACTCGTCGCCGCCAGCAAACGGTCAGATCTGTTTCTTGAAAACGGCGTTCGACTAGAGCCGCTGGTTCAATCAGCTTGAGATTTCTGCTCTCAAAAGGATTTGATCACAGGCTGGCGCGAGCATCTCGCATCAGTCGGCACCGGCGAGGGCCATACCGAGGATGATGAACATGGCAATGTTCCAGAGACGCATCATCTTGGAGGTCATTCACCTCCTGTCAGCACTTCGGGGTGCCACAGAGCGCCCCTGCTCCTCACCCGGAACGGGTTCGGACCGAGATGAGACGCCTGAATCAGCCCAGAAGCCGGCCTAGATGCTAGTGCTGTCTGAAAACACGGGGGTATTTGGGTGGAAATAAACGAACTCGGCATGAAACAGAAGTGAAACTCCAGCCCAAGTCGTCAAAAGTTCCCCATCCCAGAACGCTGGGACCTTGCCGTCTTGGCTATAAGCAACCTTGTGTCCTTGGCGCCTCTCAAAAGCGACACAGGAACTCGAAATGGTAACTCGTCTCATGTCTAATTTCTTTTTGGTCCTTTCGGTGTTGTCTGATTGATCAAAGGCCATGCTCTGCCAAGGCCAACCCCAAGTGGTGATCTCCTTGGCCGCCGCCCTCATCATCGTCTGGAGTATCCGCCTATTATTCGTACACGATGGAATCTCGACGTTGCTTTACCAGTTCGACGAGTCGACCGGACAACAGGTGGAGAGCGCGTTCGTCCGACAGGCCATGAACGTCGAGTTTCCCGAACCCATCGACTACAGGCCGATTCAGTCAGTGTGCGCCGCCACGCAGTTCCGGCCAGGGCTCGTTTTCAGCTGCGCAGGACAGCATGGGGGCATCGGCATGGTGCGCGACCAGATTCTCAAATGCGTGCGGTATGCGATACACGGCGGCGGCGCCATCGTCGTTCCCTCGATGCAGCTACGCAACGCCAAAGACATCTCCGACATTGAGACGGAGAAGCTGGTGCCTCTCGACTACTTGCTCGATCGACAGACATTTATCACGCACCTGACGGAGGGATGTCCGGGAATGCGCATCTACGAACGGGTGGAGGACTTTCCCCACTACGACCAGCGAGCAGGGGAGCCTCTCGAGCTGGTGGGAGACCAATTCGAGCCGAACCATCCTCGCGAAGGACTGGAACACCCCCGCGAATGGCGGCGCTTCTTCGACGAATGGCTGCACAAGCAGTCTGTGGAGATCCGGACAGACGCCCCGGTGCACGTCAAGATCGGACAAGCCTTCCTCGAGTATCCCGTCCGCGACGACGGGCCGGCCTTTGTGCACGAATACGGCAAGATCCTCTCCTTCCGAAACGACACGCGCGAACTGGCTGCGAAGATTCTGTATCAGTTGAAGAAAAGGTTCGCGCTACCTATAGATCCGACAAGAGCGATCAACCCCGGCGCCTACTTTGGCGCGCATCTACGACTCGAAAAGGATGCCATTGATGCATGGCAGCCGGACGAGTGGCGTTTCTCGCGGATGGACGACCAGTTCGAGGAGCAGTTCCAGTACATCGAGCGCATGGGTCTCAACGTGGTATACGTCGCGTCCGGAAACCAGACGGTGGTCGAACTGTTCGATCAGGCGCTCAGGAAGCGTTCCGCGGCGAAGCCCGGAGCGGGGAATAGGCATGTCTCCGTCGTGACGAAACGCGATCTGCTTCAGGGGCCCGACAGGAAACTGTTGGACGATCTCACTTTCGACCAGCATGCCCTGATAGACTTCCTGATGCTTTTCAAGGCGAGCGCGTTCATGGGTGTCGCGCACTCGAGTTTTCCCTGGACCGTGGCGCTGCGGAGGCATGAAATGAGCAAATACACGACATACGGAAACGAAGGGTCAGATATCCTACGGGACGAGTATAGCATCATAATGGGAATGCAAAAGGATTATCCAGAAGTTGAGCCGTTTGTCTACGGTCTTTGGCCATAGGCTAGATGTATGGCGGCGAAGAATTAGATGTGAAGGGTTCAGCGAGACATCGCGATGAAACGGAAGAGGAACTACAACATACACAAACATGGGCCGGCGCAATGAAGGTTTGCAGCGCCATGAAAACGGCGCTAAATAAGGCGTTTGGAACGTTATTGGGTTCATGGATTTCAACACATACAATACTCTCAAATAGATGAGCCACGCATACATATCGACATACATAATACAGTCAAATTAACAACTGATTTAATCGCTCAGTGCGTGTCGAGAGTACCAAAGTCTACCTCAGAGATTCACCCCAGCGGTGAGCTTCTTATATCCCAGCTGTTCAAGATATGTATAGAGCTTTTTACTCAGGAGGTATTTTATTCCATTAAGGGCTCAAATCTAGAGTAATTCTGACGTTGATAGACGTTTGCTGTTCGCTCAGGCGACGCTGTGATCAGCGAAAGTGGAAGGTCAACGCCACGGGTTGCACCGTATACGGGTTTCTTCCAGTCCCATTCAATGCCGTTGAACATATTTACATGATTTTAGCGACTAGTGACCTTCGTGGAAACGATTACATTCAGTCTTTAATTCCCCTCCACTTGGCTGAAATTCTAGTTCGCACCTTGCTGTCGTCAACTTCTTTTCTGTTTCAACGTGTACCATCCCCATGCCCAGTCTTGAACATTTCTGGTCCCTTGTTTCTAAACTCATGCTCAGGAATGACGTTCTCGAGCAAGATGTTCTTCCACCCGGGATGGGGTACCACGATCTCAGAGCTATCCAGCACCGTGAAGTGCCAGCCCCAACTAAAGTCTTTATAGCTTTTGTTTTTTTCCACGAGTTTTCCAACGTTCCTCGGTACGCCGATGTTGAAGTTGAATCTTACAACAGATTCGTTTGCAGCAATCTTCTCCATAGCTGTTGGAAAGTCCTCGAACGTATAGCATTGAAAGTATCCAGCGTATGACCCGAAAGACCGTGACGAGTTGGGGCCTCTTCTTTCTATCCATGATAATGGAGTTAAAGTCCCTTGCCTGCATGCCTCGTCCTTGGCAAGTTGCCACGCGATATCTCTTTGAACAACTTCTTGGAGGATGTCTTCGCATAGTCGGACGTCTGGGTTTCCGTCTAGGACCAGGGAAAAGGAGTCTGGCGGCATTCCAGCAGACCTGAGAGCCAATGCCTCCATAACCCAGGTAGCCACATTCCAGGTTATTTGTCTGGGTCCCAGACTGATATCCTCGTCTCTCTCGCCGAGGAACGGGTCAAAGACTCTAGCGTGAGGGTCTTCAGCTCCTTGATCCGGCTGGAATACATTCCGCCATAGGTTGACTCGACGTTCAACGCGAAGAAGGGGATTCTCCTGACAAAATGGGATCAGCCCTCGAGCATGGCTAGGGGAATCTGCCACGGATTCCTTATCCTCGTTCAGGATGATCCTTCTGATGGATTTGCGTTCCTTTTCTTCAAGTGAATCCAAGAAGCGAATAGCCGAAGCCGCAGCTGATAGTCGATATCTCGAGCGATCACCTTGTCTCAACTGGCGAAGAATTTTGGTTTCTGACGAGTCCCCCAGGAACTTGGCCAGCTGCTCGGCGCTTCGGCTGGGATTGAAGTAGGAAGCCAGTTCCATGACGTTATCGTAGGAAGGTATGTCCCAAGGCTGAACTGAGCAGTGTACGATGCGCAAGGGGTCAATTCGACGAATGTCCTCGGGACGAGCGCCTAATTTCCGCCACAGTCGATCAGCTCCTCGCACGAGCTCACCTTTGTAGTGCGTCGATGCGAGTTGCAGTGCATGCTTGACAAACTCGCGGTAGGATGAAAGTGCTTCGCCGTAATTGTCCGGGATGTTGTGCGGGTCCTTTCTGTTCGTCACCTTCTTGATGTGATCCAGGACAGGAACGAACTGCGGATAAGTCGCAGCAAGTTCGCTGTAAACTCGACCGATCATGCTGTCCCCGCTGTAGTGAAAGATGGTACTTCGGAGGTTGTCGAGAAAATCTGTTCGCAGCTTGGAAAAGGTGCCCGCGAGGAAGCAGAGATCATCGGAAAAGAAAGTCGAGAATGTGATGGTGTTTACACCTAGTGTGAGAAGTTTCATCTCAGCTGCAACCGTCTTGCAAGTGTAGGCGAACGATAGCTCAAGAGGCTGGCCATCAGCTTGCTTGATGCATCGGTGGAGTTTGCCCTGAATGAGCTCGTCAGTATCACAGACATAACCGCCATCGACGGACAGGTAGTACGTGTATACTATGTCTCTCAATTCCCGAGGGAGAAGAAAGAATCCGCTGCGGCTGTTCATAGTGCTTGTTCTCCAGGATTCTCTGAAATTTTGGGAGATGCCGGGAATTGGTTCGAGGTGGTGGTGAGAAAGGGCGTGATTAGAAAGGGCACGGGGTGGCTCAGACTTGAGAAGTTGAAAGTGAGGAGGGAAAATTTGCTGATGCGGGTATGCGTCTGCATTTATAGTCGAGATTTGCCCGTAAGCGCGAACTATCGTACCTTGTGTCTCTGGTGACTCCCGACTGAGGCCACAACGAACCTTAAAAAGCCTCCTCATCAATCGACTGCCATGTGCCAGGATTGAAAATGACTCACGGACATTGAACTCAATGAATGGCTTGGCCTCAATGAACAGCAAGGTCTTTAGCACCTTGATGTCTCCCGCATCTAAAGAGAGGTTGGGTAGAACTCGCCCCTTCGTGGGAACCATCGCCACCTTACTTATTGTCAGAGATCGCAGACGGTCCATACACACACGATGGGTCTTCAACGCGGCTCAGATGATGTGACAGATCATCAGTATGGCCACTAGCAGCATAATGAATGTGGGATAAAGTTGGTTGTATTGCTTAGTGTAATCTGCTGGTCCTGCAGTAGATCTATATAAACAATTGGCGTATATCCCTTATAAGGTAATCCTGGCTTGACTATATAGTTAACTGAGTAATAACTATAAGCAGTGAGTTTCGTATAAGCAAGGGCATCCCTGGTTCTGTCACACCCCCTCAGAGACTGCAGTGAAGCTATGTCTCTGGATAATATCGTTCCCATCCTACTTTTCAGTCTTCTTGCTGAATCTGACGAATTTGTTGTTCAATATCGGCCATTCCCAGCTGTGCTAAAAATTGACTATGCTTCTGAGCTGGAAGCGCCTTTGTGAATCCGTCTACAACTATCTGATTGGTCGGAATCCATTGGTACTGTATTAGTCCTTTCTAGAGTTCCTATCGTAACCATAAGTTATTAATGTTGATGTGTCGTAGCTTGCTTGTCGCTTGGGGCTTTTCTGCGGTTAAAAGTCTCAAGGTTTGCTGATTGTCACACTAAAGGTTGAAGTCTTCGTCCAGTGTTAGGTCGAGTTGTCCCATTAGTCTTATAGCTAATAGGTATTCCTTTGTTGCAGCTATGAGTGCTACAAGTTCGGCTTCTATGCTTGAAGTGACGACTCTTTATTGTTTGATAGACTTCCAAGTGATTGGTCCTCCAAATAGCATCATGGCGTATCCTTGTGTACTCTTCCTCGTGATAGTGTCGTCAGCAAACGAGGCATCTGATGCACAAAGTAAAGCTCCTTTTCCTTCGCAGTTGAACTCAATAGCGAGAAATCGGTGTATCCAGCAATACAAAAGGCAGTCTTGAGCTGCTTTCATATGTTCTGCTGATGGATTGGCTGAGAATTCTGACAACCTGGCTGCTGTTCTTGCTATATCTGGCCTGCCGAATATTGACGCCCATAGCAGAGATCCGACGATACTTTGGTACTTATAGATCTCTTGTGGTGTGGCTTGTTCTTCGTTTGGTGTGAGGCTGTCGGTGGCCATTGGTGTTCCTGGTGGTCTCCTTCTCTTATTGACCTGGAAGTCATCGCAGATCTTGCTGATGTAGTTGTCGAGGCTGAGCCAGAGCTTGCGCTCCTTGCGGTCTCTGATAATCCTTATGCCTAGGAAAACGTTGAGTTCTCCTAACTCTTTCATTTCATATGCTGCTTTGAGGCCGCTGACGATATCTTTCGCTGTGTGCATGTGTCTCTTCCTGTAGATAATTGCGATGTCATCCACAAAGATAAAAACCGTGATGCCTTTTCCCACATAGACACAGTCGTCCTCATCTAGAGGGGCTAGTCCAAGTGACTTGAGGGTGGTGTCGATGCTCTTTTGCCATAGTAATGGACTTCTTCTGAGTCCATATAAGGCTTTCCGGAGTATGAGGCAGTATCCAGGTCTGCTGAATCCAGGTGGAAACCAGACGTAGACTGTCTCATCGAGTGTTGCGTTGGTGAAGGCGTTCACAGCGTCTAGCTGCAGGGTCTCAAGGTCGAACCTCGCAACTATTGCCATTAGGCTTCGGAACGATCTTCCAGCAAGTGTTGAGGCGTAAGTCTCCATTCCGTTGAGTGGCTGTAGATCGCCTCGAACGCAGATTCTTGCCTTGAACTTCACGAGGTATCCGTGTTTGTTGGTCTTGTAGGTGAAAACCCATTTGAGCGGTAGAATCCTGAATATTTCTCTGTTGACATCCTCCAGTCGAGACAGTTCAAAGGTTCCTTTTCTCCATACAGCTCGATTCTCGATGTTCATTGCTGCTAGCCACTTAGGCCAGTATGGATGTGATTTTGCCTCGTTCCAGTTGCTTGGTGGCTTTGGTAGATCTTTCCGATGGACTGATCCTAATCCTTGTGCTGAACTATCCCACTGGTCTTTGTCTTTGATTGAATCTGTGGACTGAAAGAATGAGGTGGATTTCTGGCTTGACTGCTTGAGCCGGCGAGATGATCTTGTTGCTGACTCTGGTTGATGGTTGATTTGGCCGATAGGGACTTCTCTATTGTAGATGTTATTGTTCCTTCGTCCTGCAGGTCTCCCTCTTCTTCCTACTTGGCTTGACGTTGTTGTCTCGTCTTGTGTTGCAACCTCTATTGTAGGAAGTATCTCTTCTTCCTCTTCATAAGTCTGGAAGTTATTTGAATCTGGAGTTGGCTCTTGGTGTATGTCTTGGACTGTGGTTTCCTGATCTTCCTCTTGGTCTTCCACCCCCTCAGTTGCTGGCGATGTCTGAGGCAGCAGCTGGTCTGTTCCTGGTTCCATAGACTCTTCAGGGGTGACCATTCCCCTTGAATTGATCTCTTTGCGAAGCTGTCTGGTATCGACAGGTACTAGTGGCTGGTGAGGATTGTCGCTTTCCCAAAGTGCTGAGTCCATAGGCAGTTCTTCGCTGATAGGGTCTGGAAAAGGGATCTCCAGCTGATTGAACTGTTTCTCAAGCTCTAACTTATGAAGCATTGAGGTATCTTCTTCCCTGGGATCATAAAGCTTTGATTCATCAAAGGTGACGTCTCTAGTCCTCATGACCTTATTCAGGGCTGGTATCCAGATCCGATAGATGTTGGTGCTGTCATAGCCACAGAGATAGCCGACATGGGCTCTTGGCTCTGTCTTGTTGGACTTCTGTTGTCCGCTTTTGTAAGTAACTGTTAGGGGATAGGCCCTACAGCCGTATCTCCTGAGATGTGCCATCTGTGGCATTTCGGGTCGCTGGTGAGTGGCGTCTGGCCGGCTGTTTAGCCATGAATTCACCACCCCCTCAGGCGTCTGCCAATTGTGGCGTTTCCGAGGCATTCTATTGCCAAGGTACACTGCTGCTCTGATGAGTTCAGGGCCAAGCTCTTCAGGGAATCTTGACTGAAACCTGAGTGCCCTGACTATCATGAAGATAATCCCTCCAGCTCTCTCTGCTGGATTCTGAGCGCCTGTGTAGTCTGCAGAGCGTTGGATGAGATAGCCTTCTGTGGCTGCCCATAGGTCGAATGCGTTCCGCAGGGCTGTATCCCAATCAAGTCTGATGATTGAGACTCTGAAGCTGTATTGCCGCTCAAGAAAGGCGACAATTTGTGACAATGCTTGTAGTCCTTCTTTTCTCGCTCGAAGACCTCGTATCCAAGTGAACCCACTCCACTCATCTCTAATCAGAATGATGACCTTCTCGTTATTGTATGCCTTGCTGATGACGAAGAAATCCATGGAGATGTAATCCCCTGGGGCTGTAGGGTTATGGTCAGGCTTTCTCCGAGATACCCTCTGCATTGCTTTGCCCGTTGAGCATGCTACGCACTCGTCCTTAGAGATGCCTTCCATCTGTATACCCCTTGTTGTCTTCATCATCCTGGTTAAGGCCTGGGCGCTTGGATGACCTAATCGCTCATGCCAAAGCATAGCTTCTGCCTTTAAAGGTCTGAGAGGTTCTGTGGTAGAAGGATGACCTGGTTTGGCTTCATGCTGGCTGGATAACTTGAATCTGACTTGCTTATTGCTGACAGGCGTATTGCTGAATGAGCTAGTGGATTCCTCTGAGGCGACGTAATCCAGTAAATACTGACCGTGTTGCCAGGGAGTTGTAAAGAGAAGTTCTCCCTTTGAGTTCTCAAGACCTGGATGTCTGACTGTGAAGAATAGACCGATTTTCTTGAGTGGTTCAGTTCCCAGAAGGCTGACAGGATAGTCCGGGATGTACAGGACTGATCTGACAATAAAGCCCTTCTTGTGGGGTCCTCCTCGGTTTGGTTTGACGACCATAGTGCCTTTAGCAATGGCCGTAACATGTCCCCCTCCTGTAAGGACCTGTTGCTGGGAGGAGTAGTCAAGGTCTCTCATCCTCTTCAGGTTGTTGCAGATGTGGTAGGAACTTCCAGAGTCGACGATCACGCTGTTCCTTAAGGGAGATCCAGAGAATAGGCTAGCTGCTGGGATCCTTGGCTCCTCATTGAAATAGGATGACGAAAGTGATCCATCTGAGTCCTCTCCGTCCTGAGTGAAGTGGGAGGATGTCGTGATTGTTGTCTGTATGTTGTTCTTTTGGTTGAACGTTTCGATCCTTGTCCTAACCCTTGGATTGTTCTTGAGAAAATTCTGGGCTTTCTCGATTGCCCTCTTGTTGCTACTGACATTTGGGTTATAGGTCGATTTTCTAATCGCAGGGTTGAAATGGGCGCAGGTTTCAGCAAAGTGTTTCTGACCTGGGCAGGCTGGGCATTCTGGCTTCCACTCTGATGGGAATTTCTTTACTTTCTTATCTTCTTCATTTCTTCCTTGCCAAGTAGCAAAGCTGGTTGTTTTCGCCTTTCCCTCTAGCCAGTCTGGGTGTTCAGATCGAATCCAGTTCCTAAACTCGCTTGCGGCGATGGCTCCATGCCACCTTTCCCCTTTCTTTGGTCGTTCGAGAGTTTTCTTGGCCATCTGGTGGGCTTCAGGTGTTGCCCAGTCTGGAGCGACTGTCTTAACTGCTCGTAAGAAGTCTCTGACCTGTTCTCTTGGATCGCTCATCGATATAATGTCCAAGACTCTAGCTTCCTCCATAATGTCCAGGTAGGTATTGAGCCAGTCTATAATGTTTTATCTCTTAATAGATTCAAGATGGAGGATGTACCTCCTTTTGACAAGTTCTTGCCTTGCTTGGCTGCTTGGAGCCAGATTGTCCTTCAGAGACTTGACCATATCTCTGAGGCTGCTGTGTCTGCTGACTTGGTTCATATGCTGAGCGTCAACAGTTGAGATTATCCACTTAAGGACATCATTGAGGCTCTGCTGAACCCTTCTGTATTCCCTTTCTCGCAATTCGAACTTAGCCTTTTCAAGGTTAAGAAGATTGCTGAAGTTCGCTAGGGAAACATCGTCTGGATAGTTAGGCTGTGGCTTCGTGTTTACCACCGCCTGATCTGGGTCGATGTAGTCCCAGACGTCGTGGACTGTAGCTACCATCCTGAGACTGTTGAACCATTCGGTCCAGTCAGAATCATTCTGGAGCCGCTGAATGTACTTGGCTGTATCCATTTTGGATGCGAAGCCTTGTGGTCTTGCTCTGCACTCCTTCTTGAGCTTGAGCTGATGTGTCTTTCCGATTCTTCTCGTGCGCTGACGGAGAGTCGAAAGCTGGTTGAGACTGTCGTAATCTCTTGGGCTTGTCTGGTCTGGGGCTGGCAATAGCCCTGATCAGGTTCTTTGCTCTTCCTGAGCTACCTTCGTCTCTTGACTAAAGGTTCTGATTGGGACTGAATTGCCTGAGTCTACTGGGCTCATAACTGACAGATCATCAGTATGGCCACTAGCAGCATAATGAATGTGGGATAAAGTTGGTTGTATTGCTTAGTGTAATCTGCTGGTCCTGCAGTAGATCTATATAAACGATTGGCGTATATCCCTTGTAAGGTAATCCTGGCTTGACTATGTAGTTAACTGAGTAATGACTGTAAGCGGTGAGTTTCGTATAAGCGAGGGCATCCCTGGTTCTGTCATGATGACTGTTGAACCATGATAAATCAGGTCAGAGTTGTCATAGAATGGTTTCTGGTTACCTATTTACTTTTGAACTTATCACCTGAAAGGTTTCTCGCACCCTTCAAGATCCTGGCCTTCAGGGACTGTGCCGCCAGCTCCAAGAGATGCTCCGTGTTGATCGCCCGCTGCGCCGGAAGCCGGTGATCGGTGTTATGTAGGGCCGACGGAGCCGGGTTCGACTGAAAACGCCGACCGATTGTGAAGTCTTCACAAACAATGCAAATTTCCTCTCTCGCAACAAGATAAGCCCCCAAGGCGATTTGATCTTGCATGCAGCATTCCGGCAATTTCCTGCGGTCTCCCTATATTCTGCTTGTCAATCCCTGCACCTAGTCAGGTCTGTACAAATCGTAGCACTTGAAAACTTCCAGGTCCTCGCGATGGCGGCAGTGAAGTGGGTCTGGAATACGCGTGTAAGGCCACAGCCGCATTCTCTCAGGCCTAGGCCATCGCAGCCAATACCATTCATTGCAAAGGGCGGGAAACATTCATCGCAACATAGCACCTCTTGAATTACTTAACGCGTGTTGCAGTCCTCACTTTGTACCCGCGTATTCCGATTACCTTTCCTCAGTCCTGAAGGTCCATACGAACCTTTCTTCCACCCACAACCTACTACCATCTCATCCGATGCCAAATCAGCGACGAGATCAGCCTGGCGGCCGACGGTCCCACAGGAAATCCAGAAACGGCTGCAGCGGATGCAAAAGGCGCCACATCAAATGCGACGAAACTCGCCCAGAATGCCGGAACTGCATAATGAGTGAGCGAAGTTGCTCATTTCTCGATTCAGACGCTGGATGTGAATCATCCCTATCCAAAGCAATCTGCGAGACATTTACTCCGAGCAACGATACCGACTTGAGCGTGGTCGTTCCCAGAGCTCCACCAAAGACCTCGCCAAGTACTGTGGCGACCTTCACGGCATCTCATATGGCGTTTCTTCATCATGCCGAGTCTCACATGTCAGAGTTCATGAACCTGCGCGGCAATGTGGGACTCATTATCGACATCGCCGTCGAGCACGCGCTTACAGCGCCCCATCTCCTGGATCAGTTACTCGCACTTTCAGCGCTTCACCTTTCCACTCAAGACACGGCTTTGGCATCTTCGTTCAACCGCCAGGCCACAGAGCTGCAAACGCGTGCTCTAGGCTGCTTTGCCGACGCGAAAGAACACATATCGGACACCACGTACATGCCGACCTTTGTCTTCGCAACGCTCTTGGGTATACATGTCCTCTATGAGACACTCCAGAGGGATTACGGATCGCTGGCAGGTTTTGTCGATGGCTTCGTGGGTTACTCACGTCTTCACCGTGGTGTCCGAGCAGTCACCGAGACATACTGGCCGAAGATTCTTCAGTCGAACCTCAAACCTCTTCTTTACATTCCGGTTCTAGCACAACAGGTGGACTCGCAACCGCCCGGTTCCGAAACAGAGCAGTTCAAAGAATTTCTTGCAGCATCTCCAGCAGTATCAGCATCCAATAATGGCTGTCTCCCAGCACTCAGCGGTATTCAGTGGGTGCTTGATATCGCGAGACAGGAACCTTCAAGATTCGACGTTGGGGTTAATGCCGTCATGGCTTGGCCGCTGTGTATTTCGGAGGAGTACATCGAGGCGCTTCGCCAACACCAACCAGAAGCTCTCGTTGTCCTGGCGTTCTACGCAGCTACATTGCACAGATATCGACAATTTTGGGCATTTGGTACTTCTGGATCTTCCATTGTCCATATGGTCGCCAACAGTATTGGTTCATTTTGGCAAGATGCTCTGAGTTGGCCACTCCAAGTTTTAATAGAAAGCTGACGCATGCTCCTTATGGACTTCCAACTTTTCATTATTCATCCGCCGTTTCCTGTGAAACTCATTTGCATCTGGTTGTGTTGGTACATGTAGGCGTGGGAAAATACTTTTTCACGTGTCAATTGGATTCTATCTACATGTACTTTCATTTCCGTCCTGGCCTTGGAAGATGACTCTACATACATCCATGATGGTCTTCAATCTTCCACCAGCAGCGCATGCGCTCATCCCCGTGTCTTGTGGGCATCTATGACCGAATTGGACCAACCATTTCGCTCCATGACAGCCTATTTGAGACACAATCTGCCCGTGTTCAAATCGTAGTCCCACAAGTGACTTCCGACTCCTGAAAGAACATACAAGCTCGAAGTAGGGTCGTATTTCCGCTTAATATCCAACAATCTCTCGTAGTTCTCGCCGTAGAAGTCTTCTTGGAAGTTTGAGTTGAACGGGTTTGCTTCGTTGATGTACGCGCCTGATCCAGGTGCCCACCTACGCCAGACAGCTTCCTTGTTTTCCTCTGTCCACGCAGCAGCCATAGCCAGGGCATCCTGAGGAGCAGATTCCGTCGTGTTGATGTAGGCGCCGGTACTGATAAGGTGGATGTATGCTTTCCTCCAGGCAGGGTTTACTGCGCCACGCATCCCGGCCGGTACGCTCGCAGTCCCCAGTCCGCCCTGGAGTCCAAAAATCAGAGAAGCGGGACGCCCTGTGACTTGTGACCTGGTCATGTCGTGCAGATGGGACCGTAGAGTGTCCAGCGGAACCTCCGTCAATTCCTTACGACCTAGTAGGCGACTGGAAACCAGGCTGATCTGTGCAACGGGCTCTGGAGACTTGTTCAGGTCGTCAAAGAAAGACGTGTATGTTGGGAAAACGGCTGGCGCCGCGATGACCACTGACAACGTGTGATTGTCGCCCTGTGGCAACATGCGCCTTCTCACTGGCTCCAAAGCGGCAACCAAGTCATCCAATGTTGTGTTGAAACCAAAAAAGGTGAAATCTGCCTCAATGCCGCGGCTGGAATTAACGAAAGGTTCCTGGGAGGCCAATGTTGTTGTGGCAGTGCCGAATCCTGCTATTCCGGCGTCCATGAGGTCTGGTAGAGAGCTGGAGAGTGTCGTAAAGGCATCCCAAGATGTTGCGAGTGTAGCCATGTCTGCTTGATCTGCCATTGACATGGAGAAAGTTGTCTTCACCACGTTCCTCGGTATGGGATGTGTGCACAAAACATACTCGGTGACGATTCCATAGAGGCCTGGCCCACCCCCTCGAATAGCCCATAGTAGGTCCCGATTTTGGGCTTCATTGACCACGAGAATGTCGCCGCCTGAGGTGACGACCGTGGCTTGGAGGACCTGATCGGCAGCCAAACCGTAATGACTCGAAAGGGGGCCATGACCGCCTCCACCGATGAAGCCGCCAAGGCCAACTGTGTTGACTTGGCCGCTGACCAGGGTCCTCCCAACACCGGCAGCAGCTGCGAGAGCACTTCCCCAGTTATTACCACTCCCAAGGATTGCCACGTTCTCGGTGCCATTGCCCAGTGGGAGCGGCCACTGAGGATTCATCTCGATATTGCGAAACTGATGAGTCCAGATGGACAGCGAGTACGCGCCACTAGATCTACTTCATATCAGTATACCTGTACTTGTTCGATGCTTGCTTCGTCCGGCTCTTCTACGTACCTGCCATTCAGATCGTGCCCAGTTCCCTTAGCAATAATGCGGATATTACGCATACTGGCCCACTTCATAGCCACTGCAATCTGGCTCGCAGAAGTGGCATTGAGGACGAACTCGGGCAGCCCTCCCAATGTACATCCGTCATCCTTGTAGCCGTAGTCGCTAGGAGGAACGCATGAACTGTTCGCCCAATAGGGATAGTCGATGGACTCCGGCCGCTGGGCATGGAAACTGCCGGAAGACCAGTCTCTGTCGACTTCGTCGCAAGATAACGGAGAGGAGAACGGGTTGCCTTCGAAGCACGAAGATGCCGAAGGTTGCGTCTTGATCAACATGCCGCCAACGGACTGGTTGAGGGCATTCCATTCGTCAGGCCGGGCCCAGTTCGCGTCGAGGGGGGTATTTTTGCAGAAGACATCTGCGGAGACGAACTCAGCTAGAAAGAAAAGCGCACAGAAAGGTTTTGTCCACATGTTTTTTTTTTGGATATTGATCTGTCTTCAAATGTAATGTGAACTTGTCTTCAGATCGTGCGGCAGACATGAGACGTCTTCAGGCAATATAAGTAGCCATCAGCTACAAATACAGACATCTTAACACGAATGGATGGTGAGAAGCGCGTGCATGAGAAATCAAGTCACGCAAACCCCAGCTGCCTTCGTTGATCAACACGCGTATATACGGGTCGCAGGGCTAAGTTCCTTCTCCGTGCTGCTAATCTTGAACCTATGTTGGTTCCGCGTGTTCTCTCAACCTTAGAACCAAATCATAAGGAACATGAATACTCCACATTTCAGGAGGAACATTGCAAGTGTTGCACGAAGCTGTGGTCCCGGTACCCTTTCATTGTCTTCGCTCACGTGGGACCACGTCATGATCTTCGCATTTCCTGGCCCTAAGCGTTGAGTCACTAGCGGGCTACTGTGACGTTCTTCAACAGCCACTTTTACGAGTATTGGACATGCCATCAATTATCGTAACTGGTCCTCTCCTCATATCGCATCCACAGTCTGCCAGGGAAGACGAGTAAGACGGAAAGACAGAGGTGTGACAGGCAACACTACTCCATTTGGAGAGTCAGTGCGCGCAATTTGCCATCTTTGACAGCTTCAAGGCACCCAAGATTAGGTATCCATCTATCAAGCCTGCATGTACGAGCGGAGACTCAAGAACTACTGGATTGTAACTCGTTTTCTTTCTTGAAGACAGCTAGAAAGTTTCTAGGAGCTTTCGAGGCCAACCCAATGTAGTGATCTTCTCCACATCTCTTCGGCCTTGGAAGCGTCCAGACACTGAGAGCTGTAGCCATTGCTGAATTGCCCCGCGGCAGGATCCCATTCTTCCGAAATCTGTGCGTCCTCGAGATATCCTCCACCCTTCCCCTCCAGAGCTGAAGCAGTAGCTCCCCAGACTACAGTAGATGCACCCTGCTCTGAAGTCTTGGTTATCTTCCTCATGATTGGGTTGGTTTGTTGAACATTGCGTTCATCCTCTGGGAGGTTCCGCGCAAGCTCTGTCGATACCGAGCCTGGATGAACGCTCCAAGCATGAATTCCATCCTGCCCGAATCGTCGCTCAATCTCGTTGGCTGTCCAAGAGTTACAGAGCTTGCTTCCGCCGTATGCTATCATGCCGTTGAATGTCTCTTTCTCGACGTCTTCGAGGTTGAAATTGAAGAATCGGTGGGCAACGGAGGAGACTATGATAACGCGGGAGGCAAAGTCTGGCGATGCTGCAGACTGCAGTGCAGGCTTCAGTAGGTTGAAGAGGAGAAAGTGTGAAAGATGATTGGTGCCGAAATGGACCTCGAAGCCGTCGTGTGTTTTCCCAGGCATGGGGTCCATCATTCCAGCGTTGCAGATCAGAATGTGAAGTTTCTCGTTTTTGGACAGAAAGTACTCGGCACACGAGCGGACACTGGCAAGAGATCCCAGGTTGAGTTGAAGAAGGTGGACTCGGTTGCTGTGAGCTATGTCCCCTAGTGCAACGCGGGCCTTGGCAAGATTCCGAGCAGTGAGATACAGAGTCGCGCCGGTCGAGTACAGTGCTTTAGCGGTTTCCTTGCCAATTCCTGCTGAGCAGCCAGTGATAAGAATGGTTTTTTCCGGCCACCTGTTCTCGAGGCCTTCATCAAGAATAATTTGTCGAGCTGTAGGGCGAGAGTCACCTGGTCCCTCGGGGGACTGGTGAGCGGCGACGTAGCGGTCTGTCATTATCACCTTGAAAGAGAAAGAATGACTGAAAAATGGGATATGCTGAGAAGATTTTGTGACTACCGTGTAAGTCCGACTTTTCTGTGTTGGAGGGAACCCTCAGTCTTTTATGCTGGCCATGTCTTGTAGATAGCGCTGCCATTTCATCTTGTTACGCAGTACCGGCTGCTTCAAATCAGTTCACTCTGGAAAGCCTTCAGACTCCGGGATGATGTTCGCTACAGTTTTCGCCGATGGTGGATACTTGAATTACGCCAGGCATGCTCACTGACAGACTATGGAGATTGAACTTGAAGCACCTGGGACCGATGAGCTGTGTCAGCAAGTATAGTCTAACTGCGCTATCTCCGGCTTTATTTGGTGGCTCAGTATAACTGAAGACTGGAAATCAGTGGCATGCGTCCTTTCGAATTTTACCCGGTACCGATAACGCATCGCATGACGCTTCCCGCGGCCCCCTTCAATGAGATATAAGCATCAGAGGCTGAGCAAGTATCTTTGATCTCACGAGTAAGAACATCTAAGTGCTGCCTGTCCAAATTTTTAATTGAGTGACCGCACGCGCCATCTCATTCAAAATCCTTTTTCCTCATAGTTGTTCAATATCACCAGTTAAGTAACTTATATCAGCTCTTTTTTCAACGTTCTCCTAGATCCTTATGTATCTTTAATATCCACGCCTATAAATGTGATGAAGCTCTAAATTTTTAAGGCACCTACATCAAAATCAAGGACTTCGATGATGCCTTCCGTGTTTTCGAGGCCAAGTTGCGCGGTCGTCCAGTCAAACATCATCTGCAGATTGCTTACACACATCCATTGATGGTTCATGAGAGTCTGTTCGATCGTGATCATCTGCTGCGTTCTTTCGAGTTCAAAGAATATGACAGCGTTTTGCAGCTGTGCGGATTTCTTTCTTGACTCAGCGTAATTCGATGACATTCATAATCGCTTTCAGTCAAGTTGCCCTGGCGAGAGACTGCGATTTCTATGGGCTCTCTATTTTGTTCCTACCGCATACACCGTGCTGAGCCGTCGCAAGGTCTTGCAGCTTGTTTAACTGTACAGCCCAGTGTACAGAAATATAGATGACGGTAGAGCAACTGGTATAAATCTTAGTCGCCCATCTCACCGGGACTTTCATCAGACCGACAGTCCGCCGCCTGCAACATTTTCTATTCTCATAGCCACCAATTGTCATAAACAAGGTCGGCCGCGGGCGCCGGTTCGACAGCGGACTTAAGTTGCAACTGTCGTTATTTCCGCTGACATTGATAAAATCGCCCATCCCATCTTGACTGATTTTCTAGAATTCGCCTAATCCTTCCATTTAATAGCCCTAATCCGCTAAGATATCCCGAGAGGACAATATCACAGGTAAGATTTCGCCTGATCCTCGCATTTAGAATGTCTTGAATACCTCACCCTTGCAGGTCTGTGCTGTCTAATCGCAGCATGCTACACAAAGTCTATGAGATCCATCACTTCTGAACGCCTCAGTAAGACGTTATCGGACGCTGGCGCAACTCTCGGGGTCCGATTTGTGTCTTCCCATGGCATTGCCTATTCCTAATCGGCTTCTTCGTATCTCAAAGAACACTTTGCCCTAGCCAGAGTTTGTGCCAAGTGCCGTGGTTAGAAGGCGCAGCTTAGAGGAAGTGTCACTGTGACAATCTTCGACAGATTACATCGAAAAGCAACAGTGTGTTTTTCTTTACGTAGGTACTTAAGACCCAAATACTTTTCGTGCTTCAGCTGATTTTTTTCGCCAACATATCCAAGATTTATCATATATCTCTACGTCCGTTTCGGTTGATCATGATCTTTGACGGACTTCTTTCTGTCTTGTCCCTCTTTCATCTTACCTGTTGCCTCGCAATTTCCATGGTGATTCCAACTTCCTCAGCTATGTCTTCGGCGCCAAACGCATCTTTCGGTTTCCAAAAGGTCGATTTCAAAACTCACCTTGGTATCAATCTCGTAGGCAACCTGCGTCAACCGACTGGCTTCGATAAAGCCATGAAATACTCGGCAATCGTCACTGTGGCTCCTGCCGGAGGTGCCAAAGAGCAGACATCTGGACTCTATGCACGGAAGCTCGCAGATGAAGGCTTCGTTACGATTGCCTTTAATGCCTCTTTTCAGGGAGAGAGTGGAGGAGAGCCTAGAAACCAGGAGAACACCATCGCACGTGTCGAAGACATCCGTGGCGCGGTGGACTTCCTCGTGAGCCTTCCTTACGTGGACGATAACAAAATTGGCGTCTTGGGAATCTGCGCTGGCGGCGGTTACGCTACCAGCGCCGCCATGACAGAGAGACGCATCAAGGCCGTTGGAGTCTCGGTTCCTGTCAACGGAGGCCGGGAGAACAGGGCGGGTGGACAGATTGCGACCATTTCTGCCCTCGATCAGATCGCCCAGCTCAGGTCTGCAGAGGCTCGCGGAGGAGACCCGACTATTGCGGAGTGGATGCCCGACAGTTATCAGAACGCCACCGACATTGATCACCGAGAGGGTTACGAGTACTATCGTACGTCAAGGAATCCGCATCCGGGATGGCAGAACATGGTGCGATTCTCGACCATGGACGCCGTCTACGGCTTCGACGCCTTCTATCTCGCAGATGTGCTTTTGACCCAGCCTCTGCAAGTCGTCGTCGGTGGCAAGTTGGGTGCTTTTGGATCCAACCCGGACGGTCACGCTTTATACAACGCCGCTGCTTCGACTCAAAAGGATATCTTGGTAATGGACGGCGCTTCCCACTTTGACTTATACGACAACCCCGAGTATGTCGACCCCGCCGTAGCTAAATTCTCCGAGTTTTTCAGGGCCAACCTAGCTTGACTTCGGGTGAATCTCTACTTGGAAATACTCTGATTGCCGTGCTTGGTTCCCAACCCACAGTAATGGGATAGCTAGACCTTATATGAACAATACACATTCGTATAAGCTCGTTTTCTGCTCACCACACGTGGATATCATATGTGTCCCGTCTGATATTTATAACAGCACACTGTCAATCAGAACAGAACGTGATTTCATTCGGCAATGATGATTCCGATTCCTACCGCCTACAGAATTTCTGGGACATGGTAATGCTTTGGGCTGTAACTCTCCTCGAGATAATGCTCCTCCTCACTATTCAAGCGCTTTTCACCAGCCTCAATAGCCTCATCGATCCTCTCGACCTTGCTGAAGCCAATAATGGGGCTCGCCACTCGATTCAAGACCCATGCGAGAGCGACGTGAGACATGGGCCACTTTCGCCTGCCTGCGACTTCCTGCACTCTCTCAATGATCCGTTCATCGGCCGCAGTGAGAGTGTCACCTTCTAACCCGCTTCTCTTCGTAGAACCCTTCTGCTCCAGAGGTCGAGCCAAATGACCGCGAAAGAGTGGCGCCCATGGGATCAAGCCGACACCAGTATCCTGGCAAAACTGATTCATCTCTCGCTCTTCCTCGCGATAGAGCAGACTGTACTGGTTTTGCATGCTGATGAATTTGGTCCAACCGTTACGCTCAGCACAGTGCTGCATTTGTGCAAATCTCGTAGCGAGCATGCTGCTGGCGCCGATGTATCGAACTTTGCCGGATTGAACTAGATCATGCAGAGCCTTCATAGTCTCTTCAATTGATGTGGTGGTGTCGAATCGATGTATCTGCAGAAGATCGATGTATGACGTTCCCAGTCTCTTCAACGATGCTTCGACTTGGTTGAAGATTGCAGCCCGCGATAAACCATACTGATTTTTGTACTTGGGTTCACCTTCGAAATATTCCCTGCTACTCCAGTGCAGAATTTCTGTTGTTACATGGTAAGATCAGTGTTTCTGCGCAAGCTGTTGTTCAATCTAGACAGGACATACCGGGTTCCTCACTCACGCCCCAAAAGCACTTGGTCAAGATAATCACCTTCTCGCGAGGGATCTCATACTTCAGCAGCGCTTTGCCGATGATTTCCTCTGAAGTGCCATTGCTGTAGCAGTTGGCGGTGTCCCAGGTGTTGAGCCCCTTGTCGTATGCGGCTTTCAGAAGAGGAAGAGCCTAGAAAAGGTGTTAGTCGACATTCCTTACAGATAACAGCAGTGGGGGCTTGCCAAGTCCTCGTCGATTGTCCATGGCATCGACTTCCCGTCTCCGATACTCATGCATCCGAAAATGGGCACAGACACTGTCAAACCGCTGTTTCCCAGCTTCGCATACTTGACTTTCGTGCTGTCCACAGACGTGCTGAGTCCCGCGGGTAAGTTGGATGACATGATTTCGTCTTGATGGCGCGGATATGTTCTTGATTTGACGTCAAAGATCGAAGACTTCTGAAGAGCTCAGATGGAAGGTCGCTTGCCGCTTGCGGTCGAAAATAATGGGAGGTCCGAAGAGAATTTATGCTTGAGAGACATCACCCCGCGTGCAGAACTAATACCACGAACTTCCTGGCTCGATGGCTTTTGTACGTCATCAGTTTGTTGCATTCTCGTATGGTATGAGTGTTTTTGCCCTATCATATTCGCAGGGGTCCGTGGCAAGTGTCAGCAAGTTGCATCTGCCCAACCAACATGAATCGAACTCCACAAATTCTCATCATCAATATCACCACAGCGGTTCCTGATCGGCAGACAAACCATGTGTTGCCCAATTGGTAATCAAGACGGACGCATGAAGCTCTCTTCTCCACACTCGAGGTAGGCCAGGTTAGTTCCTGCAGCTAAGCATCTGAGCTTGTACGTACCACGCGTTGCAGGAGTGCTTGAAAGTGCTCTTCTTTCCAGAGTGATATTTCCTCAAAACGCAACTGCACTGGCAAGCAGCGGCCACCAATTTCTTGGGAATAGTAATCGCAACTCCTGTGGTTCTGATGGAGCGCAGCTGCCATGAGGCTACACTTGGCTTTGATCGCCAGGAAAGACCGCGCGTATTACGAGTCTGATAATACGTCCACCTCTAGGATCGTTTAAGCCCTGCTCCAGACGACATGAATATCGAGGACCAAAGTCTCAATGAGTTTGTTGTCGATTTGATCATGAAATTTGATCAGTTTGGTCAACACCAAACTTCGCCTCATCGCGGAGAAATCGAGTTCTGCTACGAGGAGCGCGCAGCCAAGATCAAATCTATGCCGTCTACAGCTCCCGACTTCATGTTCCTGGACTGAAGCAGCATCGCCCCATACCTATTCGCCAACGTCGATGCTTCACTGGTGCTTTCCCACCGTCAATGTCGCGATATTGCTTGGGGAAGGAGCATTGTCAGGATCTTGATGGAACGAGGTGATGAAGATCCGGCCATCGAGGTGTACTGGTTAACGTTTTTATTGGCTGTTGGGCCCCGAAATGTAAACAGTGTCGTTGACGACACTCATCTCCTTTGACTGTATTATACCAGCATCCAATCAACAGGAAATTCATCGCAAACATTACGCGTCGTCTGGGCGCACGCTTTTCTATCTTCCGATTTCTTGGCCAGAATATTCCTCAACTTCACACCGTCGGTATGTCTAACTCAGGTCGACATCCATCGAAGCCAATTGGCGACGGCCGTCGAAAGACTACAGTCGGCCCAACGTTGTTATTCCAAGACAGATACCGAGCAGATTTCAGCAGAGAACTCCCAATTTGCGACACCATTAAATTCGATTGAGAGCCAAGACCGAGAGGGCCTGGTTCAACAAGCTCCACACCAAAAAGAAGAACCAGCAGCGTCGCCAGATAATGGACATGAAGAACCAACAGATAGCATTGGCTGTATGAATAATAGTGTAAGTGATAATGCTGTCGATTATCAGCACCGTTCAACTTCCCTAGTAGCTCTAGTATTGCCCTCATTATCCGTTGTCACTGCATAAGTATTCGACCAGGAATAACTGCTTTGGAGTGGTGTATGACTATGAGTTCGTGGTTTGTGATGGAAACGAGGAACCTCTGAACTTGAAAACACACCCAAGTCTACATGTATTCATGATGTCGTTACCATCCACAGCATAAGGAGCCTGATATCCCAAGCCAAGGCATGTGTACTGATTGGCAAAGCGAAAACACGAGTGTAACGCGGGAGCTGCTGGGGCGCCCGACTTTGGACATCTTTGTGTTCTCAAGTAGAAACTCGAAGATCAGAGAAAAGAAAGGTCAATTTTAGCAATATCGAGAAGACGGCCCACGGAACAGTTGCAAGGGAAAATGGCCGTAGATGACTGTATTTGCAAGCTTCAACTGCCCGGACATATGTTCAAAAGGGGTAAGTATGTTCCAACAAGATCTACAGAGACCCGTTGCAAAGCATCCTCAATAACTGGGTCCAAGTCGGGGTCCAGGTCGGAGCCGAGTTGCCATCCGTGGCCAAACAACCAAACAAGACTAGTTAGAGTTCTAGCCATGTGCCGATATCCACTACCATCGGAGACAGGGGCCGTTCCGTTGAAAAAGCCCGTCTAGCGTTGTCGCGCCATTTTGTTGTATTGCATATGTCTCTGTCGATTGGTCAAATGAAGATGGATGCCTGCTGTGATGTATGAATTTCCGACCATCTTAGAGGTTGGGCTTGGTCTTATCGCACCATTGTTCTTCGAGAATCCCACACATTGTTCATTGAGTCCCACAATTCTGCGTCTCGAAATAGACCTCGGTTCCCAGCTTGAGATACCGCGGGGCTTCCGCTACATTTTCCAATTCATCTTCGGTTGTTCACGCAAGAATCGCTTCTGGATGTTGGTGATATCTTCTTTGGTTTGTGGTTCTCGTTTGATTCCAGCAACCGTCTAAATCTCTGTCCCGCAATTACGTCTCGGCACATCATCCTCAGTGTTTCGCCACCAACAATTGTACGTTGCTTCTTCCCACATGGATACCTGATGCTGGCACGGCCATTGATATATGCGAATAGTAATCTATCACCCGGACGAAACCCATCAGTTTCCAAAACCCATCGGGCAAAACCCATCATCTCTGGAACACGACCTATCGCCAAATTCAAACTCTCTCAACTCCGTCCGTTGGAACTTGGCAGCGGGATCATCTACACTCCGTTGCACCGGAAGTTCTGCCGCTCTCCCGTGCGTCATGTCCCCACCCAAGATCGCATTATGCTTTCAACTCCAGCAAACCTGTTCTGATCAATCGTAGCTGCTTGCTCGCTCTAAGTATAAAGTTGAGGTCGAACGCTGCTGGATGATATCGCTTGCCATCACTTGTCTTCAGTAACCAGAACTTGAATCACCGCCTCTTTTCCCTCTTACTTGAGCAACTCTCCTCACGCGTCAGTGACATATTCAAGATGCCAAGCAAAGACTTCACCGTTCTCATCGCCGGCGGCGGCATAGCCGGCCTGACGTTAGCCAATATGCTCGAGAAAGTTGGTGTCAGCTATCTGATCCTCGAAGGGTATCATGAAATGGCCCCTCAAGTCGGCGCCAGCATTGGTATTCTGCCGAATGGCAGTCGCATTTTGGATCAGATAGGACTGTACGACAAGATCAGGAAGCTCATTGATAAGCCTCTCTTTGAGTCCACTCTTCGTTACCCAGAAGGCGGCGTCATTACACGTTATCTTGGAATCGGTGGTCAAATTAACAACCGGTAAGTCTCAACGCATAAGTCGTGTGGTGATTTGTTCAGGTCATTGACATTTCTCTAAGCCATGGTTACGATACTGTGTTTGTAGATCGACAGATGATTCTGGAGGCATTGTGGAAGAACTTGAAGAACAAGGACAAGGTTCTTCCAAGTAAGAAAGTTACCAAAGTCTCACTCGAACCATCTCGAGTCAAGGTGGAGACAGAAGACGGCCAATCTTACTATGGTGACATCTTAGTCGGCGCAGATGGTGTCCACAGCAAAGTCCGGAACGAGATGTGGCGACTGGCTGATGCCCTCGAACCTGGCTACATTCCTGCCTCAGAACACACTGGTAAGTCTAGTCGACGGTGACATTGCGTAACATACACTTACAGCTCCAACAGAGTGCCTTCCAACTGTGTACAAGTGCATCTTTGGCATCTCCATTGACAAAAGCTGGGAAGCTCAGACTGTGCAGACGAATTTGAACAATGGGTACTCTTACCTCGTCATCAGTGGCCCCAACCATCGGGTCTACTGGTTTCTCTTCGTCAACATGGGTAAGACAGCATATGGCCCTGAGCTTCCTCGGTACACCAAGCAGGACGAGGAAGTTTTGGCAAATGCGCATTTGCACGACAAGATCACCGATAATCGCACTTTCGGAGATCTGTACGCTACAAAGATCTCTTCTGTTCTCACGCCACTTCCGGAGTATGTCTTCAAGAAGTGGCATTTCCAGCGAATCATGACGATTGGGGATGCGGCTCACAAGGTAATTTCCCATCCATCATTTTTGCGAATGTAGCCTTCTGACTAACATCAATTTTCCAGTTTGAACCAATTGCTGGCCAGGGAGGAAATAGTGCGATTGAAACCGCCGCGGTCCTCGTCACAAACCTGGCAACCATGCTCAAGGCAAAGCCATCGGGCGTCACAACCGCCGATATCGACGCTGTGTTTTCCAAGACGCAGGAAATCCGCGAGCCCCGTACCCAGAAGCTCGTCAAGTCATCTCACGAAGAGCAGCGCTTCGCCGCCATGGAGTCCACTCTACTCGAGTTTGCCGGCAGACATTTAACTCCAATTTTGTCCGTAGACGAAAAGTTGCATCCTTGGACTGCCAACATTGAGTCTGGGCACAAGATAGACATCATGGATGTGCCGAAGCGACCACGCGCCGTCCCTTTCACCGATGAGCTTGCCAGTCCACCTCTGGAAGCTTCCTATTTGCCCAAGATTACTGTTGGGGCTGCCCTTTGCGGTCTCCTTTACATTGCGCAACAGGCTTTGGTCCTGTCTCCGGAGGCGGCCTCCCTGAGCACATTCCTGGGTGAGACCTCCAAGACCTCTTATACAGGGGTCGCTCCCGTCGATGCGGTACTTTCTGTTCTGGTGTGGGCTTTCTCTGAGGCGGTTGCCGGCCCAGAGCCCAACAAGAGAGTGCAGTGTCTCTACTTCCTGGTCAACTTGATTCCCATCATCTACATCTGGACTGTCGAAGGATACCGTAACGGCAATCTTCTATCATTCGTTTCTTGGCCTTCCATCTTCGTCATTTACCAGCTTCTGGGAATCGGCAAAGTCGCACCTTTCTACTTTCTTCTGAGCATCTATACCACCGGCAAGCCCGTCTACAGCCGTCCGACTGGCCGAGCTATTCCCTCCAACGTCGCCAAGGCTCTCCTGCCGGCTCTTTGCCTCGGATATGTCATCCCCACCGCTCTCATGTTCCTGCCCCACGAAGATCGCATCACCCAGCAGAACGTTATTGCTTTCTGTCAGCCTTCCCCATTGTACGTCTCCATCCTCGTCTGGGTCTTTTCCAAGGTACTTTCGAGCCAATGGCCGACCAAGTCCCTGGACTGGGAGATATTCGGGAAGAAAGACTTGCCCTTCCTGCAGTCCGGGTATGCCTTCTGCTTCTTCGTCACCGCTGTCACCCACCTCTGCACGCTTCTCTATGCCGGATTCAGTCCTTCTGTGTCTGTTTCTCAAGCCTTCTTCAGCCTTCCTGGGTTCGAAGCTATTGATCTCTCTGCATTCTTCAAGTACGACATGATTCTTTGCTTTGGATCCGTGGCGGTTTGGCTTCTTTACAGTGCATTTGAGCTGAGAAGACTTGGGTATGTGACTACCGGTACGGCGTTGAAGGCCGCAGGGATTGCCTTGACTTCCGGGGTGCTCGTCGGTCCCGGGGCGACTTATGCAGGTTTCTGGGCTTGGAGAGAGTCAGTCATTGCAAGCTTCGTCAAAACGGGCCAGTAGATTGTCCTGAACAAAAGAAGGTCTTCTTCGGAAGAGGTTTTGTCATAGAATCAGGGGTTAACATCCCATTCACGGGATACAGAGGCTCTGCTGCGTTAACTGGCTTGTATGTTGACTTACTTAGATGTGCGTACGCAATCATGCAAGCAAACCCAGTATATACGACATGGCGCGTAAATGGATTCCAAATAGAAATCACCAACCTCTCCTCTCTGCAATTTGAGTTATCAGTACTTTTGTGACATCTCGGTGGTATTCCTTATCGGCTTTTTCGCCGTAAATGGTATGACTTCTCTGGTTTTCAGCTTGCGCCAAGCAGAATTCCGGCGACCATTCGGGCCTTTCCAGGACTCCGCTCGTGCTCGAGGGCTATGCGCTATCCTGCGTCGAGTCGGCTGAACTCGTTTTCTTCGAGTCCTTCGGTGCTGCCGACAAGTAAACTCAATGACTATTGCCACGGCCAACTACTCGTTGTCAAGTTCGATTTCGATAATGGCCATGCCATGGTGCTTCCTGGAAGAATCTTGCCGCGTTTGAGCCGGCATGAATCCCTGATTGAGACTTGGGATCTCACCTTCGTGCTTGTAAAGAGGGTGGCTGTGCTCGACTCCCGAACTGACCCCCACAACGCTAATGCAACCTGATGACCGCGGCCTAAGATCCCGCAACTTTAATATGAAGTCAAGTGAGATGAACACGCAGATGTGGATCCATGCGAGTTGATGACAGTCAACTCATCTGCTCACCTTGGCTCGCGATATTCTTTCTATTACCAATCGAGGCTCCTCGTAGATGGTGATGATCTCACGCCAAGGTTGAAAGCATTACGACGCGTGGCGCATGCAATCTACAATATCCGAATCAGTCATCATGATGGTTCCAGAGCAGCAGAGCTGTATCTGGGAGACACTGAGCCAGGCTGTCCACGGACTATAAGAAGGTTGGAGGATTTGCCTCCTCTAGCATAGAGAGTTGACCTCCATCATCAACTTGCAAACTCGTCACTTTCGTTATTCTACAAACAAAAGCACCATGACCGTCATTGGAAAGGCCATCGTAGCGTGCTGCTTGACGACTGTTACCAACACCATGTCTGCCGCAGCGCAGAATATGTCTTACGGGGCAGACAGCTTCTACCGCAGCGACAATGTGACTGTCCAACCTGTCACTTTTCTGAACCAGTACAACTTGAGTGTCGCTGGTAACCTGTTTTCCCCCAACGGACTGAACCGCAACACCACTGCGCCGGCCATAGTTGTCGGACACCCAATGGGTGCGGTCAAGGAACAAGGTGCGAACTTGTACGCCACCAAACTCGCCGAGCAGGGCTTTGTTACCCTCTCCATCGACCTCACTTTCTGGGGTGGCAGTGAAGGCGAACCGCGCAACGCCGTGTCGCCGGACCTCTACGCAGAGTCTTTCAGCGCGGCGGTCGACTACCTTGGTACCCAGACATTCGTCGACCGCGAGCGGATCGGCGGCGTGGGCATCTGCGGCAGCGGTTCCTTCATCATCAGCGCCGCAAAGATCGACTCACGCCTCAAGGCCATCGCGACAGCGAGCATGTACGACATGGGAGCTGTCAATCGCAATGGTCTGCAGAAGGCCGTGAGTGTCGACCAACGCAAGCAGGCCATCGCCTCAGCGGTCGAGCAGCGATGGGTTGAGATGGACGGTGGAGAGACCCAGTACACCAGCGGCACGGTGCATGAGCTCACCCCGGAGTCCACCCCTATTGATCGCGAATTCTACGACTTCTATCGCACCCCTCGTGGAGAGTTCACCCCAGAGAGCACCACGGCAAACCTCACGACGCATCCTACTCTCTCGAGCAATGTCAAATTTCTGAACTTCTATCCGTTCAACGACATCGAGACGATCTCCCCGCGCCCGCTTCTCATTATTTCAGGTGACCAATCCCACTCCAGGGAGTTCAGCGAGGATGCCTACCAGCGTGCTGCCGAGCCCAAGGAGTTGCTCTGGATCCCTGGTGCTGGCCACGTCGATCTATACGATCGTGTGGGCCTTATTCCTTTCGACAGGCTTACCCAGTTCTTCCGGACTAACCTGGCTTAAGAAGGAGTGGCCTGAGAATGATTCTATTCTTGAGCACGAGTCTCTTTCACGTGCCAGACAAGTTCTTAGGGCTAGAATTGCTTTATTCTACTTGTATTCATCACGAATATTTTGGAGAGTCCAGAGCCAGGCTATGTGGACTTTTTGTCCTTTTCAGAGCCTAGCAATTCGGTCTCAGGAGTTGGGGATGAAGAAGATCAACGTTCAAGCAAAAGAGGGTACAGTCGAACGCATACACCGGAACGAGGCAAGGTCGTAAACTCGACCCCCTTAGTTAGTTGTAAATACCATGTCATTGGGCCCCCTGCTAGTCGTCTCTGAATGCTCTCTTGTCGTTTCTTTTCCGGTGATTTCATCGTCCTGTTCAGACAACATTCCTCTCAACCATTGCCTGACAGCATGGAACATGCCGTCAAAGAACCTTCTGGTGCTTGGTACAAGTCGGTGTGGTGATCTCAGCTCATTAACAACGTCTCAATCTTTTGAAACAGTTCCGTCTATGCCATCATTTGATTGAACGCGGGAATTCTTGAGACAGCCAAGTGTCATCATAGCTATCGAACCTATTCTCCTGTGTAAGTCGAAGCTGACACCCGTCGCTAACTCCGGGTGGGTCAATCAACTTCAAGTGGAGCGAGTGTCATCAAGTTGCAGCTGTCATCAGGTTGCAGGTCTGACTCGACCAATCGCATGGAATCCCGGGATCGGCTCCACGACCTCACTTACATGCCCGAATTCCACTCACGACCTTTGGCGACGTCATGAGACCCGAGCAGAACGCTCACTTCAGGACCTGATTATTCACAAAAAGACGCCTTTGTTGCCAGTCGTAAAATGAAAGATGATGTCCAACGAGCACGATCTAGAAACATCGACCTCGCCTCCTTGACCACTATTCGAGCCGCTGCCTCACGATGTCCTTCTTCGAATACCCCCCGAAACCGAAGACAGCCCTAGGCTATCATCGCATCCTCTCTCCCAATGCATCCGTCAAAGTCTCCCCAATCTGTCTGGGAGGCATCGGCATCGGCCACTCCTGGAGCACCATCTTCGGCAAGAACGAGGACCCTTTCAAGCTTCTCGACACGTACTACGACCTCGGCGGCAACTTCATCGACACCTCGAACATTTACAACTCGGAGGACTCTGAGAGACTCATCGGAGAATGGATGGAGAAGCGCGGCGTAAGAGACCAGATGGTCGTCGCTACGAAGTACACCGCAGGTTTCCGTTCGTACAACCGCGAGAAGGAGCCTTTGCAGAGCAACTTCACGGGCAACTCGGTCAAGAGCATGCACATCTCTGTGCGAGAGAGCTTGGAGAAGTTGAGAACGGACTACATCGATATTCTATACGTACATTGGTGGGACTGGGCGACTTCGGTAGAGGAGGTCATGAGGGGTCTTCACGCCCATGTTATGGCGAAGGAGGTGCTCTACCTCGGAGTGTCCAACACGCCAGCTTGGGTCGTCATGAAAGCTAATTCATGTAAGAGTTTAGTGATATGTTGAGTGTCGAAAGATATCACTAACGAGTGGCCCAGATGCCCGGGCAAACGGTCTCACTGCCTTCTCGGTCTACCAGGGAAGATGGAACGCCGGATTCCGCGATATGGAAGCAGAAATCATCCCCATGTGCCAAGACCAAGGCATGGCAGTCGTGCCTTGGGCAGCCTTAGGTGGCGGCAAGTTTTTGACTGCGACAGAGCGTGCAGAACGGGACAAGGATCCAGACGCTCGGAAGTCATCTCATGGACAAGAAGTGCCAGTAGAGCTTTGCGAGACGATGGAAAAGCTTGCGAAACAGAAGGACACGAACCTGCGATCCATCGTGAGTATTCATCCTGTTCCTGTGGCAACCTTCGAAAACCAACATCGGTCTCTCACCTAGGCTCTTGCATACCTGTTCCATCAGTCTCCATACGTCTTCCCCATCGTCGGCGTCAACACCGTCGCCCACGTCGAAGCCATCCCGGAGGCGATCGGTGTCGAGTTGTCCAAAGAAGACATTGACCTCATTCACGAGGCTTCGCCCTTCAACCCGGGTTTCCCCATGAACTTTGCTTTTGGATACATGACGCCTGAGAAGTATGATTTGAGTCTCACGGCAGGCGACAACCAGCAGTATCGCATCGCAGCGTGGATAGACGCCCCTCCAAAGCCGTTGGTGAGTTTATGATCGCAAATTTGAGTGTGAAATGATCAGATGAAAGCTAACAGCTCTTGAGCCGTACAATCCCAGAAAATAGTCGGACGACAATTCCGATGAGTGAGGTAAACCGCCACGTGTTGTGGGAGGTACCAGGGTTAAAGGCGAAGTAAGAAAGGTTGTGCATCGCTGGTTTCAAGTATTCGCATTGTTGTTTTTCGGTTCCTTTACCTTGGTCACTGCCTGCAATCAGGCATCATTGCGGTCTTGACTCAACCATGTAGTGTATTTTCGAAATCAGGAACCAATCCGTCAGTCATTACTCTGTGCCCCACGTCCCGGCGGGTGCATGCCTTCAATTGGCGACAGCAATATTTGAAATAGAATTGCACCATGCTCGGACGAGCCCCGTTTCCAAGGCTTTACAGCTTACAAGATAGACTCGGGCCGTTGATGTTTTCACATGGGTAAGCGATTAGCCTATCCGGCCCCGCAATACGGGACCGATGACGCCGCGCCGGGCAGCACCGATCCTCACATCCCGATCGTCTCCATAAGCCGGCGGGATGAATGCAACGACGAGCCAGAACAGGCAATTCGCAGGCCAAGGCTGGTCCAATAGAAAACTACCTCGAGTCAGCATGTTGTGCTACCATCAGTGACAAATACCCGGAGATCTGGAAATGCGTCCTTCGTCCCCATAAAGAGCGGTCGATATTTTCGATCATATTCTAAGCAGGTCATGAAATCAGTACAGAGAGCATGAAACACATGACAGTCCCAATAACGAGTCCCGCCAAAAGGGGTTTAGACGCCGCTGGCTTCGGGTCTCGACGGGCCCTCTGGGCCCCAAATTGGTTCCGAAGAATCGACAACTCCGCGGCGGACGATCCCGCCTTTCCCGCTCCATGTCAGCCGCTGGTGAAACCCCTGCACGCCATGTTTTCTGAGATGCATGGTCTCGGGAAACCAGGTTCTCGTAACGGCCAACCGGATCGTCCGTATTACGATTTGAATTTGACGTCTGCGGAATGTCGCTCATGATCAGACCACGACAAGCGGGTACAGCCCGCCAAAGCCTTCAACCCCATCACGAGATGTACCATCGTATACTGTTAGCCATCAGCTGAAGTCTATACTTCTGACGAAAATAGAATGACGTAGATTTTCGAGCAATTCAAATTGTATAAGTATAACTCGTGTGCTCGTCTCAAAAGTCGCTGTGAAGAACCGTGACCAAGAAACTCTCAGTCTCATCTCATGATCTCATCATCCCGCCTCCTCAGATCTCCAAAGATCGCATCTCTAAGAACATCAATCACAACCCGCAAGATGACCACTACCGAAATCCCCTCCTTTCCCTTCAAGCGTGCTTCTGGCCTCGCGCCACCGGCCGAATACGCTCGTCTTCGCGCCACAAACCCCGTGTCTCGCGTCAAGCTCTTTGACGGGTCCATCGCATGGCTGGTGACGAAGTACAAGGACGTCTGCGCCGTGGCGACCGATACTCGCTTATCCAAGGTAACCATCTCAAATTTGCTATGATCTGAAAGAATCTGACACGATGCATCGTAGGAGCGCACAAGGCCCGGCTTCCCCGAGCTCAGCGCCGGCGGCAAAGCAGCCGCCAAAAACAAGCCGACGTTCGTCGACATGGACCCTCCAGCTCACATGCAGCAACGATCTATGGTCGAGCCGCTCTTCGTGAAGGGGCATGTCGAGACGATGAAGCCGTACATCCAGAAGACGGTTGAACAGCTTCTTGATCAGATGATCCAGAAAGGATGCAAGGAGCCCGTTGATCTGATCGAGAGCTTTGCCCTCCCGGTTCCATCCTACGTGAGGCCAACTCTACTGAGCTTCGATAGAAATGTGCGCTCGCTGACTTGGACAAGATCATCTACACCATCCTCGGCGTCCCCTTCGAAGACCTCGAGTACCTTACTCAACAAAACGCAATCCGCACGAACGGCAGCGGAACAGCCCTGCAAGCCCAAGCCGCAAACCAGTACGACTTTTCCTCAAACCTCTCTCTGCACTTCGACTAACTCCCCAGGGAACTTCTCGATTATCTTGCAAACCTCGTCGAAAAGCGCTCCGAATCCCCCAAGGACGACCTCATCAGCAAGCTCGTTGTCGAGCAGCTTAAGCCAGGCCATATCGAAAAGTCCGACGCCGTCCAGATCGCCTTCTTGCTTCTGGTTGCCGGCAACGCCACGATGGTCAACATGATTGCGCTCGTGAGTCTCTCTCCTCCTTCTTTCTTGCGATCCAAACATGCAGCTGACATTCTTCAGGGCGTCATCGAACTCATCCGCAACCCTTCGCAGCTCGCTGAGCTCAAAGCCGACCCGTCACTTGCGAAAGCCTTCGTCGAAGAGCTGTGCAGATATCACACTGGCTCCTCGATGGCGATGAAGAGGGTTGCCAAAGAGGACATCGTTCTTGGTGGTCAAGTAAGCCTTCAACTTTCCTTCTTCTTTTCAGAATCAAGAGTTGCGGGGTGAGTGATGAGATAGACTGACAAGTTTCAGACCATCAAGGCGGGCGAGGGCATCATAGCCGCCAACGCATCTGGCAACCGCGACGAGGAAGTCTTCACGAACCCAGACGTCTTCGACATGCACCGCACCCCAGATCCCAACCACGCTCTGGGATTTGGATTCGGCCCGCATAGATGTGTCGCCGAACCTCTCGCCCGCGCCGAGATGGAGACGGTATTCGGTGAGTGAACCCTCTTTTCCCGTTAAATCCGGATTCTTCCCTAGGCTATCCGCTCAAACTACAGCATCTCCGCACCATCTCGTCGGTCGTTACTGGCCTTGAGTTCATCAAGCCAAGCATGATCCATGTAATAACCTCACTGACATCCCGAAACAGCAACCCTCTTCCAAAAGCTCCCCGAGCTCAAGATTGCCGTGCCTATCTCCGAGCTGGAGTACACCCCTCTTCACAAGGATGTCGGCGTGGCAAAACTACCGGTGACATGGTAAGCGACCTCTCGCTTCCAATGAACGCGGGAGTCAAACGGGGCGGCAGCATAGGGAGCAGAGAGTAAGGTGGACGGCACAAGGCGTGCGATGAGGTCGGGCGGATATTGAACTCTGCGCATGTACAGTAGAAAGGGCGTTCTAAGGCGGACACATCCAAGCTTTCCCCCACCTCCTCTCAAAAACAGATATCCTCTTTCAAAGAAGCTTCATCCAGGTCCTGTTGGATCTAATTCGGCAATAAGTTGTTATATCCTGTGGAACATCAGACGATCGGACAGAGTTCAACGGATCAACTTGGGGGCATGACCCAGTCGCGTTCGTGAAACAGCTAAGGTCGCCTTGAAAGTCTTTTACGGGTGATTCCATCCCATCTTCAAAGAGGCAGATTCCCACGAAAGCATACCTGGCCGACGTCGGTTCCGGGGATATGGTTGAGGGGGTGGTATGAAGACGAAGGGTCCGACTTCATAAGGCGGTGACATCGTCTCCGTCTGAGTGGGTGGAAGAGCTACCAGTACGGGATACTCAGACAAGCCATTCAAAGGAATTCAAGAAAGAAACATTAAGACAAAGACAAGATGCAGGCTGTAGACAACCAGATCGTCTTCGGTGACAGAAACAAGGCGGCGCCGTGGTACACGCACACCCTCGAAGCCGAAATCTCCCCCGAGGCCAGAGACCTCCTCGAGAACTACGCCCACATCAAGCCCGAAGACGTGAACAATCATGTCCTCACCATGGTCCGTCCCCTTCTCCCCTCCCGTGAACTAGAACCTAACACACGACCAGCGCGACAAGATCTGGGAAGTCTTCCCCTACCCCTGCGTAGGCCACTTCTCCTTCCTGGACCTCAACCTGCGCCAACGGCCAATCTACCCCTCCCTCGTGGCCCGCCTCCAGGAGCCCGACGCCAAGCACCTGGACGTGGCCTGCTGCGTCGGCCAGGACCTGCGCAAGCTCGCCTACGACGGCGTGCCCTCGCAGAACATCACGGCCATCGAGCTCGAGCAGGGATACATCGACGCCGGGTACGAGCTCTTCCGCGACAAGGAGACGCTCAAGACCCGGTTCGTCAACGCGGACCTCATGGACGACGGGAGCCCGACGCTGAACGCAATGGACGGGCAGTTCGACAGCTGCCACATGGGCCTGTGCCTCCACCTGTGGAATAGGGAGGAGCAGATGAAGGTCCTGAAGCGGGTGATTCGTTTGTTGAAGCAGAAGCCCGGGGCAGTGATTGTGGGACATGCGGTTGGGCATGCGGACGGCATCGACTTGCCGGGCATGTTCAACAAGCCGAGTCTTAGGCACAATCTGCAGACGTGGGAGAGCATGTGGGCTGACATATCAAAGGAGACGGGGACGCGGTGGAAGCTGAAGACGGAGATTAGCGACCAGATTGGTAGTGCGGAGAGGGCCAGCGCGAGGAAGCCAACGTGGTGGGATAAGACCTGGCGATTCGTTGCCTTCGAAGTCATGCGCGACGATTAGGGCCATTCACCCAGGCGTGAACAGATTGGCAAGACATCACAGTAGAGAGCAGAATGGGACTCGGAGACAGTGTCATGAAGCATTTCCTTTGCTAGCCTAGGGCCATGGCCCGATCCTCCAGTTGCAAGTTCATCATAAACCCGAATCCAGTTCCCAAACCATGCCTGAAAGGATAACTTTTTCATCCACTGCTCGTAAACGCCATTCCCATCATCCGAGAGACACCTTACGCGGTCTTGGCGGCGGTGGGGACGATCTTCTTGCCGTCCTTGTTGTAGCGGACGCGGGGAGGGGGGGCACGGTTGCGGCGGCCGACGACGGAGCGGACACTGCGAGAGAGGGTCAGCATTACGGTTCACGGCGAAAAGTCCACTCAAGGCCACCGGCTGGGAAGCCGGCGCCGAGGGACAGGGAGCTTCGAACAGCGCCAAGGGTCTTCTGTAGCGCCTGCTAACCACCGGCACGGAGGCCGGGGCGTGCAGTCGTCGCTCCCGCGGACGAACGTACCGGACAATCTTGCCGTGAATGGCGCAAGAGACACAGTACTGCAGCTTCAGGTACATCTTGGGCACGGTGTACTCCGCGAAGACGGAGGCGTCCGAGATATCACCTGTGGAAAGTCAGTCAATTGTGTTCGAGGAGGTGGGGGGAGGGAACGTACGGATGGCAGCAGACTCGACCATGTTGCGGATGGTGAAGCGCTTGATGGCCTTGTCCTTGGGCGTGCATCGCGAGCAGTTGCTGCAGCGGATGGGCTTGACGTGGCCGCGGCCCTTCTTGTTGCGTCCGCTGTTGGAGGGAACTCAAGTCAGCAATGGTGATCTGGGAGAAGGTGCTTGCTCGCCGGCGGCGTCGAGTCGCATCATGGTGTGGTCGACGACAACAGCGAGCCGCGCGGCGGAAGGGCGAGGAGGGGCTTGGAGGGTATCGTCGTACTTGTTCTTTCTCTTCTTGACCATTTTGGCGACGTCTGCTGTGAGATTAGTATCCGTGAAGGAAAGGAAAGGAAAGAGGAATTTCGCGGCAGACGTACTTGAGCTTTTCTCTGGTTTGCTGAGTAAAAGTTGCAATCGGTGGGCTGGACGTGGAGAATTGACGACAGCGAGAAGCGCAAGTGACAGCCAGGGCTGGAGCGCTGCCTGACCCACCTCCAGAGAACGCCTGCTTAATTGAAAAAAATCAAAGTCGCGCCTACATTTTTCGCGCACAAGTCGAATTCCACCATTATTGAGCCAATCAAACGCTCTAAATATCACGTGCACTCGCTAAAGGCCAAAACTCGCCCCACTCGCAGCAGCCCTGGCCCGCAGGCGCGGCCGTGCGGTTTTCCCGTCCTCAGAGCAAGTGGCAGCCACTCGCACTTCCTTTTAATTTTCTCTCCATCCCACCACAAACCTATCTGAGGATCTGCTTAGGAAGGCAATAGTCATATTGTCGAGGTACGTCTGAAGATGCTTCTGCTCCTTCTTTGCTGGCTCTGAGCCGTTTCCCCTCGATTCTCCCGTCTCTGGCTTTGTATTTCGTCGCCAACCTGCGCACCCGACCGACGCAATCGCGAAATCGAGAGCGTCGGATCCCGGCGTCGCAGCATCTTTCGTCGTCGATTTTTCGGCGAAGCGAGTGTGGTGCGCGACGTTGTGAAATCCATCGCCACCACAGCTTCGCCGATGTCGACGATGTCGGCTCCTTTCGCCAAGTCCAGAGCGGGAGGAACGGGGAACGCCAGACCCAGCATTGAACACGAACTTCTGGAACAAGTTTCTAACCTCTCACCAAGTAGGCAATCATGCAGATCTTCGTCAAGACCCTTACGGGTAAGACTATCACCCTTGAGGTGGAGTCTTCCGACACCATCGACAATGTCAAGTCCAAGATCCAGGACAAGGAGGGCATCCCCCCCGACCAGCAGCGCCTGATCTTCGCCGGAAAGCAGCTCGAGGACGGCCGCACCCTTTCCGACTACAACATCCAGAAGGAGTCCACCCTCCACCTGGTCCTGCGCCTCCGTGGAGGTGGCAAGAAGCGCAAGAAGAAGGTCTACACCACCCCCAAGAAGATCAAGCACAAGCGCAAGAAGACCAAGTTGGCCGTCCTCAAGTACTACAAGGTCGACTCCGACGGCAAGATTGAGCGTCTCCGCCGCGAGTGCCCCTCCGACACCGTACGTCTCCTCGTCTCCATCATGAACAATTTCAATGACTAACAATCTCTCAGTGCGGTGCCGGTGTTTTCATGGCTGCCATGAACGACCGCCAGTACTGCGGCCGCTGCCACCTCACCTACGTCTTCGACAAGAAGGAGTAAGCTTGTGCCAGTTTTTCGCGGGAGCGATGGATTAAAAAAAGGATTGTTTGGGAGGAATGGTTCCGGTTTAGCATTCTAGTCGGCAGGAAGCCGCACAAAAAGGGGCGTTGATGTAGATACCACCACATCACTGGCTGGCAATGACGATGCAAAATTCACGACACTCATGACCATTCCTCCATCACTCGTCTCCTACTGGTGACTTCAATCGTGACTTCATTTACATGCGTGACCTCAAATTGCGTCTACAATTACATCATTGATTTGGGAACCCGTTCCGCAAGTTCTCATACTTGGTCTCCGGGTAGGTGATGCAGTTGTCCCGTCGCATCAACGCGTGCGGCCCTCCGAACGCATGCACGACGTTGCCGATAAGAGACTCATGGCCGGGCTTATCGGCGCTGCTCTCCCACCACATGCCGCCTCCGAGACCCCACCCTCTGATGTATTCGCCCTTCTTGCGCGCCATGTGTACGTTGTCGTAGGTGATCATCTTCCTCCTGCTGGGATCGTAGGAGTAGCTCGCGCCCGTCTCCTCATCGACGTGCTCTTGCGAACCGGGCAGCGGCAGCACTTTGTAGTCGAAGACTCCATTCTCCCAGCTCCCCTCGCCGACGCCAGAGTAGGGCGCGCCGGGTCCGTCCGTGTTCTCGAAGGCGCGGCCGTACAGCGGCATGCCGAGTACGATCTTGCTGGGGTTTACGCCTTGCGACGTGTAGTACGAAAGGGCGGCGGCGGTGCTGAAGGGGGTAGCTCTGGGGTTCCGTTGGCATGGCTGCAGGTTCGCCTGGTGGCCCGCTAGACTGTCCCAAGAACCGGCGTAGTCGTAGGCCATTAGGTTCCAAAAGTCGAGGAGACGGTCCATGGCGGGGAGGTCGAGCTTCTGGTAGTTCTGCGCGCCGGCGGGGCAGGCGACGGTGAGCTCGAAGTGGTACCACTCGGGAAGCGTGGAGGCGTAGTGATCCATGGCGCTGCGGACGGCCTGCAGGAGGGCGACGAAGTCGGCGGCTTCGGCGTGGTTCTGCGGGTACTCCCAGTCGATGTCGATGCCGTCGAAGCCCAGGTTCTTGATCAGGTCGACGCAGCTGCGGGCGAAGGTGTCGCGGCCCTGCGGGGTGCTGGCGGGGTTCTTGAAGTTGGACGAGTAGGTCCAGCCGCCGACGGAGAGCAGGACCTTGAGGTTGCGGTTGCGGCGCTTGAGGAGGTTGAGCTGCTTCAGGCAGCCGTACAGGTTTGTGCCGACGTCATTCCAGCTGTCGCCCTCCCAGTGGATGTCGGTATCGGCCCAGCCGTCAGTCAGGTGAACCTCGCCCGAGTCGGAGCGGACGTTGGCGAAGGCGTAGAGGATGTGGGTGAGGTTCTCGACGGGAAGGTCTTGGGGACGGTGCTTGCGAGCGTAGATGGCCCTGGGAATACCTGTTAGCTCTGCTGGAAGTAGCAGGTGATGACGGATGGACTTACCAATTGACGAAGTAGGCCACCGAACGGAAGCCTTCACCTGGACCGCCACCCATGTTGTCTGATGGTGATGGTGATTTGAAGATGGGGAGCGGGACTCGAGAGAAGAGGCCGGTGTAGGTATGCGTCAGGAAGAGCGTAGCCAGGAGAACAACTATCGAAGTGATGATGCACGTCGGGCGCTGGAAATGCATACAGATGGAGGCGTGTATATGACGGCCAGATCCAACTCGAGGTCGACTGTGCCAAGAATGAATGCAAGAGGGACGAGAAGGTCTGGTAACAAAGATGGGAGACGAGATTCTTATTGCTGACGAGAAGCTGTTTGGCCAAGATTCATTAGCTGAGACCCAAGCAGGATACGAACGGGCTGTGATGCAGGTCCACGTCCTCTTCCCACATTTCGAGGTACACGTCTATCCAGTCAAGCAATCACAATATGTAGAGGCAGCCATGGACCCCGCGGTGGACAAGACGAATGGCACCGCCCCTCCGCCTCCCAACTCCCTGCGAGGTTCAAGTGCCAGGACGGGATGACGGTGCCGCAACGCTTCTGCGTCTGCGCAATTGGAGCTATGAGATACTAAGGTACGTAGTAAATGAGGCGTGAGGTGTCGTCAGCCCCTCAGCAAGCCACACGCGCATCAGCCAGAGGCAACCCGGTTGATGAAGCATCCTTCCGCAGTGGTTTTCAGGCGGGTACGCGTGGCGCGGGCGGGTGATCTGCAAGTTGGCTGCGTATGTACCGACACTGGGAATTCTCTATGGACGGTACTTCGGCAGTTTCTTATGTAAGAATGCTCAACCTCTGCGGTACCTTCGGAAAAGTGTGCTGAGTGTTTGGCCGTTGGGGTGCCGGGAGTTCGGGGGCGCATGCTGTCCGTCTCTCGGTAGAGTCGGTACTTCTGGCGCAGTGACAGTGACATGGACGGGCTGCCAGTGACAGCGCAGTGTTGGCAGTGACATGGGACGGAATGCTCGGGAAAAGAGAAAAAGGGTGACGACATACCCCTGAATCGTCGAGTTTGGCCCAACTCAACGGTATTAGGGGTCTTGGGAATTGGGATGGCGGCAATCAAAGGCAACTCAATTGTGTTCGTTGCCCCTGACTTTAGCCGGTGACATTCTTTGAGAGAAGATGACGACTATGGGTTGCGTGTAGACAAACATCATGTGTGAGAAAGCCCGGTTTCAAGAGACTCAAACACAATCTGCAACAGACGTCCATTTCTGATTTAATGCCCGTTCGGACATTTTTGTCGCATTCCCGATTGCCTTCTTACTGCGTAGAGGGCTGGATGTGTCCCAACGCATTGGAAAACTGCAACCAACAAAACAACACCACGGGCTTTCCGTAGAGTCGTAGTTTGCTTCTTCTCGCAGTGATCGCCCTTAATCAAACGGCAAAGACAGAGAAAACTCGTTCCAGAGCCCCTCTCCCTCCTTCTCCCGAGTCCCCAGCAACACATCAACAACAAAAAAGCAGCCAGCTTCCGCTGATTCCCACCGGGTGGACCGGAACAAGTGAGAAAAGGAAGAAAAACGCTGCTTACCGCAGGCCCAGAGGTCACCCGCGTACAGCAAAGGCCTGCGATTCGCCGAGTCGCTAATGACTTCCCCAGAATCCCCCTAGACGCTGTCGCTGCTGGTCAGACACGGTGAGAATTAAACCCATGTCACTTCTTTTAAGATTGAGCCAGCTCCACCCTAATTCCGCCTCCGGTGCAAGCCACGGGGGAAATTGAAAGAGGTAGAAAAAAAAAAGCGCCCCCGACGACGCCGACCGGCCGCTTCCCTCCTCTTCCTCCTTTTGACAAAACAAAGTCACCGCGCCAGCGCCTTCTTTGCTCCTTGACCGACTTTTGTCTCGTCGTCAATTGCAAAGGGCTGCGACTCTGCGACTGTCTCTCCTCCCCCACCACAAACACCACATATACAGTTCAACCTCCTTCGGAGCAGCAACCTTCAGATCAAAGACAATCCGTATCAACATCGAGGCATCAGCCGCCGCACGCGACAATGACGGCCGCCGAAGAACTCCCCCTCCAAACCTCTCCGGCACCGACCGGCAAAGACCAACAGCAGGCCGTCCGACGACGTAGGAAGTCGAGCATTCGAGGCCATGGCCAGCCCTCGTCCGCCGCTGCGAAGCAGGACAAGCTCAACAACCACTCCAACATCCGCAGCCGCGCCCTCGCCCTCCTCCGTCGCTGCAAGCACATCGCCGTCAAGCACACCTGGACGACCCCGCTCGTCCTGGTCATCGCCTTCCTGTTCTCCTACGCCGTCAACCCGACCGAGTCCAACATCGTCCACCACTTCATCTTCCCCTCCTACAAGCTCTCCGACGGCGATGAGGACACCCCCGCCCAGTACGGCAAGGGCCCCTGGGACTTCGCTTTCGTCCTCTTCTACTCCATCGTCTTGACCTTCACCCGCGAGTTCGTCATGCAGGAGCTGCTCCGCCCTCTGGCCAAGTCCTACAACATCCGTTCGAAGGGCAAGCAGCTGCGCTTCATGGAGCAGGGGTACACGGCGTTCTACTTTGCCATCCTCGGCCCCGTTGGCCTGTATGTCATGAGCCGCACTCCCGTATGGTACTTCAACACGACCGGAATGTACGAGACCTTCCCGCATAAGACGCACGAGGCCATCGTCAAGTTCTACTACTTGTTTGAAGCCGCGTACTGGGCGCAGCAGGCGCTGGTCATGCTCCTGGGCATGGAGAAGCCGCGCAAGGACTACTACGAGCTAGTCGCGCACCACATCGTTACTCTGGCCCTCATCGGACTGAGCTACCGCTTCCACTTCACCTACATGGGAATCGCCGTCTACCTCACCCACGACATCTCAGACTTCTTCATGGCCGTAAGTTCATCCCGCCTTCGAGCAAGCCACGGTGCTAACAGTGTCAGATGTCCAAAACCCTCAACTACATCGACCATCCCATCACCGGTCCGTGGTACTGCGTCTCTCTCGGCTCCTGGATCTACCTCCGCCACGTCATCAACCTTAAGATCCTCTGGTCCATCCTGACCGAGTTCCACACCGTCGGCCCCTACGAGCTCAACTGGGAGACGCAGCAGTACAAGTGCTGGATCTCCAAGGTCATCACGTTCAGCCTCTTGGGCCTTCTGCAGGGGCTCAACCTCTTCTGGCTGTTCTTCCTCGTGCGCATCGGCTACCGCTATGTCTGGCACGGCGAGGAGAAGGACGACCGTTCCGAGGCCGAGGAGTCTGACTACGAGCCCATGGAGACGATCGACGAGGTCTCCAAGATTGACGCGGCGCCTATTGCTGAGGTTGCGAACGGCGTCGCGAACGGTGTGGCCAAGGCTAATGGCAGTGCTGCGTCGAAGCGAAGCAGACGCGCATAAGGGATTCTGACCGGGCTTCACTTCGGATTGGCTGGCACTCAATCAGTCTTTTTGTTGTATATATAGTATGCTTATCTAATGTGTAATGTGTAATGATCATGAACAAGTCATTCGTTTAACACGGTCTTCCTCTTTCAATGCGTCTTGAGCTGGTGACATTCTGATGGTGACATCATGACGAGCATGTGAGAGGTGGTTGGATGGAGCTTCGGGAGACTCGGGAGTCCTGCATATGCTTTTCCTAGTTCCGGTGAAGCTAGATTGATGGCTTAGTGTTGGGTCAGCATCCAACGTGGCAGCGCAAGTAACTTTGGTGGGGTTCATCTTTGCATGTGAGCGGCGCCAACGGCGTCAATAACGATTTGACTGCGTCTCCCATTGGCCTCACTGACTGCCGATATGCATGAAAAGCAACATGTTAAGTGCACTTCGTTTGTTTGTATTCCAATTGGTTATACTTGGATCGGGCCATATCATCCAGTGATAATAAGTTGGTCGAAGTTGAGCGAGACTTCAAGACAAAAGTTGCTAGATTGAGTGACACTTTTTGATTTAAAGATAATATCAAAAGATATTCTGAAAATCATAACTCCACCACAACAGTCTCTCATAAGCTGAAAGCTAGTCAGAATAGCTAAAATGACACAATACTTCATATTCTATGAAAAAACAAGAGACTTTAAGGGATATAAGATGTTGGGTCATTCTGGTCTATTCCAATATTGCCCATGTAAGCAGTCGATATAAGCACGAAACGGTTTTGATAGCGGGCAGACAGAAGGCCAAGGTGCTCCTGTGATCGCATTATATGTAATTACTAAAAACCTGAAATGAGAAATGATACTCGTCAATAATTCAACAATGGCAGCCGTCGTCTCATGTCTGCCGCTCATCTCATGGAGCTTCACATTCCAGGTTCTGGGCACCTCAGCGTACGATTGTCACCAGCCACAATGCTGACACAGCTGCAGCCCGGCCACACTTGACCCCACGTCGGTGCCGGCCTCAAGCAGCACCGAGCCCACGTGACTCTCCAATCGCACTCGTCCAATCAGACGTGGCCCGTGCACCCAGCTTTTGCGAGCTCCAGAAAAATTTCCAATTGACACCAGTGGGGGTGAGGAAAAATTGAAGAAACAAAATCCGATCAATCTCGACCTTCGAACCTCTGTCTCGAGACCGAACCTGCCTCTCGCCCCAAAAACCCACAACTCCCCTCCGCGCGCGTGAGGCTCTCTGTCGTCGGCTCTCCTCCAATTCCACAGAGACTTGTTCAACAAACAGAGTCTTGAGACAGACGCACAACAAAATGGCCGCCGTCAACTACCTCCTCTACGAGGCCCCAATGGGCTACGGCGTGTTCCACGTCGAGCACCAGCCCGACAGCATTGGTCTGCGCCAGAAGGAGGCCCAGGAGACCATCAATGACCTCGCCCGCTTCGGAAAGATGATCAAGCTCGTCAACTTCACCCCCTTTGAGTACGAAGACACCCTCCTCATCCTCTCGCGAACATCCCGCCGCGGCGCGTCTGCGATTGTGGAGAACGACGGAAGACGGGAACATTTTGGAAAACATGGCTAACACTGGCGTTCCCCCCAACAGCACCGGAAAGCAGGCCCTGGACGAGATCAACCACATCTCCGAGGGTCTCATGTCCGACCACCTCAAGTCCGTCCTCGAGCTCAACCTCCCCCAGACCTCGGGCAAGAAGTCCAAAATCACCCTCGCGGTCGCCGAGAAGAACCTGGCCTCCGTCATCAAGTCCACCTTCCCCGGCGTCGACTGCGAAACCTCAGAGACATCAGAGGTCGCCGGCGATCTCCTCCGCGGCGTCCGCCTCCACGCCGACCGCCTCCTCAAGGGCCTCCAGACCGGCGACTCCACCGCCGCCGGCCTCGGTCTCGGCCACTCCTACTCCCGCGCAAAGGTCAAGTTCAGCACCACCAAGAACGACAACCACGTCATCCAGGCCTCCGCCACCGTCGAGTTCCAGGACAAGGGCGTCAACCAGTTCTTCATGCGCGTCAGGGAGTGGTACGGCTGGCACTTCCCCGAGCTCGTCAAGATCGTCTCGGACAACCTCACCTACGCCAAGCTCGTCCTCGCCATCGGCGACAAGGCCACCCTGACCGACGACAAGCTCCACGACATCGCCGCCCTCGTCGAGGAGGACGGCGAGAAGGCGCAGGCCATCATCGACGCCGCTAAGGTCTCCATGGGTCTGGCCATCACCCCGGCCGACCTCGAGATCGTCAGGGGATTCGCCGAGGCCGTCGTCCAGCAGGCCGAGGCCCGCCGCGCCACCGCCAACTACCTCGACAAGAAGATGTCCATTGTCGCCCCCAACCTGCAGACCCTGATCGGCACCCCCGTCGCCGCCCGCCTCATCTCCCACGCCGGCTCCCTGACCAACCTGTCAAAGTACCCCGCCTCGACGCTGCAGATCCTCGGCGCCGAGAAGGCCCTCTTTCGCGCCCTCAAGACCAAGAGCAACACCCCCAAGTACGGCCTCATCTACCACAGCAGCTTCATCGGCAAGGCCTCGGTGAAGAACAAGGGCCGCATCTCGCGCTACCTCGCCAACAAGTGCTCCATTGCCAGCCGTATCGACAACTACACCGAGAACCCCACGACCAAGTTCGGTGAGGCTCTCCGCCAGCAGGTCGAGGACCGTCTCGAGTTCTACGCCACCGGCAAGAAGCCCGCCAAGAACGCCGACGTCATGGTACGTTTGATCACAAGAACCCCTCTCCTTTCCCCCCTGAGCGTAGCAAACTAACAATACCTCAAGGCCTCCGTCCTCGACCAGGTCGAAGGCGACATGGACCTCGACGACACGGAGATGGTCGACGCGGCCGCCACCGAGGTCAAGAAGGAGAAGAAAGAAAAGAAGGAGAAGAAGGAGAAGAAAGACAAGAAGGACGACAAGAAGAAGCGCAAGCGCGATTCCGAGGTCGCCCCCGCTGAGCCCGAAAAGGCCGACGGCGAAAAGAAGAAGAAGAAGAAGAAGTCCAAGGACGAGTAAGAACATAAAATATCCCAGCCAGCTGCACGCAAAAACTACTACACCATGTGTGGTGTTTGTATATGTGTTTGATATGGGTAATTTTTGTTTCCACTCGGGTCAGGATGCCATTCTTTGTTTTTTCGAAAAAGCATTCTTCTCTTTTTTTCTAGTACTGCTACTACTACTACCCTGTCTGTCTACCTTGGTTAGGTAGACACACAACGTTGTCGGTTCTTCTTCTCGGCGGCACAACGGGAGGAGGGGGTGGGTTTCTCACATGGCATCTGGCTTGCGTCTGAAAAGAAACGCGCGGCCTTCTCTCTCTCTCGAAATCTCGATGTTTGTTTTTACTGTCCTGGGGAGTTTATTGGGGAATCGAAACCATGGGCTGTCGGAGTCATTTCTTCATTTTGGGCAATCAAAAGAGAAAAAAAAATCAACCATGTTAATGCATTCATGTGTATGTGTATGTAAAACCAACAAACCTCGTCCATACCCCCTCCATAACGACAAGATATCAGAGTATTCCCACCACTCGCGTCGATGTCTGTTTGAAGTTGGTAGTTGCTGCATGCGTGTGTAGTTCGTCCGTGTTTGAAGGTCTTCTGGCCGCTGTCCTCTCAGATGAACACGTGCTCTCATCCAAACAACACGAGACGATATTCTGATGCCGTAGCATTAGTGTACTCGATTTTACCTACGGAGCCAGGACAATCGGTGGAAAGAGAAAGTCAAAAGTCTTCCTTTACTTTTTTACGCTTTACGGTTGGAATCAAAAGGAAGGCTGCAATGCAGTAACGATAAAAGAGATAAAAACCACACACACACAACGTTGTGCCAATAATTTGTTTCCCACCCAATGCCCGGCCGTTCGAAACGCCAGAGGACGCCATCTTTCTCCCATCACTCCAACCTCCCTTCCCGAAACAGAAAAAAGGTTCTTTTTTCCCAGAGGGACCCGGCACACACAGCGCGAACTTATCAAAGAAACCCCCTCGTTCCATCAGCCATTTCGTCCACGAAGTCTGAATTCTCGTCTCCAGTCTTTTCGTTCTTTCGAAAGCATAAAAGGCGTTTATCTCCAAACAGTCGTTGCCGTCTTCACTTGTCGGCTCGTCGCATGCTCTCGGAGAATATTCATCTGCGAGAGCAGCCTGCGCAGCGAGAACGGCGAGATCCCAGCCGTCCGCTTCTCTCCCTGGGGCGACAACGGTCCAGCTCATGCGCCCTCGCTGCCAAACTCGTTGGTCCACTCTATTTGCTTGGCGGCGTCGTCCTCAGAAACGGTAGGGTGCGAGTCCCTGAGCGCCTGCTTGAAGTCCTTGAGCTCGATGATGGGCGCCATGAGCTCCTCCGAGTCGACGTCGTGGTACGTCATCTCCTTGGCCTCCGGGTCGCCGGGGGAGCACGGGGTGAGTTTCCTGACGCCGTCGACCATGACCTGTGCCTGTTAGCCGACCTGTCTCGTCTCGATTATGGTGATGAACGCTCCAACTTACCGCCTTGAAATGTGTCGCTTGAATGATCTTCCGCACGGGCCCCATCAGCGCCTGCTGCACCACGTTGGAGATATCGCTGCCCGAGAAACCCTCCGACATCTCGGCGAGCACGCGGTAGTCGTCCGCTCCAAGATTCGTCTCAGTGTCGCCGACAGCGAGCTTGAACATACGCGCGCGGCCGTTGGCGTCGGGCAGACCGATATGTACGCGGCGCTGGAAACGTCTGCGGATGGCGGCGTCGAGTTGCCAGGGGATGTTGGTCGCGCCGAGCACCAGGATGCCCTTGCTGTCGTTGCCCACACCGTCCATCTGGACCAGCAGCTCCGTCTTGATACGCCTCGAGGCTTCGGACTCGCCTTCGCCACGGGGTCCGCAGAGGGCGTCGATTTCGTCGATGAAGAGGACCGAGGGCTTGTTTTCTCTTGCCATGCTGAAGAGAGCCTTGACGAGCCTGTTTGTCGTGGGTTAGCGTGCCGTCGGATAAGTTGTAATCGAAGAAAAGCATACCTTTCACTCTCACCCATCCATTTGCTCACCAAGTCAGAACTGCTGACACTGAAGAATGTGCTGTTCGCCTCCGTTGCGACCGCCTTGGCCAAGTAACTCTTACCCGTTCCCGGCGGGCCGTACAGCAAAATACCCTTCCACGCCTGGCGTTTGCCCTGGAAAAGCGAGGGAAACTTGATAGGCAGCACGACGGCCTCCTTGAGTGTATCCTTGGCGCCTTCGAGACCAGCGACATCGTCCCACCGCACATTAGGCCGTTCCTGTAGAATGGCACCGCTCAGGGCGTTTCGCAGTTTCTTGTTGTCCTCGTCGCCCTCATCAGCGTTCGCCTTGCCCTTGCCGCCGCCGTTAACGCCCATGGCCCCAGGCTTGCCGCCGCCGCCTCCACCCCCGCTCTTTTTCTGCTCGGCTTCCGCGAGGTACGTTTTGAGTTTCTCGGCGCGGTCCATGTACTCGGCCGTCTTCTGGCGGATGAGCTCCTTCGACTTCGGGTTCTTCTCCCATTTCACGGCGAGGACGAAGAGCTCGAGGGACTTTGTGTAGAGGTTGAACGCCTTCTCGTACTCGGCGGCGTTGTCGGCGTCGATGGCCTGTTTGACCGTGCTGATGGCCCGACCGAGGAAGTCGGTGATGCCCGACATCTTTACGGTTTTATTAGCCCGTGATTATCTGCTTCGTTTGGCTGGAGGTCGGGTTTCGAGGGGATGAGCAGGAGGGTTGGTCGTCGGCGCGAATTCGTGATAAGGATGAGAAGAGCGGGGAAGCTTTGGAGCCGCCTGTCCTTTTGGCAACGATTCGTGTGGTTTCGACGCCGCGCGGGGATCCAGGAATTGAAGATTAGGCAGATGCGATAAATTCGATTCGGCCCCGAGGAGGATTGGGTCGGCGCTTGGCACTGACGGGTCGTGGGTTTGGCTGGTTGGGAACCTTGGAAAGGCGGGTGCGGGCGATTCTGTGACGTTGCCTGGGCAGTTCGTGATGCCAGACACTGACGCTAGAGGTGCCTTGTTGGCTGGTGGGGGTGGGGGCCTTGGTATGCTTAGATAAATGTACTGGGTAAGTAGGTGAGAAGCTTGCTTACTGAGACTTTCTGCTTATGCATCTTTTGTCACTTTTCCAATAGCGTCTTGGTCAATGACTGATTTTGGGAAGAATGTTCCTGTAATACCTAGAATTCTACTGGAATACTGATTTTTGAAAGTACGAAGAATTTCCCTGAGTTGAGTGGTTATCTCGTTGCTTTGGTGTTCCAGATATCTTTGGACTTCTTCAATATTCACATAAAGCTGGTAGTGCATCTATCCAGTATCAGAGTCTGTCACCACTTTCCCAGCGCACCGCAAACGCAACATCAGAGTACCAGGTATCTTCTGCAGACCACGTCCAAAGTCGAAACGACGACTGATTTTCAAGACCTTGGCACCAAAGAACGTCTGAAATTGCGACAAACGTCTCTATTACTCAACTAGTCCGGAGTTCTCACCGCGCGTACTCCGTCACTGCCCAAAAATATTGGGCCCTTTCCTTTTTTTCCTCTCACTTGAACCCCTCAGACATCCTCATCCACCATGGCTGAGATTCAGGCTAAGCTGCAAAAGCTCTCGGAGGAGTACCAGGCTCTGCAAACAGGTGGGCGAATTGAGTTTTACACGAGAGGATCGCTGCTAAAATCTCACCAGAACTTCAGACCACCGTCCAGGCGCGGCAAAAGCTCGAGGCTCAGAAGCAGGAGAACGAGGGCGTCAAAGAGGTGAGCCTCGCTCGCGGCCGCAATTTTCCGTAACTAAAATGCTCATGAATGGTGCAGGAGTTCGACAAGCTCAAGGACGGCGAGCAGATCTACAAGCTCGTCGGCCCCGTGCTGCTGAAGCAGGACAAGGTAGAGGCCGAGAGCACAGTGAAGGGCCGTTTGGATTTCATCACCAAGGAGATGTACGTCTGCCAAATTTACGTCGATTTGATCAGTTTCTTACTAACGACCGCAGTGAGAGGCACGAGGGTCAGATTAAAGAGGCCCAGGCCAAGCTCGAGAAGAAGAAGGGCGAAATCATTCAGCTGCAGACCAGCGCGCAGGCCGCTGCCAAGAAGGGTTAACGAAGAAACTACGAAGTCAAGTCTGGCGTGAGTGGTGATACAATTAACGACAAAAAAGCTACTAGGACTATGAATTATACCCAGCAATGCTCCGATAGCAAACATTTCCCGAAAACGCCTTGCTGATGCGCCTTTCCCGATGATGGTCCCCCGGCCGGTGACATTCGACTCGGTCCCAAATTCCTCCGTCTCATTAGATGTTCATTACGATCGCCTCTCTCAGTTCAAAGCCATGATGGTGAATCCCCACGGCAATCCCATGTTTCTCGAGGGCAGCTCCGTCGCCCAGCCGATGGCGTTCTGGTACTCATCCTCCGACGTGAACTCGGCGTCGTTGACCTTGCCCTCTACGGCGTCCATGATGAGATCTGCAATCTGGGTTTTGGTGTAGCAACGGCCAAAGATGCGGCTCTCCTCGATCTTGCGAATCATGGCGGAGCGCAGCTCGCAGTCCGCAAAGCGCTGGACGTCCCGGTCGAAAGAGGCCCGGTCGACGGGGTTGTGCTCGTGGTGAGCGGCAAGCTTGCGGAAGAAGGCGACCATGCCCGCGATGGCTTGGGCGAGCATGTGTGCCTTTGTGAGGTCGTCGATGCCGTGCAGCATCGTGGAGGAGTTTTGCTCGACCAGGCCGTGGGCGTCGTGGTCGAAGGTTGCGTGCACGACCGCGGAGATGCTGGAAGGGTCGGTGATGATGGACTCTGGATCTTGGAGGGCGAAGGTCTTTGCGATTTCGTCGTAGCATTGGGAGAGCGTTGTCCACATGGAGACATTATTTTGGACGGAGGCCTGACCCATGCTTAAGGTGAAATGGGACATGGTCTTTTCGACGCTTTCTGAGGGTTGTTAGTGCCGTTCAGTGTTGTTGTAGTTGCGGCTTACTTCTGCAAAGGGAGGAGGACATGGTGACGGTTGGTCTTAGTAGTGGTGATGTGGATGAATCAGGTGAGATAGCACTTGAATGGGATATAGACTGGTTTGATGTTCGATGAGTGTTTACAATCACAAAATACTGAAGAGCTCGGCATCACCAGAGGAGAAAAACTTGACCTTTAATGTAGTCGGCGTTGTCGCCTTGTGGCCTCACCCGGGGATGCTTCCAGGTCCAGGCATGCGGGACGTGATTACACCCATCCCTGAATCTGGAATCTGGGCGACCACAACACATGGCCCAGGTCCATTATCCGTTAAGTATCGACTACTCATGCGGCGGTACCCAGTTTCGCGGGAGATGTCCGCGGCCGGTCCAAGGCACAAGACACGACTAAGAAAGCTAGCAAGACGGGTTCCTCCACGCCCTCCACACTGCCCGCGACAACATCAAGCCATCTCGCCGTCAGATTTGGCGGGATCGCAAGATGCGATAGCTGATAACCTGACGACTCGGCACCGCCACGCACGCGAGTCTGAGACTGAGACACTGGCTGGTGGGAAATTCACAGAAATAAGGCGGTCTCCAGACCAGACCGCCAGGGAGATCTGTCTACCATCGCTCACCGGCGACCAGCGGAAGCGTGGGGGTTGTTTGCTGGGCAAGCTGCACGTCAAGCTGCAACGGAAAAGGGACGTCTGACCCGGTCCGACTCGTTCGAGCAGGCGGTGGGAGCATCCAAGGATGGTGCCACGCTCAGACAGGCGTCAGACTCGAGCCGCGGGGAGATCAGTGCAGTGAAACCAGGAACGCAGGTTGGACGGACTGGCGGGTTGGCCGGCCCGCCGGTGCAGGTGTTGTTGTTTTTTTGCCAGTAATGTCACTGGATTTACGAAAATTACAGAAGCAGGGCGGCGTTCCGAGAATTCCCGAGGTCTTGGTATTTTTGTTGGGTGAGGCGAGCAAACTCGTAAATCGAACGGAAATACGGACGGACGAGAATGACGTGCCTCTCCTTTTCTTTTGGTGTCCCATGATACTCTGGTCGGAGCTGAGAGAAGCAAGGCCAAGAGCCGATTCAGCTGTGTTGCATCAAGGAGATGACCGGACATGGCTGATGGTTGATAGTCGACAAGGCCCGGGTCCTCCCGCTCACTGCCAGCTGTTGGCTCACCCTCTGCTGGATTGGCTCACCGAACCTCACCTGAACTCTCACCTTTCTCCGGGCATTAGGTAAGCCGAGCTCCGAATTACATAATGTAATTGCACGTGATACTGCAAGGGTCCAAGCTCTACCCCTCCATTGAAGTGCCATCCATGGACGGCAAGAACCTTGTCGGCTTCACGGCGGGGTGTGCTTCAGCCACGGGTGGCTGGTCCAGCGCTTCGTCATACGCTGCGGTCTCTGGGACGAAACCTCCAAACGTCCACGAGTCTTGACCGAATGGTCGAGCATCTGCTACCTCCAGGCTGCCACTTTCGGGCTCCAGACCTACGAAAAGATGCAAACGGTTACCTGATCGGTGTCCGTCACCACCCGCGATCCTGATTCCAGTCACGAGATCATCTTCTAGTGCTCCGCGAGAGCTCACCATCCATACCCATCACCATCTTTGCCTCCGTGCGCACTTAGCCTACGAACCACGATCAAGATGAACGGACCCTCGAGCCCCCGGCCCGCCCGGCCCATGAGCATCAAGGAAATCACCGATGCTGCGGAGGATTTCGAGTTTAGGACAACGATTCCCTTCAAATACTGGGCGCGCTCAGCAGATACCCTATTCCAAGAGGTTCGTCCAACCCCTGCGGGTTGTCAACGAGGCACTGACTGACCGACCAAGGCAACCTTTGCGCTACAAGATAACGATATTCGAAAGGCATACCAAATGCTATGGCGTCATTCGATGCTTGTCCTCAACCACCTTAAAACCCATCCCGATGCGAAGCTCCCCGAGAACAAGGCTCTCACGAAACCGCTTTTCAAGCGACAACAGGAGGAGGTGTTCGGGCTGCTAGAGAACCTGAAGCCGCAGATTGAGCGCGACCACAACGAGTGGCAGCTCATGAATGCATCCAAGAAGAAGGCCGGCGCCGAACCCGAGAAGAGACCCGCGAGCTACGACGAATTCGCTGCACGAGACCCTACACTCAGTGGAAATGCCAAGATCCTCGACGCCGCCGAAAACCAAGAATTAGCCGTGTCTCTGGCGCAACGGGACTATAAGCGCAGAGATGCCGCAAGGAGAGCGACGAGACAAGCTGGTGTTACCGAGGAGGAGGAGCAAGAGCGCCGGAAGGGCGGTCGCTGGGAAGACTGGGAGCAGTTTGGCAACCCAGCGACAGACGACGATGAGATTCGGAGGCAGATCGAAGCTACGAGGAGAAGGCTGGACGGCTCAGATGGTGGACGCGATGTGGATTTCAGAAGCTCGAGGCCCCTTGTGCCACCCCCCAGACCGCCGCCACCGAGTTACTCGTACAACTATCCCTCCATCTCGAGACCCAGCAATGTGGAATGGGAGGCTTCACCACTACAACCGCAGCGCCCATATATGCCGACACCACCTCAGCCACCAAAACCGCCGAAGGAGGACTTCACGATATTGCGCCAGGAGCTCGACGCCGCGCCACCAATGAGACCAGGCAAGGAGCCCTTGCCCTCATACATGTCACCAACAACTCCCCAGTCGTTGCACCAAGATGTTCCCGAACTCCCCGCAAAGGAGGAGATTCCCCCACCCCAGTCAGAGAAGGAGCGTCTTACCTTCCGCCCTGCAGCATACCTCGAGAATGGCGATCCAATCCGGCCCGTCTTCCTCCCGACCCAGCTCAGGGAGGCATTCTTGAATATCGCGGCGGACAATACCCGCAAGGGACTCGAGATGTGTGGTATCTTGTGTGGACGGCCGGTTAACAACGCGCTCTTCATAAGCTGCCTCCTTATCCCGGAGCAGAAGAGCACACCGGATACGTGTGAGACAGAGAACGAGTCGGCGATGCTCGACTACTGTATCAACGAGGATCTGTTGATGGTGGGCTGGATTCATACGCATCCCACGCAGACCTGCTTCATGAGTTCAAGAGATCTGCACACGCAGGCCGGATACCAAGTCATGATGCCAGAGAGTATCGCAATTGTCTGCTCTCCCAGGCACCAGCCATCGTAAGCGCCTCTCACTATGAAAACCTTCCGAGGTCAAGCTAACAAATATGCAGTTATGGCATCTTCCGCCTCACCAACCCCCCCGGCCTCACACACATCCTTCAGTGCACCAAATCTGAGACCTTCCACCAGCACTCCATCGACAACCTCTATACTGGGGCCGTCAACCCGCCTGGCCACGTCTACCACTCCGACAAGCTCGACTTCTACGTCAAGGATCTGCGACCCCACCGGTAGGAGTCGGATGTGCGGCTACGGAGTAGATCACCACGACGTCAGAGCAAATCGGTTCAGCGACGAAGTAAGTCGCCACGATGCAGACGGCGCCTCATAGACAGCATGAGGGAGACGTAAAAGATTGTGATGTCGAGCTGGAAGTGAGAATGGGGCCGAACTCGACATGTGCGGGATGGGGACCTGGGATGAATTGCTTTTGCATGGCGAGGGCGTTTGGTAGTTCGTAACTGGACGCTCGGAGAGCGTCAACAGGGATGATAGAAGCTCTGGGTTGGGACATGTGTTCATAATCATCATGACACAATGAAGCAGTATGAGAAATACCTGCCGTGGTCTCTCAAGCACATCGCTTCCTGGGTGCATCTCCATGAAGTACGAAACTGACGGTTGCTCGAAATCACGTATCACTACCGCTATGTCCAGTCCGGTAGAAAACTCTAGAAGCTCTTGAGTCCAGCTTTGGGAAACGAAACGTTTGCCTATGCCGGTGCTATCGAATGATGTTAGGAGGGTAGAAGCTGCGAATTGTGACTGAGGTATTCTCTATGCTTAATCCTCCTAGACCATATTACCTCATTTGTTATTTGCATCCCTAGGCATCGCCCAAATCAACCCAAGTAAGACGAGAGATCTGTCCAAAGAAACCAAAAATAAAATTTGGCAATAGACTGCCCCCAAACGAGAGAATGTGTAGACCAGAGATCACGGAGACAACACAGCTTCTGCCAAACTATATGGAGATAAACCCGCTTCAAAATCCATACCTCCCAAAATACACCTTTGCCCAGGCATAGCTATGAGTCACAGATACATCCTGTGTTTGATTGTCATTCGGAATCTCGCCATGTTGTAATTGTGAATGTTGCGAGTGAAACATCTGCTCAACCAGCTAGCTCTGCTCATCCCAGGCTCATGAATTGACTCGTATGAAAGGTAGCGAGAATCGATACAGAATAAGATTGAATTTCACGGAGGAACTTCACTGAGGTGATTCGAACTACCTCAAGCCATTCAGAAGCTACGAGAAACGAGTCACAGTAGATGAGATAGTTCAGTATAGCTCATACCAAACAGTTTAATACCAGTAAGCTACAATGAACACTACATGAAGAGAAATGTATCTCTCTCACGTGCAGAGATCATAAATGGATAGGCCTCAGCATACTTCCCTAATACAATACAAAGCAGACCAAGAATGATATAGTCTCATTGGAAACATGTTCCAAGTTGTCCACTTTCAAGAGTAAGTACCGAGAAAGATTCTTGAATTATGCAATAATTTATCCCTATTCTAACGATTTCCTAGGTCCAACAAGTCTTTTCATATTCAACTTCATGTCGCTCTATTTCTTAACTAATATGAAGTGACAAAACTAAGAACGAGTAAGGCGCCGTAGTTGCAAGATCATAAATGAGCACAGAGACAACTCTGCAAGTGAGAGATGAGAATATTGGTTTTCGTCGAGTAGCTGAGAGGGCAGCCATCGGCAATGACCACTTCAACAAGAATCCATGAGCTCATTGAATCCTACTCAGAAGCCATAAAGGTTTCGAAGTCAATCGATGCGAGGCACTAAAGGCCAGAGCGTATCCTGCGTTGTCCATCCCATCGCGTGGTGGAGGGTTTAGAAGAGTGTGGTGACCAAGGCCAGCTGAAGATGGATTTCAGACCATGACGTCACTGCCGCGGCCCGCAAGCCATACGCGTCTGCCTGCATGTGCTCTCTCTCATGGTCCTTCTTAAGAAACAACATCTCTTCGCAATCGACAGTTTTATGCCCTATTCTAGCAAGTTGAAGAACACCACCAATACGGAAAAAGATCGAGCTCAGCTGGCAATACCACATCTATCCACCACAATCATCAGCACCCTCCGCAACGACCATCCCTGCAGAGAAGATGGCCTTCCCCACGAACATGCTAGGCGTTCTCATCGCCATCGTCAGCGTCTTTGCGCTCGTTCATTCGGCAGACTCGATTCCCAGACTCCTCAAGTATGAGGATAAGGCCAAGAAGGCAGCGGAGTGGAGTAGGACGGCGGAGAAGAATCTCTGGGATATTCGTTACACCGTCGGCACGGGTTTCGTAGGCGTAAGTGATGGCGTCTTGGTAGGATCAGATGCCGTGTTATATCCTTACTAACGACTCTTCATAGTGCTTGTTGTCTGCCGTCAGCGGCCTAGCATTCACTTTCGTCGTGCCCCGCGGCATTGGCATTTTCACTGTCGGCTGGCCCATCATGCTCGCTGCCGGCTTGACATACGGACATCAATACATGCGATCCTTCTGGGCCTCTAAGCCCAAGGTTCCATTGATGAAGGATTTCAACGAGGCGATCTCCGATTCGATGATGGTGCAGGACATGATGAATCCGTTGGCTGGAGCATGGGGCCTCATGACGTTCTGCAAGTTGGTTGGACTGTAGATATTACACTGTTACCATGGATTCAAGTCAAAGCAATTGAGAAGCTATGCTAATTGATTCTCATGTGATGATTTACTCATACACCTGCATCTCTCTTCATGTAGACCCATTGATATGTGCCCCATGACTCCCGATCTCCAGTAATGCCTTCGTAGCGTTCACCAGGCATGATGCCCTCGGCATAGATATTCAAGTCAGCCTCCAAACTGCCAATTTCCCGAAAGCCATACTTCTCATATGCAGCTACGGCACTCATTGAAGACTGAACCCAGCAAAAGCTTCCCTCTTGATCCGCCTTGTCCGTACCCCATCGTATGAGCCGTGACCCAACTCCTTTACCCTGAAAGTCGGGATGCACGACGCAGCTCACCACGATCCGACACCGGCAGCCTTCCGGCATGAGACGACAAACCCAGTACTGCATCGAATCATTCGTGAGATCCTTGAGGTCTTTGATCTTCTTGGGGTTCGCCGGGTCGACGGCGGTAGCAGCCCGTGGCTCTTCAATGGGACCGGTGAGGGGCAGGTCCGTGTCGCCGGCGAAGCCCCGCCTAGCCCACCCGACCCAACCCACAGGCTTCCCAGAGATCTCGGCGACGATGAGATCGACCTTTGGCGAATCAAGCCACGATTTCAGCCCCTCGCCCATGCCATCTTTGAAAGACGAGTCGCCGTGGAAGACTGCTTTGAGCTGAGTGTGTGAATCCGTCCGAAATGCCGCATCGGCGATAGCTGCGAGGGTGCCGACATCGTGAGCCGTCGCTGGCCGGAGGATGACGTCCGGACGGCCCGGCGTGGGGTGTGCGGAGGCCATGAGTCGGAACGCTTGGCGGTGTCAAGTTTGATGAGTTGCCGGCTTTGTGGGGGGCTAGAACTTGGGACTTGGCACGGTGAGAGAGTTGAGGAAGTTCAGATAAAGTCACTCACCTGAGCCGAGAGCCGAAAGCAAATCCGCTAGTCCAGACATTGAATAGTTATATAAGATCTGGTACTGGCTAGGGTACCCTTATATTGTGGCCTACTTGTGGCTATTGCCCGCCGTAGACTCATACGGCGAAAACTCAAATCAAGCTAGTCCAGACATGGTGGGTGCTGACAGGCTCGTTTCTGTGCTGACGTTGACAGACCGAAACGAAGTTTGTTCCTTATCCTTATCGGAGTCGTTAGACCCAGGTGAGTGACTTGGAGAGATCTTATTCACCTTGATTGCAGCATGCTTCTTACAGACTGATAGGGTCGCACGTAAATGTGTAATCGTTGAGTATGGCGAGGTATTGACCAGAATAATAAGGGTGGCTGCATTGTATTGCGCAGCATATTGCATTTGTAGGGTCGCACGTCACAGCTCCTTCTGGTACTGCAATCGCAAAAGAAACCTCAAAACAAGTTATTAAGTAGAGACTGAGAATGAGCGGAATACGACTGATGTGAAGAATGATGATCCTCTCGAGCAATTTCATGATGAGTCGTACCGGTTTGCTGCCCTAAAGTGAGAGTGACAGACCAAGACTTATGGACTCCTGTGTGGCGGTGTGCTAGCCATTTGGTCTCATAGACCGTCAATTGGCAATTTGAGCAGGATATGGGAGACCAAAACTCCGAAACCCGGTGGAAGTTGACTTGATTCTTATGACTAGGCAAGGTCGCGATGCGGCGTCGGCTCTGCAGGTTTTCACTCATCGTCACCACGACGATGTTTCTGTGAATAAGCCAGTGTGGTATTCGCCAATTCCAAGGTGATCGAACACTCGGAATAGTTTCCGTAAGAGTTAGGAACAGCGGTGTACATATTTTTCATTCACAGCAACTCGCCACAAGCGTACCATCTCCCACTTCTCAAAAACATCTACCACCCCTGAGTCTGCACACTGTAAGCCGTTGGCGTGAACAGAGACCGCAGTCCACCATGTAAGGTGAACTACCTTCAACTGCTCGAAAGCATAGCCGCAAGTCAATATCTCAACGGCAATCAAGGAGCAATTACTCCGCTCCCAGGTGCTCAAAGAACTCTAGAGACTCATTCTGCAAGTCACCTTTACTATGAGTATACGGCGAAAATTCAAATCAAACAAGTCACCTTTGCCGTGTACTATGGAGTGGTATGGTCACTTGAAAACATGACCTCGAGCATCGCGTATTCGGATCATAAGGTTGCATCTCCACGAACATCGAGACGTTCACTGTCGTATAGCAATTGCCCCGTTGCCCAGAAAAACCCGATCCTTACGATCTTTGAGGCAACAGCTATCCGTCAAGATCACACCAGTGATCTTTTACGGTGGGTACACTTGCCGACTGGAAAGGGGTGCCAGGAGCCACGACGTCGGCAAAGTCACAAGCGTGTCAGGCATGAGTACACCTCGGCTCTGTCGCCGACCCTGTCCCGCGGGGAAGCCGTCTCGAATTGCTGCGCTGTGTGCTGCCGATGGGGACCACGGCTTTCAATCTTAGGATGTCATCGCTTATACTGCCGAGAAAGCCACAAAGTGTTCTCGAAATTCAGTTGAAAGCCGTCATTAGTGGCTGTCAATGGCATTAACTCCTTGAGCGGATGCCGTGTCTTGATCCTATCATCCCAGACAGGGGCAAGTTTTGGCAAATCGTGCCTGCATCATGTGGTACCACCAATTTCTTCATTTTCGAAATTTTCGTAGAATCAGAACAGGTGTATCATTTCTTGAAATTATTTCATTGCCTCCTACATTTAAATCAGTCAAAACGGCCATGCACAATGCGGCATCCAGAACCGGAGAAGCATTCAGGATCTGATACAGTGGCGATAACGGAAGCAGTAATACTTCTAAAAATGCAACATTGATTGATAAAGAGGACAGGAGAACCGATGATGAAAACCTTGCAGTATCGCGACTCATCTGTAAGATCGCCGAGTACGCTCGGCCGGTAACAGTGAGGCTGTCGAGGACGGACGACAATGGCACAAAAATCAACACTCTGGGACACTTGCGGCCAGGGCTCAAGTCAGACCGTTTCTCGACGTTGCACAGAGGTTCTGGAAACTGCTTGAGGATACTGTTCGGCACCATTTTCCGTAAGGAGCAGACTGAAGCAACGGAGAATGTGTATCCCTCAGCAGCTTGGAAGCTTAAAGTGGCGAGTTTCTTGCCGGACTGACGTTGAATTATGAACAATTACGCTGGTAATGCGGGTAGTCTTAGGGCAAGATCTGCACTTTAGGGGGAAGGAGAATCGCTTCCATCGATTCCGTCCCGCGATGAATACGGGTACGAGCACGCTTGCAACAAATTCGAGGACATTCGACGTTGGCAGACCGGGCCAACCCAGCCTATCCACCATCCAACCTGACGAACAAGCTTGGACAGCGCACCTTCAACTGTAAAGTCATGCGAGGCTGTCCTAGTCGGAACGATAATCTGATTATTCTATTGGACGTTATGCATCAGTCGGCGCGAAGCGGCATGACGTTAGTTTCTCATGAAATGCCCGTTGCGGTAAGACTGTCGCAATATGGGCAGGCCACAACCCTGCTACCCTCAGACAACGCAGCAATAACGCTCCCGCGAAGATCTGGACCCAATGCCCCAAGAGTCCTCAGATGTCGGCAGGGACCGTTGGGCAGACCGTTGTAGTTCAACAGCATTCATCCCAGCGTATCATCCCAATGCGTTGATGTCGGGACGGTGAATGACGTACTGACATGTCTTCCGATCGAAAACTTTCTCGATGCCCGTCGGAGGCATATTAAGGAGGACCCGGGCCCGAGTCACCAGGCCTAAGATCGCGGACCCAAAGCTCTTGTGGCACTTAATTGTTGTGGCTAAGCCTCTAGTCTAATGCCAAACTAAACCCTCTCAACTTCAACACCAAATATCTGCACGACAACAACCTCAACACTAAGAAAATGATCGGAATCGGTGGTCGGATATCAGCTATCATACCCATTCTCGCGTCGGCGGTGGCTGTCGCGCTATCCATCGTGCTCCTAGCCTCTGGCACCAACACTAGCAATGGAAATACCAATTACTGGCTGTCGGTAAGTCGCACTACATCTCGGACTTCCCGTCAACGTTAGCTAAAGAGTGTTGTTTGCAGTTGAACACCTCAAAACTTGGTCAACAACTCATCAAAATCGAAGCTGCGAATAACACAAATGGCAACGGAAACGGCGGCGGTGGCGGCACTGGTCTGCCCGGACTCCCCGGGCTACCGACCCCCACGATTCCAGGTATCAGTTCGCCGAGCGGCAGCGCAAGCGATCCCACAGGTATCACGAGTGGCCTTAATGGCATCTTGGGTGGCCTGCTTGGCAATTTGACCAACCAGCTCGGTAGCGGTGTTCAGGACATCGAGGGACAGCTGATGGGCAACTTGACACAGGCGTTGGGTGTGAAGGACACTTACAACCTGTTCCTTACCAAGATGTGCGAGGGCAACTACGTCAACGAGAACGACCCCAACACCAAGACCTCAATCTCATCGTGCTTCAGTTACGACTCCAAGGGACAAGGTAAGCCATTCCGGTTCATTCACAAGCTGGTAACGTACACTAACGTTTAATCCAGGTCTTCGAAACATCACTGATTCAATTCCATCGTCGTTTGTCATTGCGACCGCCAATGTCTCTGTACCCCTGATTTCAGCGATGAGAGGTACCATCGACCAGGTTGTCTCCCTAGCCAGCGGCGGCGCGAAGGCTATGACGGCTCTCCTCGCCATCGGTACCATTTGTGCTGGAATCACTCTTCTCGCGACCTTACCCATCATCATTGTTGGGTTCCTGCGCGTTCTTGTCATCACCTCACTCATCTTTTCCATGATTGCGGCAACTGTCCTACCACTCTTCGCTGCAGTTGTGACTGCGATCGTAGTGGGAGGCCGGAAAATGCTTGACAAAGAAGGTGATGCCTTCGGTATCCAGATCAAGCAAGGAGGACCTTTCATCGCCATGTCTTGGGTGGCTGCAGTTGCGTCTATGGCTGCTTCTTCCTACTGGTTTTCGATGTGGTTCGTCAGCTTCAGGCGAACCGCCTTCAGCAGGCGTAAGCGTACTGAGAGCGAGATTGGCAACTGGAGGGGTATCTTCCGCGAGGTCAAGGGTGACTTGAAGACATGGGAGGGTGGAGAGAAGTGAGGACGAGGATGACCTGCGACATCGGAGAGTTTAGGATCATGACGCTTTCTACAGACAGCAACACATCATGCGTACATATGGATTTGGATGGAAATATGGTTGAACGGCACATATTCAGTAGGGCTGTTGATGTTTTGAGCGCAGTCTTGGTAAATAATAATTGTCAAACTTCATTGGTACACATGTGCATCGCTGCAGGAGCATGATTCTTCAACGTCCACACATAATCCTCTTGCGTACAACGCCGCGCTAATGCAAACTCAGGCTGAGATCGTCCGAGCGCGCGTGCACGGCGTGCTTTGGTGCCATGTGAGACGGGGACAGAAGGTTTGCGGCTTCTTCGTGCACATGAGGCTTCGGGCATTGCGATAACCTTGAGCAATGATAGTTCCGCGTGCAAAGAAGTGGGCTCATGAATCTTCATTGCTCAAAGTCATCACAATGCCCGGACGCCCCATTTCACTCATTCAGGGGCGAGGTAACGGAGTTCGTTCCATTTCACTCTGTAATCGATTGAAGATGCTGCTACTTACATAAGAAGCTGCGGCATGATCTGTCACAACTGTGCAGATCTACTTCTGTCCCTGCGGAGGCTTTGCAGGCTGGCTTCTCACCGTTCACGCTCGAGCCTCCTAAGTAATAGTTAAAGTTATAACGTCTGTGATCAGTCTAGAACACTTGAATCCCATTCTGTGCTGCGACCAATGCGTACCAGCGTGATGTGTTTCATGATAATAAAGTTCGTCTTCAATCATACGGCGAACGGCTTGTCTGACTGTTGCCCTACCAGATACCAAATTGATGAGGACAATCTATTGCTTCTGTGAAAAGGCTCATCACACAATCTTCTCAATAACCATTTGACAGAGAGTCAAGTTGACGTTGAGAATATTAGGTATTGATCCAATCTTTTCGAGGCTAATTAGACTTCCTCCCCTGTACACACCACCATATTTTGGTTAGTTGCAGCTGTCAATGAAGGTTCCAACGCTCTGGCTTCTCACTATGTGTGTAGGTTGGATCTCGGGACGCACCTTTGAAGTTTGTTTTGCACGTGTTCAATTCTCCATACGATAAAAGACATCGTGTATTACTGCTTTGTGATCAAGAGGAACTGTCGTGATGCTATTGAACTCGACCACTGCGGCCAGTAAAACAGCTTTCTTAGAGCCAAGATTAACGAGAATTGACTGCTTCCTGCGATTGGCTATTAATATGCAAGATACCAAGCTTACCTATGTGGAGGCACATTGCGCACGAAAACGGGAACCAATGAACGCAATGCACTCAGGATTCTGTCCAATTATCATCGTTAGATTGGAATGAGTTCTTGTATCCCATGTGCCCTGGTGACCCAATCAGGTACCACCTCATTAAGGCGGTGTGTCTCACTGCATCAACCCGTGGACGTAGGCAGCAGCGAACCCCTCAGGAGATCATCCCAACCGCCCGCACTCTTCTTCTCTGTGATCGCACCTTGTCATGAAGGACGACGATAAAGTGTCGTCAAAAGTCGAAAACATGGCCAACTTCTCATGTCTGCCGCCGGAGTTGCGACTTCTGGTCCTATCGGAGCTCGCAGCCGCGCACGATGAACCGAGGGCACCAAGGCGCGATATCGCCGTTTACGCCAGCGTTTGCAAGAGCTGGCAGTCATTCTTTGAGCCCCTAGTTTTCCGTCATTTCATTCTTCGTTACGATGACTTGTCTGAGTTTCAACGAGTTACAAAAGATTCCGGCAGGAGTCACCTTGTCAGGCACATTTGGCTCAGACTAGAAAACCCGTCTCCCCAGCGGCGGCAAGAATTGGGTCTCGACATTAAAAATTGGAGCAAAGACTTCTTTACTGATATCATCTGGCGCCTTTGGACTACCTTATCGGAATGGGGCCAAGTTGGCGGACATCCGGGCCTCACGCTCGAACTCACTGCACATAAGTGTCTTTCCGAAAGCCCGGCTCTGGACACCATACCCAGAGAAGATTGCAAGATGTATTCGAAATACCTCGAGACAGGCTCAGTAGAAGGGTATGAAGATACAGAGAAACTTCATTTTGGAAACACAGATGAACATGGCATGACCACGAAATCCCGTCGGGATATCTTTTGCCAGGGGGTCAGGATCAACGACACAAAACCCCTTCCGAGAATCGAGGTGGTAAGACAGTTTTTGGTCAGGAGAGCTCATGTGCGCAACATACGACCGGAGGTTCTGTCTCTTGTCTTCAACAGCCTGACAAAGGTTCAACATATCAGACTAGAGCGATGGCGACATGGGATGGTCGCGCCGGAGAGATTCTGGCGCCAAGGTGAGCTCACGAAACACAACAAGAAGACTGAATGTGGCTGATTCCAGTAGGGATGGAGAATATTCTTCCGTACCACGTTCCTAAATCATTGAGAACGCTGTCGATTTTCCAGGAGACAGGGGCGAAGAATGCCAGGTTTGATTTGCTAGCCACTAGGAAGATGACCAAGGCTATCATCTTAGGCACTCTTCATCTCGAGCGACTTTCTCTTTGCTTCTTCGTGGACGCAGAGGACTTCTTCCGGGAACTCTTAAAAATGGACGTCGAAACTCGTGTCGATGGCGGCCAACCGCGGCAACCACATGATGGCTACGCGGGATTGACGTCACTGACACTGACGTCGGATAGCCTCGGAGTGAACATTGACGAAGATTGGGACTTGTCATCTTGGCTTGGTGGCGTCCAAGACATGATAAAATCGGCTGCCGCCGCAGCTATGAAGATGCCCAAGCTTCGGCTTATGGAAATCTGGAATGCCGGCAACGGAACGGCTAGCATTTTCCGGTACAAGGTCGGAGATGACAGTAGTTGTGAGATCAGTTGGCTGAGCGCAGAGGACTGCGATCCGTTTGAAGACCTCAAGTTATCACAAGATTGGTCTGATGTTGCTTCAATGCATGGCCACAAAAGGCTCGGGGTACAACCTCGATTGCTTTTGTCAGGAGACTTTGACTATTACGGATCAGCAATTCGGTACTTGGAGTCAAGAGAGCAGGTACTCCATCCTATATCAACGGTACAGCTAAAGTAGTAGTTCAAAGGTGTTAACTATACATAATCAAGACAACAGATATCCATAATTATTAGAAAGTATGCCCCAATCACTAAATATAGAGTATAACAACATTACTACTAACTATAAAGAATAACTCAAGTATTATAGATACCTAATTCCAATGCACTACAACCTATATAAATATTTACTAAATAGCAAATAAACAAATACAATACGCCGCGCAATACAATGCAGCCACTCTTATAATCTAGTTATAAATATCTCACTATACCTAATAAGTATATATTTAATATTTTATTATAAGTTAGCTAGTGCATACTAGGTTAAATAGAATAAGAAATGTCACGGGCTAGAGCCCGGATCGATATCTCCGGCTTTGCCGGAGCAGTCTCCAAGATGCGGCTCCGTTGGACCCGCTATTCTGCCGGGGTATACCGCCTAACCCGGTCTGCTTCACCGCTATTAGGCGCCTACCCCTGTAAAGTCCTTTCTTCCTTCTTCAGCTTAGAATAGTCAATCAACAGCACCCATACTGTTAAACAAACACTAGGCCAGCCCCTTACATATTCTAAGCTCAACAACAAAAGACGCTATACAAAACCTCACGAGAGCGATACAACAATTCGCTGAGGGTAGCGCAACGAGAAGACGCTATACGAAACCTCACGAGAGCGATACGACGATTCGCTGAGGGTAGCGCAACGAGAAGACGCTACATGGAACCTCACAAGAGCGGCACGATGGATCCGCCAGAGGGTAGCGCAAACGACGCAATAAATGCTGAGATTGATCGCCAGATCAACAAAGCAGTCAACGCAAGCGTCCATCCTCTTCAGGACCAGATAGCCCAGCAGACAGCCCAGATAACACAGCTCTTAACAGCTCTAAACGAGCTTATATCAACAGATAGAGCAACCCCTACGCCGCTTACAAGCAGCATACCAACCCCATCCACAACCAATACAACTATATAGGCAATAAGCAATAGCATTACAACAATAGTAGTTAAGCCCCATAAACCAACCTCAACTAGACAACCAAGGCTAACGCTTCCTAACCCCCCAAAGTTCAATAGCATAAGACAACAGTTCACACAGTAGGCTCTAGAGATGAACTCGAAGCTACAGATCGATGCGGAAGCCATAGGAGGAGAAAAGAGCGCGTTCGCATATATCTACGCCAGGCTAGAGGGGACCACCCAAGCAACGTCCACCGCCTTCTTCGCCAATGGGGTAGCCCAAGAAGACCACTCCCCAGCCCAATTCATGGACTATCTCAAGAGAACGTATAGGGACCCAAACGCTAAAGCCCGGGCCTTAGACAAGTTACGCACTATGCGGCAACAAGAGGAAGAGAGTTTTACTTCCTTCTTTCCTAAGTTTGAGAAGGAGCTTACAGCAAGTGGAGGAGGATCTTAGCAGGATAAGATCAAGATCAACTACTTAGAGGGCGTATTAAATTCCCAGCTAAGCAACTTATTAATAGGGGTACCAGAAACGCCAAAGGATTACCACCAGTTCACAAAACTGCTTCTTACTATAGGATCCCACTTAGATAGCCAGAAGCTTAGGGAACGCTATCTCAGCTACACTTCCCAGAAGGTGCTGCAACCCAACCGCCAACAAGACGCAGACGGAGATACACTGATGTCTGGCGTCAGCCGCGCTAAGGGTAAGGAGAAGACAAAGTCACGTCGCCAACAAAGCAGCTCCTCATCTGAAGACCCACCACAGCTCACAAGAGACAACCGCAAGTGCTTCAACTACAACCAGATCAGCCATATTGCTATACAGTGTCCTAAGCCAAAGCATTTAGGACCTAAGAAGGTTAAGAAAGTCAAGAAGGCTATAAAGCTAGAGGATAGCAGCAACAGTAGCGCCGCAGAGGACCAGGGAAGCTCTAAGACAGAAGAGAGCTCAGGAAAAGAGTAACTCCAACGCAAAGTCGGGCGCTAGAGGCAACGCCTAGTAATATCACAGAATAGAAGAAGTTCAAGCATCGCATAAGCAGCAAGTCAGCAGTAATCACTACCCGCATACATAAGGGCACTCAAGCAGACGCCCTAGTAGACACTAGGTGCAACCTATACGCCCTTGTCGACCATGACCTCGCCCGCAGGCTACGCCTACCAATAGTAGACCGCTCAGAGCGGGTACTAGGCAGCTTCAGCGACGCTACAGGCGCCACAAAAGCAACAGGTATAGTTATCTTTAACCTAGAGCTATATAGCTATAATGAGAAGATCTTTGCGTATACTGTCCGCGGTCTTGGGGATGACCTCTTCCTTGGGAAACCGTGGATGGAACGGAACTACGTCTTATATAACGCTTCTACGCAACAGATACGTCATAGGAGAGGTAGTATAGACTTACAACTAAAAGGCGAGGAAGAGCCAGAACAAATACGCCAGATTAGAACTACTCAACTCCTCCTAGGAGCCCCCTTTACAACGCTCTATAAGAGGGCGCAACGACAAACTAGAGAAACCGCAGCATATAAAGTGCGGGCTATTAGCCTGGCAGACATACAGAAAGCCCTCGCAAAGAAGACAGAGAAAGCAGACCTTAAGGCTCTCCTTCCGCCAGCTGTTCTAGCTGAATTTCGCAAGCTATTCCAACCCAATAAGGCTGCCAACCTCCCACCGCATCGCCCCAGGGTCGACCACAAGATCCCTATCAAGCAGGACAGTAAGGGCAACGAGGCTATACTACCATGGGGCCCGCTCTATGGGATGTCACGAGAAGAGCTCCTCATCCTCCAGAAGACCCTGCGAGACCTACTAGACAAGGGCTTCATCCGCGCTAGCAGCTCCAAAGCATCAGCCCCAGTACTGTTCGTACGGAAACCAGGAGGAGGGATACGCTTTTATGTTGACTACCGCGCCCTCAACAAACTCACTAAGCGCAACCAATACCCTCTTCCCTTAATTCAAGAGACGCTACAGACAGTTAGCGCTACTAAGTGGTTTACTAAGTTAGACGTGGTGGCAGCGTTCCATAAGATCAGAATCGCTAAGGGAGAGGAGTATAAGACAGCCTTCCAAACAAGATATGGGCTATTCAAATGGCTAGTTGTCCCCTTTGGGCTCACAGGAGCCCCTGCTACGTTTCAGCGATATATCAACAGCATACTTCAAGAGCATCTAGACAACTTCGCAACAGCATATATAGATGACGTCCTGATCTACTCAAACGGCTCACAACAAGACCACAAAGCAAAGGTTAAGCTAGTACTACATAAGCTAGCCGCTGCAGGGCTCCAATTAGACCCTCATAAGTGCGCATTCTCCATAAAGACGGTTAAGTACCTCAGGTTTATCATCACCACAGGAGTAAGCATCTCTTATGACCCAGAGAAACTAAGAGCAATTAAGGAATAGGCTACGCCAAAGACAGTTAAGGGAGTCCAAAGCTTCCTAGGGTTTACAAACTACTACCAGATCTTCATCCCAGCATACTCAGAGATCGCTGGACCCCTTATAGCTCTCACAAAGAAGGGGGCCCTATTCTGCTAGGGAAAGGAACAAGAAGCAGCATTCCAAGAGCTAAAAAGGATCTTTACAGAAAAGCCTGTCTTACACCAACTAGACCCTGAGCGTACAACCTACGTTAAGGCTGACTGCTCAGGCTTCGCTCTTGGGGGAGTACTATCGCAAGAAGACGAGCACGGAAGACGTCACGCAGTAGCATACCACTCGCAGCAGCTAAATGCCGCCCAGTTCAACTACCCAATCCACAACAAGGAGATATTAGCTATTATGAGCTGCCTGCGAGAATGGAGGGCAGAGCTACAGAGCGTTAAGAGCTTTAAGATCCTATCCAACCATAGGAACCTTAAGTACTTCATACAGAAACAGAAGCTCACAGAACGACAAAGCCAATAGGCAGAGGAGCTATCACAATACAACTTCGAGATACAGTACCACCCAGGAAGCAAAGCAGTAGTGCCAGACGCACTCTCTAGACGCAAACAAGACGTACCCACATCTCTAGAGGACAAGCGCAAACAAGGCCGGATTCTCCAGCTTCTTCCTGAAGCAGCCCTTCCCTCAGCACGTGTACAACGCATAGAGGCAGCACCAATAATGCTTATATTCACTAATAATAAAGAACTACAGCAACTCTAGGATCAGACTCAAGGACAAGATAAAGTCTACCAGCAGGTCTATACTGCAGTGAAACAGCAAGGAAGAAGTTTCCCTCCTAGTCTCAAGCTAAAAGTCCAGATCGCTAAGTATAAGATCAATAATAGTAACCAGCTACTCTTTAGAGACCGGATCTAGGTACTAGGTAGCAAAGACCTAGATAGCAAGGCGAACACGCTACATACTCATATCGTCCAAAGTATCCACAACTCAGCGCTTAGCAGACACCCAGGAAGAGATAACACCCTAGCGCTAGTTAGTAGACGCTTCTACTAGCCTGGCCAGTCACAGTTAGTACGACGCTTCTGCCGCAACTGCGATAGCTGCGGGCATAGCCACATCTAGAGAGAGCGTCGAAAAGGACTTCTAAAACCTCTACCAATACCACAGCGTATACAAAGCAACCTCACTATAGACTTCATTACCAACCTTCCCCTTACAGATAAGGGCGAGAGATACCTTTAGGTCATTATCAACCAGCTAGGCAAGGGTGTAACTCTTGAAGCTATAGAGAGTATAGAAGCCAAAGCGTGTGCAGAACGATTCCTTAGCTGCCACTTCCGCTTCCACAGTATCCCTACGTCTATTATAAGCAATAGAGGTAGCAACTGGACAAGCCGGTTCTAGCGTCAGTTCTATAAGCTATTAGGGATAGAACAGCAACTCAGTACCGCCTACCACCCACAGACTAATGGAGGCCCAGAGAGGATGAACCAAGAGATCCAGGCCTACTTACGCAACTACGTTACCTACTCGCAAAAGGACTAGGCAAATAACCTCCCAGCAGCTCAACTAGCGCTCCACAGCCGCAATAATAGCGCTATTGGTATAAGCAGCTTCTTCTTAGAACACGGATACCACCCTAAGCCCATCCAGGTTCAAGAGGCAGACCCAGAAGACCGTGAGAGCCCTCGCAAGGACGTAGCACGTAAGCTAGTAACGAGACTTCAGGACGTGATGGATATAGCCCAATCAACCCTCGCATCAACGCAGCAACGCTATGAGGAACTGGCCAACGCGAAGCGCCAGCCTACAGAGAGACTAGAAGTGGGCAACAAAGTCTGGCTTCACATAGGGCATTACAGATCCCCCAGGCCTTACAAGAAACTGGATTAGCTACACCATAAATATACAGTCACAAAAGTTATCTCACCATACGTAGTAGAGCTCAATATACCAACAGCTATATACCCACGCTTCCACGTGGATAGCCTGAAGCGCGCAGGCAACAACCCCTTACCTGGTCAAACGCTAGACGACAAGCAGCCGCCACCAATTATAGATGACAAAGGCGAGGAGACCTGGAATGTGGAGAGTATCGACGCGGCTACCTGGAAGCGCCGAGGGCGCGGGCGACGCCGCGAGGTTCTGGTTAAGTGGGAAGGGTATGCAGAGAGGACATGGGAGCCTATTGAGACGCTCCAGGGAACAGAAGCAATGGAGGCTTACGAACGCCGTTACGGCTCCGCGATGGAGCATGATGGAGACCCAGCCTTAGCGCCGCGGGCGCGCCGCCGGAGGGGAGCGGGGGGGTGATATCACGGGCTAGAGCCCGGATCGATATCTCCAGCTTTGCCGGAGCAGTCTCCAAGATCCGGCTCCATTGGACCCACTATTCTGCCGGGGTATACCGCCTAACCCGGTCTGCTTCACCGCTGTTAGGCGCCTACCCCTATAAAGTCCTTTCTTCCTTCTTCAGCTTAGAATAGTCAATCAACAGCACCCATACTGTTAAACAAACACTGGGCCAGCCCCTTACAAGAAAGGCTTAATTCTCTAACTAATTAATATATATATAGGACTAGCTATATATATTTCTAGTTATACCCTAGCTATAAGATCTAAGTTATAAGTATTAATCTAGTTTTAATACTTATTATATAACCTCCTAGCCTTATAAAGAAAGCTATACCTCTATCTCTAATATAATATACCTCTTAATTATATAGAATAGTATAATTATCCTTTATACTAATAATATAATATAAATCTAATAAAAGACCTTTTAAAATATATTTCTAGAGCCCTTTTAAAGCTAAATAAATTACTTTTATATTTATAAAAAATGCTTTATTTCTAAATAATAAAAATTTCCCTTATTATTATATTAACTTAAAATAGCCCTTAAAATAATAAAGTAGATATAAATAATATTAATATTTTTACCCTTTATCTTAAGTTAACTATTAGCCTCTATATACTCTATTAGCTAGCTATTAACTATTAGTATAGTCCTAAAGGGATATTTAATTCTTTTTTTATATATCTATTAATTAAAAACTTCTTTTTCTCTAGCTATTATAATAATAACTATAAGTATATTAAATATCTCCTTCTCCTATATTATAATACCTTAATTAATACCTTATTTTAATATTATTATTATTATAATAGCTTACTCTTTTTAAAAAACCTATAAGTTTTCTTTTAATCCCTTAGGTATATATATCTTTATATATCTTAATTATATCTAAAAGTATTACTAATTTTTCCTTAAAGATATTAATAATTATATAATCTAATAGAGCCTTTATACTCCCTTTAAAAAGCCCTTATTATCCTCTAAATAAATATAAACTCCTTTAAGTTACTCTTTTTCTTCTTTTTAGTTTTAAATATAATAAGTTATTAATAACTTAAATAATAAGCTTATTAAGAACCTTAATAAAGTAGTTCCTTTTTAATACTCTATTTTTTATATTTTATATACTTTATTTATTCTTAATAATAATAATAATAATATTTCTAGTTTATCCTCTTATTTTAATAAGGGTACTTAGAATAATTCTAATAAAAATAAAGAGATAACCCTTAGTAATAAAATTAAAATATATCTTATTTATATCCTCTCTACCCTTTAAAGTAAGAATAAATACCTTAATTATAATAAATATAAAAATAAATATATTTATAAATATTAATAATACTATAAGAGTAATTATTAATATTAACTTATTATCTTTAAAGCTATTACTCCTATTTACTATCTTTAATATATTCTTTATAAGCTTAATAACTTGAAGTAAAATTATATTATTAAAAAGGTATATTTTATTTATCCTATAAGGACTATTATTATTACTAACTATCTTTAGTATTATATTAAAGCTTATATTACTATATATATTATTTTTAGTTTAGAGGATAATAATAAGTTTAAAGGTATAAATAGTATTCTTATTACTCTTACCTATCTAACTTATTCTATAGGTACTTTTAAGCCTCTTTATATACTTTCTATAGCTCCCTTAACTTTAGTAAATCCTTTTTTTATTAAGTATAACTCCTTTCTTACTACTTATTAAGGCTTTTTATACCTTAAGTTTATTAAAGCTTATTAAGCTATTTATAATATTTTTTACTCTCCTAAAGAGTAATATAGTTCTATAGTATATAGTTTTATAGTATAATTAATTTTAAATAGTAAACTCTATATTAATATTAATATAAATAGTTTAGTATTTCTAGAGGCCTTTATACTTATTTATAGAGTATTATTTATATTAATATATATTACTTTTAGGCTAAAATTTATTTAGTTCTCTTTATTCCTTTTTATAACTAATTTATATATATCTATAAGATTAAAGAGTCCTCTAAAATACTTAAACTTTACTCTAAAGAGTACCTTTATAAGTCTATTAATAGGTATTAAATTTATTAATATATATATAATTTTAAATACTCCCCTATAATATTTCTACTTTAACTATATATTTTAAATATTAATATATTTTAAGTAAGTTAATAAATACTTTAATTTATTTATAACTAATCTTATAGTTTACTAATTATTATAATAGATTTTCTAAATATTTCTTATATTTAGTATAAAATCTTTAAAGAAGTACTTTAAAGTTATTATCTCCTAAGTAGTCTCTAAGAGAGCTAGAAGTTGTACCTTAATTATATTAATAATAACTATAAATTACTTTTTAGCCTTCTAAATAACTAAGCTACTAAATAAAGAGATTATTAGTCTCTATAAAGAGCGCTTTATTTCTTTATTATTAATAAAAGAGGTATTTCTAGCTATAAGGAGTACTTAAGCCTATAAGTTACCCCCCTTATTACTATACTAAAGAGAGAGATAATAAGTCCTATATAAATACTAAATAATATTATTAATAGCTATTAAATACTTTAGAGAGGGGTTTATTAAGAATTTAAATAGATATAAAGTTATTATTATAATATCTAAATAGACTATAATAGCTATATAAAGAATAAAACTAATCTTTTTTTAATACTTTTTAATTTTTATCTTAATAGTAATCCTATTATACTTAATAAGCTTTTTAAATAATAAAGTATAAAAAAATAATTCTTTAGCTAAGTTAAAGTATTTAATAACTTTTTTAATATAGAAATTATAAACTAAAAAGATCTTATAGCGTTTTTAGTCCTAAATTATTTAGATTCTTAAATACTATTCTATAGGTCTCTAATTTATAAGCTTTATAGATACTTTAATAGCTTTAACTAAGCTAATAGCTATATTAATATTATCTTAATAGTTTATAATAAGTATATTATTAATATAAAATATTAATTAAACTTTTAAGTCTATAGAATAAAAAGTATAAGGTTTAAATAGGTATTAAATTATACCTATATCCTTTAGAACTATTAAGAACTTTTTATACTAAAGGAGTAAAGTATTTCTTAGTTTATATAGGGCTTTAATAAGCTTAATATACTTCCTAAGTTATTTAAAGCTATCTAGAAGATAGTAATATATAGGTTCTCTATTTAGGTTTATCTCTATATTAAGAAAGGTATTTATTATATTAAATTAGCTTACTTTTAAGTTAAATTAAGCTATAATAAATATTAATATATAAAAAGACTAAGCTATTAGTATAGTTATATATATATTTTATAAGCTATTAACTATTTAGAGATCTCTCTAAATTTATATATATATCTTATAGCGTTTTAAAAAGCTATCCTTATTAAACTTATATATAAAAACCTATTTAAGTAATAAAGGTTTTAATATAGCTCTTTAGTAGTTCTATATATATTAAATTAACTTTATATTTAGCTTATATATCTCCTTATAAGCTATATTAATCTATATTTTTTTAAAGAGCTCCTCTAGTTATAAAATATTCTTCTACTTTAATAGAGGGTCTAATAGTATAATTTAATAATATTAAAGAGTACCTATAGGGTTTGAAACCTATAATATTATTATAAACCTCTCTAAATAGTCTTAATAAGCTTTAATAATTATAAAGTATAAAGTAAAATACCCTATATTACTCTCTTTTAATATTATTTACTAATTAGATATAAATATTATAAAAAAAGTATTTTAAGATAAATTAACTAATATTTCTATAGAATAAATAGAAAAGTTATAATAAGAAATATAAAGTATATTAATATTATTATCTATATTTAAGTATATATTAAAATTATTCCTTAACTATCTTTAGGAGGGTTCTTTTAATTCCTTTTCCCCTCTATTTATAGTTTATTAGCTCTATCTTATTAATAGCCTATATTATCTATAAATATATTTATATTTAATTAAAGTATACTCTAAAGATATAATATTATTATAAAGTATAATAGCTATTTTATTCTATATTAATATAATAAATTAGGGAGTATCTATTTTAAATTACTTATTTAAGCTAGCTAAATTAATCTCCTTAAGGTCTAAGAAGCCTTAACTAATAAGCTATTATCTCCTATATATATTATTATAGTCTTTAGCCTCTTTAGTATTTATATTATTCTTATTAAGGCGCTCTATACTTCCTCTTAATATACTTTTAAATAAAGGAGTAACTTTTAGAGATAAAAGCTTATAGTTAGGCTTTTTACTCTTTTTACTTTATTTTTATATAGTTTAAAGAGCACTCTATATATCTATTTCCTCTTAAAGAGTATTTTTTATTTTAGAGGTATTATTTAATTAATTATACTCTCTAAATAACTTTAGAATTATAAATAGGTATAATAGCTATATGTTACGGCCAGCTAACTGATAGTGGGTTTATATTAGCAGTAAGTTAGGGATTAAAAACTATAAATAGTATTAAGTCGTTCTATAGGGCTATTTAAGTAATTATAGGTCTTTAAAGGTCTTAGTAATTAGTTAAGGCCTTAATAAGAGTTATAGAGTAGTTATTACTTAGGTATAGCTAAAAGTACTAATAAGGGTAATTATAAAGTTAATTACTAAAAAGCTATAGAAGTCTATCCTTAAGCTGGGCTTAAGTCTATCCTATATATAAGTCCTAAGCCGTTCCTCTATACTTCTACCTTAAAGTTATAGGAGTTAACTATTAACTCTATTAACTTTATCTTAATTAGTATACTTAAGAGTTGCTAGAGTTAGCTACTAACTCTATTAACTCTTATCTCATTAGCTAAGGTTATATAACTCATTTTATAGTTCTTCTATTCTAAAGTAAGTCCTTTCTATTCCTATAATCCTATATATAAATATAACGTTCTAGCCGCCTAGTTATCCTTATAGGGCTTTTTCTCTACTAAGTATACCTAATGGGTTATAATATTAGGTCTCCCCTTAGATAGTTTTATCCCTAAGACTAATATAAATAGGTAGTATCTCCTAGGTTAGGGAGTTATTAATTATACTTCCTAATTTCCTTATAATACTAATACTATATTAGGTTATATTTAAAAATTAAAATTAAAAAATCCTATTACCTATAAGGAGCTAGGTTAACTAGTCTCCCTTTTTAGATATAAGATACCTTTTCCTTATTCCTTATATACTACTTTAGGGGTTAACTATATCGTATTAGAGGTTAATTTATTACGTTATTCCTATTATATAGGCTAGAAGAAATCTTATAATATTTATAGTCCTTTAGCGTTATTACTAATTTAGGTTTAAAAATAAAAGGTTAAAGTAGATAATAAACTTAATAGGCTAGAGGAAGAGTAGCTTACTCTTATAGCTAAGATATAGCGCCTTTATTATTATTAAAAGGAAATTAACTATAAGGCTATAGACTTAATCTAGTTAGGTCTTTAGCATATAGAGGAGGTTGAGGAGGAGAATTATGAAGCGACGCTGGGTTTATAGAGTATGGAATCTTTAGCTGTTGGAGCCCTATAGGCTACTAGGGCCTTTAGTATAGTAGATTAGAACGGCATTAGCTTAGAGGATTAGTCTCTAGATTTCTTAACGAGCGGTACTAGTATAGTATCTATTGAGAGTGCTAGAGGTTCTTAATAGGTTCCCACAAGTTATCCTTATATCTATATCCTTTCTACTTAATGAGATATTCTATATCTCTATTATTATTATAGTAGTTAATAATTTATTTAACTTTATATTTTAGTTTAAGGGGTTCTATAATAATATAGTCTTTTATATATAAACCTACTAATGCTTTTTTAAGAAGTAAAATATAAAAGACTAGATAGCACTTTATAGTATCTAATAGTATAAGTTTAAAGTTAACGTTAGATACCTTCTATATAATTTCAAAAGGTCTAAGTTTCTTAAAGTCTAACTTATTACTTAGTTGTTTTATTTTAATATTTCTATAGAGAAGGTATATACTATCCCCCTCTTATAGAGTTAGTCCCTTAACTCTTAAGGTATTAGTATATTTATATATCTATTTATATATAAATTTAAGTTCTTTTAGGAGTTCTTATTAGATTTCCTTAAGTTTATTAATATCTACTATAGCTTTTAGAGCTACTAGGCCTTATTATGGTTCTCTATAGACTATTAGGTTAAATCTATAGTTTAGATAGAATAGGGATTCTTTTATGCTTTCTCCTACTACGCTATTATAGGCAAACTAGGCTATAGGTAGCAATTATACCTAGTTGTCTTACTAGTAGTTAATATAGCAGTATAGATAGGTTTCTATAATCTAATTAATTTATTCTATTTAGCTATTAGTTTATAGATAAAAAGTAGTAGATATTTTATAATTAGATCTAAGCTATAAGATTAGGGATCTCTAAAAC